>NC_056687.1:58858333-59172500 GCF_018350215.1 Panthera leo
TCTCCAGGTTGGGGGTTGGGGGTGGGGGGAAGACATAAAATAATTCTCATTACGATGTCCAGCACTGAACGTGAACCTTCATCATACCCCAGAGTTATGCAGTCTTTGGAAGGGAACTAAAAAGAAGGTAATTAGTCATCTCCCACAGTAAATCCCCAAACCAGTTAAAGTTATGTACAATCAATCACATATCATCACCTATGTCACCACCTTCTCCTCACTCACAGGGTTAACCCTGCAGGACTTCCTTGAACAAATAGTCTAATTCTACAAACATTTAATTGTGGCAATGTGCAAGGATCTATGATTCCAAGCCAGCAGAGTGCAGCACAGAAATGAAGGGCAGTAGAATAGGAGTTAGAGCTTGGGTAAAATCCTAGCTTCACCCATTACTGGCTTTATGAGCCTAGACAATACACTCAGCATCTGGAGGTTCAGCTTAGAAAACAGAACTGACAAGTTTACTCCTTATCGTGCTTCTGTGGGTATTTTGTAGGACAAAGGTCTCTGCACAGTGCTTGGCATAGATCATGTAACATCAGTAGATGTTACCTGCATGTGGTAACACATGGAGCCCAAGCACATATAAGAACAAGATCCTTAAAGTTTAGCTGGTGACTACCCAATGTATCACAGAAGTCCTAGCTCTTGGCACAGGGTAGATCATAAATATCTGTTGCATGAATAAAGTTAGGAGTGTTTCCTTGCTTCGTCTACTCACCAATCCCTAATCCTCAACTCCTGCTTCTCTTAACACAAGGAGACTTCCAGAGCCAGAGGAAAGAGCATTTATGAGTAGGTGAAGTTGGATGTGGTAACAGGGCTGGTCAAGACTAATGCTAAAAATAAGAGCTCAGCTGGAAAATAGGAGTCAAAGGTAGCCAGACGTCTGGGGAGGTCACAATTGTGAGCAGGATGAGCATTAGACAGGTGAAGGGTCAAGTCCAGGGCAAGTGAATTCTGTGTGCTTCTTCCTCTGAGAGTCAGCTGTGCCAGGAGTTCTAGCACACTGAACCCACCAAAGTTGAAACATAAAGCATTCTCTCAAGTGTTGCCAGGAACTGTCTTGTGACTCATTCCAGGTAGGATGTGAAAGATCATGCTCAACAAGCAGACACTTATGCTTATGTGTTTATTGCCCTCACTCTTTTCCCCTGATTCCCTTCTCCCTCTCTCCTCAGGATTTCCTTCTCCCACAGGCATGATGGGAACAGAGAGGGCTGAGGAGCCCTATTTCCTTGTGCTTTTGGACCTGAGGGGGCAATCTGCTTTATAAGCACCAATAAAACCTTTCTTCTCATTCCAGTGAAAATGTATCACAAATTAAACAGATTAGGTTTTGTTTCAGATAAATAAAATAAATGGTCTGCACCCAGAGTTGTGGGCCGGCAGTATGTTGATCACTTCTCATCTGTTAATCCTGGGTCTAAAGTTTCCTTTATTCTAGTCACCCGTTTGCATCCTGACTTCTATGTACCCGGGATGGCCCATCACAGGGGACATTCCTCACCTTGGGTTTCAAAGCTTCAAGCTTCAAGGAGGAAGTCAGCTTCAAGGAGGAAGCTGGTCCTGCAGGTGGTGGCTGAAGATCGCAAGGCCAACCTGAAACAGACGGTTTTTTGTTTTTGTTTTTAAGAACTGAAATTGCTTGGCAAGTATTGGCAAGAAGCCTTGTACAAAAGGAGAGAAGAATTTGTTCCTAGCAGCTTTCAAACCAACAAAAAGCCGGCATTTGCGTTACAAACACATGTCTCCGAAGCTTTGTAGGCTCCTTCCCTCAGGAGGCAAGCAGTTTGCTCTTGGGTAGCAGCAACTCAACATGCTTCAAAGGATTCCTTCTGATTCCTCATTCAGTGCAAGTTCTCTGACCCATGGAGGTCTCGGTAAGACATCATCCCTAAGAGCAGAAACCACATAGATGGCAGAAGGA
Source organism: Panthera leo (assembly GCF_018350215.1). NCBI lineage: Eukaryota > Metazoa > Chordata > Mammalia > Carnivora > Felidae > Panthera > Panthera leo. Next base: position 58,860,264 of record NC_056687.1, read on the forward strand.
AAATACCTTTGGCTTCCTTTCACACCAAAATTGTTCCATTTGTGTTGTTTCTGCATTAGTGGTTTTTCTGCTTCCGTTTTGTGACTCTCTAATTCTGTAGCTAGTCTTCTTCAGTTCCTACCTTCTCTTTCCTGCTCCTTTGAATTCTACTTGCTCCAGCTTTGGGGCAGTCTTAGACGGGTTTGGGGAGCCTGGGACCAAACAAAAACTAAAAATGTAGGGCAAGCTGAGTCCAGAGGTCACACGGGAACAGGAAGACCCGAAACACAAAGGCCCCAGAGGTGGGTTGAGCATGAGACAAGTGACTAAGCTAGATTCTTAGAATATAGGCCAGATGAGAAAGCCAGGAACAAACAGCAAATAAAAAAAAAAAAATACAAGCTAAAGACAGGGTTCAAAGTAGGAGTACAGAGAACCATGAGCCCAATTTCAGAGGTGAATTCACAAGGAATGTCCTTTCAGCTACTAGAGTAACTACCATTGAATTGAACACCTACCATGTACCAGACACTCTGCTTGAGGCTTTATACACATCATAACTCTGCAGGGTTTAGCCTATTGATCTCTAAAGTGCAGATGAAGACGCCAAAGCTCAGAAATGGAAGTTCCTTGGCCGCATGGCACTTTGGTAATGTGTAGTGACTATAAGCCATCCTCTTCCCGTTGGTTTCCTTTACTGGATAGGCTTCTGATGATCTGGATCTGGATACTCTTATCAAAGGAAAAATGGTCCAATGGTGGTGTAAAGATGGGTGCTGCTCTACACTTTCCCTACACATTTCTCTACATTCATATAAAGGACTGCCCAAGGCATGAGTAGGTTAGGCAATGGGGGACTGATGTGGTTGGAGGAGTAAAGAGAGAACCAACTATCTCAATCTCACTTCAACCCTCAGGTTCCAGGGTTAGATAGTCTTTACATTAAAATTAATCTTTTGGAAAGGGAATGCAGTGAGCGATGCACAAACTTCAGTCAGATCTCCTGGTCTTTCATTGGAGTTCTATCACTTACTAGTTGCTTGATCTTAGCCTTGTTTCTTAACAGCTCTGTGCCTGTTTCCCCCTATGTGAGATGCCAATAATAATATCCAATTTATTTGCTGGTTGCTGTTTTAAGCATTAAATGAGATAATCCAGGCAAAATGAGAAAATTCAGTCCTTGACAACCACTTAACATTTATTCTTATTATCACTATTAGGAAGAGTCTTTAGGTCTATATTAAAACCACATAACCTAGGAACACAACTTAAAACAAAACCAGCATCTCCAAAATTTGGGCTGGCAAGCTCATCCAAAGCAAGATTTCCAGGTGAAATGGATGATTGGCCCTTCTCTTTGGGATTCTCTTTTTTTAAATGCCATTTCCTTTTTCTTAGAATAGATTCTTGTGAAGCAGAGGCAGGGCAAGCGCCATTTGAGGATATCTGGAGACACTTCTAGTTGTCAACTGGGACAGGGCCTTCCTACTGGCATCTAGTGAGTAGAGGTCAGGGATACTTCTAAAATCTTACAATGTACAAAAATTACATGACCTAAAATGTCAGTAATAAGGTTGAAAAATTCTGAGGTAGAAAAAGTGTGGGGAGAAATATGTAAAAGACTCCTAGATGCTATATGCAAATGTTTTTCTCTTCTTTATAACAGCCTTGCTTATTTCATAGATGTTATGGCCTCTCAAAATTCTTAAATGGAACTGAATATATTTTCTAAGATCTTACATTTTTCTAAAATTTTCTGTTTTCTCAATGTTTGGGTCTCCTGTCTTTGATGTCGCCCATGTTGTTGTTTTCTTCAAATGCTGCATGATTCTATGCTATCTATTAATATTTATAAATGAGGGTCTGCATCAGCAGGTCTCAACCTTGGCAGCACATTAGGCCTGTGGACCCCAGTCTCCAGGGGTGCCACATTGCCATTGTTTTCATTCCTGCCCTCCCTACAGACAATTGTAGACAAATGACCGTCATCTTGATTTCGACTGGTGTTGAATAAGGCTAGCTAGCTTCAGAGATCCTGCTTAGCCTAGATCAGGAAGGCTCACACTGGGAAGCAGTTGCCATCTTCTCTGTGTTTCTCTTGTGTTAATGTTAAGAGGTGCTTCCTCTATTCTCTCGGAAGGTACAGCAGGGAAAGAAAGTAGGTCAGTGGCACCTACATCAGGACTGGCCCATTGGAAGATGTATCTTGCACCTGGGGCAGCAATAAAGTCAAGGTTAAAATAGTTTATTTCTCTATACAGATACTCTTGTGAGGGACTCTAGGGATCCAGAATAGCAGTGAGGTAACACATATCTGAGATAAAGAGCTCTTCAGTGAGGATGGGGAGGAATAAATTAATGGTTTATCCAAGTAATAATTTGCTTTTATTACATTTTGTGGAAACAGGTATCCCCTAAAACATTCCTATTCATAGGCTAAAATTCATTCACTGTATATTATTGAGCAGTTACTATGTCCCAGGAACAATCTGAGCACTGAGGATACAAAGGACAAGTCAGAACAATTCCCTGGTCTCATGGAACTTGTATTCTAGAGCTGCATTGTCCAATACAGTAGCAACTGGCACAAAACTTATTTAAATTTGAATTAATTAAAATAAAATCAAATCTAAACTTCAGTCTCTCATACTAACCATACTTTAAATCTCCAGTAGCTGTAGGTGGCTAACGACTACCATACTAGACCACACATAGAACATTTCCATCATTGCAGAAAGTTCTATTGAGCAGTGCTACCTAGAGAGGGCTTACCACCTAGAGAAGTCTCCACCTTTAGTCTCCCACTTCGGCTTTGAGGAGTCCTTTGTAGGAATGGGTTAAAAGACAGATAGGTTTTCATAGATATAATGGCTAACCAATTAGATAGACATTCCTCTAAGTATTTTCAAATACAAACTCATTCAGTCCACACAAAAGCCTAATGAGGTAGGTATGATTATTATTTTTATTTAATAGTCAGGGAAATTAAGTCAAGGAGAGATTAAATAACTTGCCCAAAATTTTAGCTTATCTTAGTCAAAAAATTTCTAATGGTTTTACAGCCTTCAAATCTCTGTGACAACATCGTAAAAGATTTATTCCTTTCTCAAGTCACGAGGCAACCAATTGTTCAGTGAAGTCTAGTCTCCTTCTATCTAGAAGATTGAACAACTTTTACATTCTCTGAATCCTCTTGTGGATCTTCTGCATCTAGGCAGGAGGCAGAGTAAGAAAAAGGTTAAAACAGGTTTTCCTAACCTCAGCATTCTTGACATATTGGGCTGGATGATTCTTTGCTGTTTTGTGCATTGTAAGATATTTAGCAGTATTTCTGGCCCCACCCACTACATGCCAATAGAATTCTCCCCCAATTGTGACAACCGAAATGTTTTCAGACATTACCAAAAAGTCTGGAGGTGGAGAGGGGAGGCAAAAATCACACCCTCTCCAGTTGAGAACACTGGCTTAAAGGATCACTCCAGAGGTTTTAGAGGCCAGGCTAGAAGCGGTCATGTTCCTTTCACCCAGATTCTGTTGACCAGACCTCAGCATATGGCCACACTTAACTGGGAGTGGGCTAGAAAATGTAATCCAGTGATGCACCCGGGAGAAGAGGAGACCAGAGTTGAACCGTGTGGAATCTGCTTGAGGAGCATACACCTCAGAAAACATACCAAAAGCTTCAGAGAAATTTGCAGAGATTTGCACAGCATTCTAGATATATTGGAGACAAAAATATACCATTAATGCAGTTTTTTTCGTGGCTAATCTCGTCACCCTAGGTAAGACTCCCAGAATAAAAAGTTAATGCAATAAAACACTAGGTGTCATGTTTCCTAGGTGGACATATTCATCAGATCACACCAAAAAGCAATCAACATTTTGCAATGACCCGTGAGAACATTGAGCATATGCAGGGTAGGAATGAGGCTGCGATAATGAGAATGTTCCATGAGGCCGTCCAGTCTTAATTACCTTCCAGAAATATGACTATCTGTAATATGTATGGCCAGGAGTGCAAGGAAGACAGAAATACATTTCTGGAAGATGGAGATGGAGAGCTAAAGAATCTTTGGATAAATGTCACAGATAGTGGAGCTTTGTAAATAGGGAGAGGTTGCCATTCATTTATTGCTAACAGTTTAAAGAATATCCTGGCTTAGTCTAAAGAAGTGTTGAGAAGTTGATTAATAGGTGTCATTGTCTACCATACCACGTGAAGCACTAACATTGTCGTAAGGCAAAGTAGGTTAGTTCATACCACTCTGTACAGAAAAAAATACATACCTTTTATAAGCACCATCTAAATTACAGTTGGCTCCTGTTGGTGCATTACAAATCTTTAAATATCCCTTATTTTTCCTGCTTTATCACAGCCAAATAAAGTCAAAATGCTTCTTGAGTTTTTATTACACGGTTTGAGGGAAATTATTTTTCAGCTGCCTAGTTTGGACATTTTTCTCCTCACTATGTAATCATATTGAAAAGAACTAGAAACTCTCAAGTTTCCACCAACTGGCACCAAACCAAACTCAGAAGCCAAGGTTGGCTCCCCAACCGCACTTAGCTCCACCCTACCCAACCCCTGCCCTAAGTAAAAGATGGCCACATTACATCTCTGTGCCAGTAAAAATCAATCAAACCCAAACTAAGTCATTGGGTTGAAAAAAAAATGTATCCAATAAATCCATATAAAAGCCTGTATCTTACTAAAGTTATTGATAGCCTACATCTTACTGAAGTTAATGATTACATCTTATTTATTTTATGAAAAACCTCTATTTCTTTGAAAAGATAAACACAGGAAGCATATGGTAAGTGAAGAAAAGAGGGAAAGGATGGGAAAAGAGAAGGAAAAGGGCAAGTAAGATATTCTGAGCAGTGGCTAAGTCACAGGGAGAGGAAGACTCTTTTCCAGGGTTACACAATAGACCTCTTCAGTTACATTTTCCAGAGAGTGGAAAATAAGGTCACAAAGAGTTACAAAATTATACCAGCTGATAACCAGAGGCAATGACTTTTCCCTAGGTATTTTTAGTAAAAAACAAATCCATAACCACAGCTAATAAATAGCTACATGCCTACATACACCAACTCACCAAATATTCATTGTGAAATGCTATATGCAAAATATTCTCCTAGATTGGCAAATAATGGGTGGAGAAGGTGAGAAAAACAAAAAAAAATTTTCTCAATAAACTCGAAATGTAGTGGGGATGTAAGATAAATACATAACTAAACCAAATACAGTAAAGAAGAGAGGAATAGAGAAGAGAGAGACCAGGCAGAGAAAAAGATACTGAAGGTTTGAAATTGCCTGATGCAGCGAAGAAATGTGGCATAGCTTTTAAAAATTAGGCTGCTGAAGAAGCAGTGCTTTATGGCAAAATTAAGAGTGTCCCCTCTCTGGAAAAGATCATACTTGACTCTGGATTATAATGAAATGGAAATTTTAGGGTACTAAGAGGAAAACCATAAGGTTTTACATGGACTTTATTACCCGTCACATGTAGCGCCAAGCCCATCCCCAGCAATTGCTCACGTGGCTTCCTGCCTTTTGCCTGAAAGCAGAGTTCTTCATTCCTCCAATGGCCCAACACTGCTTCCTCAGTGACCTGAGGCAGACTGCAAAAGAAAGTGTGCCTTGTGTAGCATGGTGCCATCCAATGACTACCCACCTGTCTAATTTGGAACACTGGGAGCAGGTTTCTCTTTCTCCTTTCAAGATACAAAAAGCAAGCAAACGGAGTTTTTAAGCCAAAAGGACCTCTCTCTCCTGGGTGTGAAATGCAGCCTGTCTCTCGAACACTTACAGTGTAATGGCTAAAAGAATAGACTTTGGAGTTAGACAGTTTGGGTATGAATTTTCGTCTATTGTGTGACCTTGGACAAATTTCTTTACTTATCGTCAGTTTCTTCACCTATATGGCTAATAATAGTACCTACTTCATAGGGTCATAGAGGACTAAAAATAATGGATGCAAGGAATTCGTAATACCAGACCTATAGTAAGAGTTTAATAAATGCTGCTTATTAATAATATTGCTTTAGAAAAAGAGCTAATAATAACATCATGCTAATTCTTTGTATTTCTCAGAAGAAGCAAAAATTAGGGGTGTCAGGGTATCACAGATCCCACGGGGGCCTCTTTCTGAGCATCTCTCACTAGGCAAACACTGAATCAATAATGGCCCAAAGACCAGATGCAGCTCTGTTTGCCCTAGGAGTGTGGTATCCTGCCACCAGATTCTTTCTCTCCAACAAGAGTATCGTACATATGGCCATCAGAGGAAGACAGTAGCACTAAGCTTGGGTGCCACTGTTTCTCTGGCTACTCCCAAGATGTTATCCCTGATTTCCATTAACCAGCTCAAGTAGCAACCTATCCCAGGTTTGTGTCCTGGAAAGTTGATGAGTATTCTTCCCTTCACAGTATCTTTATTCAGGTTATTGATAAAACATCAGACAGGATTTGGTCACAAACGAAAACATATACATGGATTCTCTGCAAGTGTCATTCAGTCCTTGCTCTGCAGACATGCGATTGCTTTGCTTTATTAGATTTCTCTCTGTGTCTTTCTCTCCATTCCCCCGCTATTCCCTTCTCTCCTTGTCATTAGTTCATGACATATTATCATGTTAGTCTATTTATTTTGAGAGAGAGAGAGAGAGAGAGAGAGAGAGAGAGATAGATAGCATGAGTGGGTGAGGGGTGGAAAGAAGGAGAGAGAGAATCCCCAGGTACCCCTGTTCAAGTTTTTTTTTTTAAATCACCATCTCCCAACCATGCCACATAGGCAATTACCCTACGAATTTTTAATTCATATATTAAATGAATTTGGGTGCATGTGTTTGTAAATGTACAAGTGTTCAAATTATATTTTGAAATATGATGTTCGTAAATTAAGTTCAAAATGTGTACTATTTTTCCATGCACATGTGTTTTTTAATATATAGTTGACATTGTTATGTATCTCATCCTGTTTCTTACTGTTTTTCATTCAATACTATCTTTTTTAGTTCTCTACAGGTTGCTATGCCTATTTCCCCTCTGATCTATCTAACTGCTGCAGAATGCTCCTTGGTATTCTTTTACCACATTTTAGTCATTTGCTTTCCTCCACACCCTGATCACCTCCAATTCCCTATCATTACCAAAACAGCTACAATAAATCTGTATGGACCTGTGTAAGATTCTGCTCACGGAAAGCTGCCACGTTGCTCTCCAGCATGACTGCACCATCCAAAGCAGTAGAGTTATCACATTCCATGGCACGTGTTACAGTCGGAAGCCCCATTCCTGTTATCTCTTCACAATGATGTTCATGAAATGGCATTGACCACCTTGTGCTAAATGTCAAGTTCTATTAGTTTGCACCCTATCTCTAGGATTGTAAGGCAGGACCATAAATTCACTCATCGATTCTCTTCCGTGGTATTCACTTGTCGGAATAACCACTTTGCTATGCTTCCTCCAATGTCCTGTCAGTTAATCACCAAACCTTTAGAGCTTTGTCTATGCTTTCTCTTTTTCTCACTCTTGTTCGTTCACATTTCGGATTAAATCCCATTGCAACAGGTTAGGAATTCTCCTGTCAAACACAGTTTTCCTTTTTTTCGTGGGCTGCACTTCATCCCTTGCCAAGGCTCAGATGTTCTGGCATGAAAAGCTGTGGTCTAAAACACTTTAAAACCGTTTCTGTGGCCAATGGTTCACTTCCCCCAATGCCTTTTTTCTCATCCAAATTCTCCAAATGCTTCAATTTGCAGCCCGGGCTTCAAAATCACCAGTGATGTGTTCCAGATTTCTTTGGCTCCTTTATTATTAATTCCCAAAGAGATCAGCAAAACAGTCAGTAGTCGGTGGGTTTGAGGATAGAGTCAATTGCTCCTGCTACTTTTTTCAGAAGACTCACTCACCCCTTCCTCTGAGTCACTTTTTCTACACATTAACGTCTTTATGTTGGCTTCAATTCCATTCATTTGCTTGGGATAATTTTTCCTCCTGACTTCTCTCTTGGATTACTTTCTCTATCCTGTTGAAACCAGGATGGTGTTTCCCCATTATAACTGTCCACCTAACTCAGAAGTTTAAAAACATAGTTTGTTTTATAACGTCACATGAGTCTTGTGATTCCAAGTCCCCATTTGTCACGATGGCAGAAAACTAAGCCAGCCACTTTCACAAACTTACTCTTATCCAGTCAAATTCAAAATTATTACCCCACCAACAGTGCAGTTCACACTAATGCATCTTTCTCTTCTTCTCCAAACGGGTCTGGGACCAACAGCCCTGGAGAGAACAAAGGGGGGCGGGGGGTCTCTCACCTTCTCAATATCTGTCCTGTACTGTCTGTCCACGGGTTCTCCAGTCTCATGCAGCCCGGTCCCAGATCAGCACCTGACATTGACTGGCAGATAAAAATTGGCTGGTCTCTGACGACGATTCTCTCCCTAAGAAGATCTGTGGTTCAGTTGATTGCAGGAAGCACATCCACTTCTGCCTCTCACCTCAGGTAAATAAGCATCCCCTGGGGGCGCCTGGGTGGTTCAGTTGGTTAAGTGATCAGGTCATGATCTCAGGGTTCTCAAGCCCTGTGTCGGGCTCTGTGCTGACAGCTCAGAGCCTGGAGCTTGCTTCAGATTCTGTGTCTCCCTCTATCTCTCTGCCTCTTCTCTGCTTGCGCTCTGTCTCTCTCTATCTCAAAAATAAATAAAACATTAAAAAAATGTTGCATCCCCTGGTGTCTATCTATCTACCTGATTGGCCAGATGGGCTCTCAGAGTTGGTGAATAAATGAATACTACCAGCAGCTAACATCAAAGGCTCTCTGGAGCCATAAGGATATTACGAAATCCCACAAATTGGCAACCTCGGAGATAAACTGGGGATGGCAAATTAGGGAATCTTTGCTCTCTTTTGAGCCTAGCTGCCCTGTTTCCACATATCCCTGCAAATCTAAGGCTGTGCTCACAAAATTCATTTTCGGCATGGTATTGCTTTAGCCGCTGCTCTTTGCCGCTGCTCTTTGCAGGGAGACCTATCCAGTAACTCCCTCACCTCACCCCACTCCCACTAGCACACAAGTACCAAAATCCCCACCACCACTACCAGCCCTCTCTGTTTTACATTTTAAAGCATTTTTTTCTTTGGCCTTCTTCTGCAGCTGATCAGTGCCTCCTCTGAGGGCAGGGAATGGAAATGGAGCAGGCACTGAGAGGATTTCCTTTGAATTTAGTCATTTGGATTCTGGGTCATTATCTTTGAGGTTGTTTGTATCCGGAACAACCATTTATTTCCCAGTAAACTCCCCAGTGGTGGAGAATGGAATTGGTAGGGAAACATTCCACTACAAATGTATGGATCACCTTGCTACAAGTCCTCTCTGTAAAGCCAGCTGGAAGAAAGACCTTATGCAAACTTCTCCTCTATTTGCAAAACGAGCTCTTGAAATTTCACACCCAGTTAAATCCCCTTTGGTGAAAAACTCCAAAAATATGCTCCTGAAATGTAGTGATTTACACTACTGCTGAAACCGCATCAGATAGTAGGCAGAGGATACTGAATTCAGAGTAGGACTACGGGGGTACCCGGTGTAGGCATAAAGCATGAAACACCAGGCCTGGCTCAGCCCCTTCCAGGATGCTGTTAGGTAGGTTTTTGTAGTAAGTATGACTGGTCTTTACTGATTCTAAACAAAAGTAATAAACTTCCACTTCTATTAAGAGCCAAAGGAACTTCCAGATTCTTCATAATATAATCCAAATAATTTGAATATCTTCTTTTTACTGTGCTCGTCATTTTCCTATTTGATATATATTTTAAGCATCTTGTCTATATCATCATGCACCATTATGTATATATAATAGAGGGTAAGCATTGAAGGAAGCATTTAGGGGGTTTATTTTTTATAAGATTTTTATTATAAAGTATGGAACCTCCTCTTATTCGGAAACTTTGTAAAAGGCTTAGAAATGTACAGAGATTACTAAATGTCCCCCTTGATTTTCTCTTACTGTTGTAACAAATTACCACAAACCTAGTGTATGAAAACAGCACAAATTTATCATCTTATACTTAGGGAAGCCCGAAGTCTGAAATGGGTCTTACTGAGCCAAAATCCGAGGGTCTGCAGGACTACGTTGCCTCTGGAGGACCTAGGGGAGAATCTATTTCCTTGACTTTCCCAGCTTTTGGTGGCCACCTGCATTTCTTGGCTAGTGGACCGTTCCTCCAACTTCAAAGTCAGCAGGGCAGTATCTTCAAATCTCTGACATTTGACCCACTCCTTTGCTTCCTTTTTTCCCACTGTAAAGGACCTTGTAGTTATATCAGTCTCACCTGAATAACTCAGGACAATTTCCTTATCCTAAAACCATCTGATTAGCAAACAATTCCATCTGCAATCTTAATACTCCTTTTCCACGTGACATGACATAGTCACATGTTCTGGAATTAGGGCTTGGACATGGTGGGTGGGGGGGGGGGGCATTATTCTGCCTACCCTGGCAATAGATAACTCATTGTTATCTATTTAGTGGACACTCTGGGAGTATCTGATTCTACATAGATGTCCTCCTTGTCTTTGACAAGGTTATTTTACAACTCTGCAAGTTGGAGAATGAGAGCAATGACAACAATATTCTATAGAAATACAAATAAATTCTGTCTAATCAATATATACTTCTGCCCTCTAGAAAATATTATTCCAAATTACATTTTATTGCTGTAATACTAATTCTGAGGTTGTTAATAAATGTTCCCTGAAAGAAGGGGTTTATTTTATTTTATTTTATTTTATTTTATTTTATTTTAAAGTTTGTTTATTTTGAGAGAGAGAGAGAGAAAGAGAGAACAAACAGGGGAGAGAGACAGAGGGAGAGAGAGAGAGAATCCCAAGCAGACTTCACACTCAGTACACGGCCAACACAAGTCTCCATCAAAAGACAGTGAGATCCTGACCTGAGCCGAAATCAAGAGTTACACACTTAACCCACTGAGCCACCCAGGATCCCCAAGAAGGGTTTTATTTTTAAATAAAATTTGAGGAAAACTTTTTATTCACAGAAACTCTCACAGGGTTAATATTCCATGTAAACATTTTAGAAAATTCTATTCTAGATTATTGGATTGTTTCCACATTGTGAACAAATAACAAACCAGTAGCCAAAACTCTCATACAATTATAATGTCCATGTCAAAAAAACAAATTGTTCTCCATATAGTTGTGGGTCCATTTCTGTGTTTTCTATTTTGTTCCATTGATCCATGTGTCTGTTTTTGTGCCAGCACCATACTATCTTGATGATTACAGCTTTGTAATATAGCTTGAAGTCTGGGATTGTGATTGATGCCTCTGCTTTGCTTTTTTTTTTTTTTTTCAAGATTGCTTTGGCTATTTGTGATCTTTTGTGGTTCCATACAAATTTTAGGATTGTTTGTTCTAGCTCTGTGAAAAATGCTGGTGATATTTTGATAAGAATTGCATTCAATGTGTAGATTGCTTTGGAATCTGAATGTTTATAGCAGCAGTATCAACAAATAGCCAAATTATGGAAAGAACCCAAATGTCCATCAACTGATGAACGGATAAAGGAGATGTGCTATATATATACACACACACACACACACACACACACACACATGCATGTGCACACACATGTATATACATACACATATGTATATGTGTATGTATGTAAATATATGCATGTATATATACATATATATGTGTGTGTATATATGATGGAATATTACTCAACCATAAAAAAGAATGAAACCTTGCCATTTACAATGATGTGAATGGAACTAGAGTGTATTATGCTAAGCAAAATAAGTCAGCTGAGAAAGAAAAAATACCATATGATTTCACTCTTATGTGGAATTTGAGAAACAAGACAGATGAACATAGGGGGGAAAAAAAGGGAGAGTGGCAAACCATAAAACAGACAAAATCTTAACTATAGAGAACAAACTGAAGGTTGCTGGGGGGGGAGGTGTGTAGAGGGGTGTTGGGTGGGGGGATGGTCTAAATGGGGGATGGGTATTAAGAGGGCACTTGCGATAAACACTGGGTGTTGTTATGTAAGTGATGAATCATTAAATTCTACTCCTGAAACTAATATCACACTGTATGTTAACTAACTAGAATTTAAATAAAAACTTGAAACAACAAAAAAAGAAAGTTTAGAAATACCGGTCTACCCAACTTCAAAATGCTCTTGGGTGTGTTTAACTAAAACCTGCTTGCAGCCAAGGGGGTTGTAGGTATATGGGTATATCTGAGAACTGAGGCTATCTCTAATTTGCATTTCATTTGATGTTGTTTAGATATTAAAGAGGTTGAGGTTGGATTTAGGGTGCCAAATTATTGCTTTATAACAGATCATCAGTGATTCCAAAACTCATGTTCGTTACCTAGGTTTCCACCTTCTTGGTAACAGAGGACCCGGTAGCTGGTAGGCGGATATCTCTTTGGTGATTATGAATCAAAGAAGGGTGAGGTGTGCAGTCTTTCAGATCAAGTAAGATAGCAAACACTAATATTATTAGATGTCTAGCATTTCCAGGCACTGTGCGAACACGGTACATGACTTCATTTAATACCTAAACTAGTAATATCCTCATTTTACTAAAAAAGAAACCCAACCGTAGAGCCAGTGAGTCACTTGTTCAAAGTCACATGGTGTGTGAATGGCTGAGCTGGGATTGAGACCCACACAATATCAAGAGTTGTGATACACAGGCCCACAGTACCTTAGCTGGTGAGGCCAGCTGTATTTCAGATTTCATAATTTCAAAGATTTCAAGAAGCAAACAGTTCATATAATGTACAATACCTCTAGTGGGAATGGGGTAGCATCTTGTGATCAAACACATGATTAAGTCTGTAACAAAAAAATAGTCACACTGAGGTAAAGACTATAAATTGCCTCACCTCAATTCAGATCACATTTTGTTGTTAAATGAATCAGAAAACAGTTTCCATTTTCAGTATTTGGGATTTTGGAACTGTTCATAAAGGATTCTGGACCAGCGCTTATCTCCTTTTACATACCCAGCTCTGTTCACTAAATTTACTATCTCTCTCTTTCCTGGATAGTGCTGACACATGAATGCTGATTCTTACTTAGTTTAGGTTTTACCAGCCACCAGCTTTCTAACGCCTTCCTTTATCAGGGCAAAATACAATTAGCCTCAAAGGGGAGTTCCAGGCCTCCAGTTTCATCCCCCTTTTTCTCATCACTTGGCCACACCCCAGTGCACCCACCTCTGGACATGTCAAGAAAGACTTTTATTGAGCCAACAGACTAAGAGCGTGTCTCTTTTTCTCATTATTTTCTTTCTTGGGAGTCTGTCTTCCCTCTACATACCAGGTACAATAGATGACCAGGAGTGGCTCCTGGCCATGGCCTACCCTGCCCTGCCTTGCCCTGCCCTGAGAGAGCATAGGGTGGGCAGTGCAGATACACCGGTGACCTACAGGCTTTAGGAAGATACAGACTGTGCTTCTCTTTTACTTGGCAGGCTTCTGTACTGCTTTTCCTTACCATCAGCAGGGTACAATTGAGAAGACAGAGGCTCTGGTCTGAGCCTAAAAGACAATGAAAAAAAGTAGACCTTCCTTAAATGTACCGGAGGGAAGACTCCACATTCTCAGCTTGGTTCACCAGGCCATCCCATTAGAATTTGGGATAAAAGTTCACAGAAGCAACCATACGTGTTCTGGTTTTGCCCCTGATGCCTGTGTCCCACACGAACTTCAGAGGGACATAGCTATAGTAAGACTGTTAGCTAGGTCCCTGGACAAATACTGTCTCATTCCCATTTAGACACATGTATAAATATAATTGTCTAGGTGGAGGCTTTCTTAGTTTCAGTTGCACGCCAGGCCTGCTTCCTTCTGCAGTACCTTGCACCCCTCATTTGGGTGTCTTTTATGCCCATGTTTACGGAACTCTTTTGGGTATTTCTGAAGATAGCTGCGAGTATTGCATTCATTTGTGAGTTATGTTTTACCAGTTTAGCTCTCAGAGGGTAACTGTGCACCCAGAGTTGGTATTCAGATCCCTGAACAATTAGAATGACATAAGCAGCAGCCAATTAGAGCAAATGCTAGCTACAACCAACAAAAAGGGCTGTGCTGATCCACACGGGTGGAGTCTCCTTCTGGCTGGTGTATATCCATGTAAGAAACTAGCCTACGATTCTATTCTCATTCTTACTCCTTCTTTGGCTCACTTAGGAAGCGTGTCTTCATGTAACATTGAGGAAGGACAGTCAGAAATTTTCTACTTCAGTAAAGCCATTATAATACATGCTTCCGTGAGAAGAAACAAGTAAACAAACAAACAAACAAACAAACAAAATGGTAGTTTTAATTATTCTTAACACTTACATGTAGTATGAAAGGAGCTTTTTTTATTTTTCTGATAGAAGCTGATATCTCTATGTGGAAGGCAGGATGTGGCCTCTACAAATCTGCTTTTACTACTGAAAGGACAGGTCTTAAGGGACGAGCTTCAGCTCACAAACAATTGCTGCTGGAGCCGTTCAGATTATTCACTCTAGAAAGCTCCAAAAATATATTTCCTGAACCTGCTGGTCATAACCTTTTGTTAAGCAAGCAATGCTACCAGAAGCCAAAGACATACGTTTTTTTATAAAGACACAAAGATAAAAATATCTTTGTACAAAATACAAAGAAGCTTTGAGCTTCTGAAGCATTAACTACCAAACTGCCCATTGTGCATGACCTGAAGGGTCAAACTCATGGGGTATTTTCCGCACACATTAGTCAATCGCACATCCTGACAAAGTATGACACTCAACACTTATGGCTCTACTAGACGTTCTAACCAGCAGAATAAAAGAATAGAATTAAGGTATGGGAGTTGTTGCAAAGAACTGAGTAATAGCAAGGAACAATGTTTTAAGAGAGACCCCTGGCCAGGAAGTAACAGCCAAGTGCTTTTACCAGAGAGATTTCTCTGGTGCATGAAAATATCCAGGCATGGAGTAAGTTCCAAGTAAAAAGCACAAAGCATCTACCTTGGAACAAACATTAATACAACCTCCCATTCTACAGAGGAGAAAACAAAATGTTTCAACTTTATCCCAACCTCAGTTAAATCCTTTAGAGTTTTCTGATGAATATGCCTAAAACCTACTTTATAAAATTTGGTTGTATGGCCTTTTTTATTGGGATATATCTGTTGTATAAAGCATAGGATGATTGCTATTGGACAACATTTCCCCTTTATTTTTCTCTAGGCTAGAAAGAGTATAGAGTATGAAGAACCTTTTTCCTTTCCTACTCTCTTTCTCTTTCAGGCGCTCATTTCTGGCCCATACTTATAAGGTCAAGGACAGCTTTGTACAGAAATTTGAAAAATCCAGCTCCCATCAATTCCAAATCTCCTGACCCAGCGCTATTCAAAGTGTGTTCACATAGCACTGTTGAGTTTTTCTTATCAGTCCGGGACAGAACATACAGACATTGAGAATAGCACTTAGAAATGTGTTCATCCATTAAGAATCTCACCGATTTTGTTCCCTATTACTGTATCTCTTAGG
The DNA here is from genome assembly GCF_018350215.1 of Panthera leo. Taxonomy (NCBI): domain Eukaryota; kingdom Metazoa; phylum Chordata; class Mammalia; order Carnivora; family Felidae; genus Panthera; species Panthera leo. Next base: position 58,875,817 of record NC_056687.1, read on the forward strand.
ATTTCATGAGCTTGTGTCCAACTATACACAGATCTTTGGATACTCAGCTAAGAGACCTTCCAACTCATTTCAAAGAACTCTTCTCTCCAAAGTTTTACACAGATATTCATTGTTCAAAACAAATGAACAAACAAATATCCAGGTGACAGGAACAATGTGATCTGGTTCCTGACACTCCCAAGCCCCTTAATAGCTCCTGAAACATTTTCTGTCTCCTGGGGTTCTGTAGGGCTCAGTGTGAAAAGCCCTGTCTTCCTAATAGTGGGCAATGTGAACACTTGGCACTAACAACAGGTTCAACCAAAATGACCAGAACTGACAAAAATTTAGTAAGTTGGAAAAAATAAAAGGCAAGCATACAGACTTTTAGAAGGATAACTACCTCTCCAGAAAATCTCTAAGAAATGATGGCCGAAGGTTAATTGTTACATTTACCTTTGAAAGTCCAACCTGTAGTGAGTTACCCATAACCTTCCTTTTTTTTTTTTTTTTTTTTTTTTTGTCTTTTACCCAATTAAGCTTTTTGCACGCTTTGAAAAAAATGCAGAATTTCCTGTTAGGTACTGTGGTTTTAGTTAGTTGGTTGGTTTTATGATAATCCAAGGTCAGCATTCCTCAAGTTCAAAGACAGGAAAACACAAGAGACCAATGAAGAAGTCATACATTTCTTGATAATCTTTTGACCCTTAAAAGGATCCAGTAGTTGGAAACACTAATCTGACTAGTCGTAAGTAGTGTGCTTGTGGAGAAGTAGAATGAGACCTCTTCAGCAAAAATACTTGAAGGAAATGCTGTAACCTCAGGTCAGGTATAGGTGTCCATTCTCTCCCCCCACATCTGGAAGTAGAGTGTTCCTGGGAAAACTTGGCATCAGGGAAAGAAGCAATTCTCATTCCTTTATATGGAATTTTTTTTGAGCACTCCCAGATACAACAAGTAACCTTTCTTAGGCTTTTCTGATACCTTAAGCCAAAAGTTGCCAACAGAGGCACAAAATAAATCAGGATAAAGTGCAGATGCTCACAGACACAGTTCAAAGCTCTGGTGTCTTGATGTTGACATGTTGAGTTTAGTTCCCAGGATAGGAGTGTGGTGGGGTCACTGGCATGCTCAGGGTGTGCCCTGCCCCTATAGTGGCTCACTGTAACACAAACACTGAACGCGATTTTTGCTTTTCATCTTCTTTTGTAAAAAAGATAAACCTCTTTGGATTTCATTCGGTTAGGAAAACAGATAATAGTGTAGGTCTTTCGTGAAAGCAAAGCGGCATAATGCAAATGTTTGGAAACTGGAGGATAATACCTGTACCGGGCAAGACATTGGAGCCTCCAGGAAATTTGCCTTGGTTAGGGTGCTTGGTACTGTGTGGGAAGCTTAGACAAATGAAGACCTTCAGGCAGAGTCCCAAGGGCCCATCCACAGTTGAAAATGGGCTCATATTTCCCTTGGGTCAGCTGTCAAGATGAGGAGTTCAGCATTAGCCTTGAGTTCGTGGAGAAGATGGGGGATGCAATTCATTCATAAAAGTGTCAGAAGATTGAAAGGATGACGGCCTTTTGTTCTGACCTTTCTTGTCTAATTCTCTTCTTTATGTGGCAGACAGATGCCCCTTGTGCCCTGGCAACCTTAGCACAGTTTGAATCCTTCCGCATAGATTTCTCACTTTTTTTTTTTTAATTGGGGAAGCTTCAATATATAAGTGGGAGGATTTTTGTGTCACTATAGACAATGTTTTTGGGTCCTGGAGAGAATGGAAAAGGTAGGTAAAAAGACACAGAATATCCTGAAGAATCTGGGAGGATACTTCTTCAATGTCTGAGACAACAGTTATGTTTGATTTCATTTTTCTCCTACTCCAAATGATCTTTTTTTCTCAAATCAGGTAAACTTGTACATCTTAGAGCAAAGCTATATAAAGTGACTTGTGAAGCAGTGACAGATAATATAGAAGTTCATGACTACCACATGATTTCATCTAGAATGATCTCAGTGTGGTTTGCAAGATCTATATCAACTTCTAGCCATGAATTATAAGTTAAACAGTCATACTTTTATGATAGCAGTTTAAAGATAGATAACCTCAATATTTCACTTAACTTTAAAATCATATGATTGAATATCAACTCTGACATTGATAAAGAAACCTGGAAAATGTGTCTTTAAATTGAAGCTATGAGATATTTCAGTAAGACTCTGGGACAGACAGGAGGCTTTACTTTTATTTCCCCTTTCTACATTTAGGCAAAATACAGGTCCAGAAATATTAAGTGCTACTGTAAATTCTATGACTAGATCCCAAATTTCCACATTATTGACTCTTGACCTAGCCATTAAATCAAGTCTTCATTCTAGTGGGATTCTTTGCAGAAGAAACATTTTTCATAGTCTTTGATAGCATTCAATTTTCTGTGCCCACATAGAGAATAAAAAACCAAGTAAAATCTGACATAATCTGGGACAAAGAAAATTGAACCACCTTCCAGTACATTTGGGGATTTCCAAATCAAGTCTATATTGTTAGCAAATTTTCTGTTACCCCCAATATTATTTTGAGGAGAAGAGCTTTTAAAACATTAGCTGTTATTTTGGATTATTCTCCTTTCAATCAGAAGACCTAAAAACTTCTGGGAGAGGTGACATAGGGTGAGATAGAGAGGTATGAGATCATGATCAAATGTTCATTTTCATATGGACATCATGAAGAGTGAGAGTGGAAGTCATGAATTGCTTGATGGAACATGTCCTGTGGAAATAGAGTGCCTGTTGGGCAGTTGGTAACCTGAGAGGAAGTACACCAGGTGGAGTACAGAAGAAATCCATTGAGAGGGTGTGAAATTTGATTTCATTCTCCCAGAGCAGGGGAAAGGAGCGAGGAAGAAAAGAAGCAAGCTGAAGTTTCCTCCTCTAGAGTGAAGCAACTCAATGATTATGCTACGAACTCTTGATATCATCATATAAAAGGGTTTATGTGCCTCGGATGAAAAGTTAGCTTGGGATCAAAGACAGGTGAAAGTTTCAGGATTCTTATTGAACTTTATGCTCCCTACCTTTCATGCCGCAAAGATGGACTGGAGTCTCTAAAGCCAAGAAGATGCATTTTGCCACAACTAACTCATCTTGGGCATGAAACCCCAAAATTATGATTTTTCTAACAGCTTTCCATAGCCATTATGAAAAATATGATAGTTACACGATGTAAGCCAAGCAGCTAGGGTTTATTCTGTTAAGTTTCAATTTGTAATATAAATAAATTTGATCAGGAGTCTTGTCATTAAATACAATATTCTTCTTATATGTTATTCAAATATCACCACTGTCTGTCTAGTTACTGCCCTGGCACAGGGTCCAGAATACTTAGGGAAAAGTCAAAAGTTTGATCTCAGAAGGTCAGCTGGCCTTTTTCTTCTTCTTTTTTGTTCAATGTTTATTTATTTTTGAGAGAGAGACTGAGTGCGAGTGGGAGAGGGGCAGAGAGAGAGGGAGACACAGAATCTGAAGCAGGCTTCAGGCTCTGAGCTGTCAGCACAGAGCCTGACACGGGGCTCGAACCCAGGAACCGTGAGATCATGACCTGAGCCGAAGTTGGAAGCTTAACCCACTGAGCCACCCAGGCACCCCCCACTGGCCTTTCTTAACTCAATGTCACAGTTAAGGATGAATGAGAGCTGCTGCACCTAAAATGTTTGTAGTTTTTCCAGTCTTCTTATGGCTGCTAACTGCTACGGTCAGCATTCCCATAATCAATACCCACACTTCTAGATGGAGGTTTTGCTTATAGATTCATTCAACAAATATTTATTGAGCAATATGCTAGGCACCAGGCCCAGTCCTGGGAATTAGGAGACAAATAAGAGAAAAGGGAACAAACATTTGAGAGCCTCAGCTGCTCCACGTACTGTGCCAACCAACTTCCAGGCAAGAGATCTTTTTATTCTAAATCAACCCTGCGATGTGCACATCACTGTCCCCATATTTCCTTTAAAAATAAAAATCCACGATTTTAAAAGTTAAAGTATTATGTGATCATTATAGAGAATATGGAAAATATGGAAAGGTACAAAGGAGAAAATTAAGAGCATTCCTAATAGCTACCCCTGGAGGTAAGTACTATTAACTTGGGGGGTCTTTTCCATATGTGTGTTAAGACCATTCTGTGCCTGAAAGACTGTAATGAGGAGAAGTGGTCTTTGCAGAGATATTGGTGGAGATTAGAAACTGGAGGCTTAGAGCTAACTTTGCTGTTGATAGGAGATTTTTGAGAGATTTGTTCTCCCACTCCCATGCCCACCCTCTGCCTTTCAGCCATACTTGAAAACTCCTCATCTTCATTTAAGCCTGAGGAAATATTCCCTCTGGCAACTCTTCTGTGACATTCCTGCCATACATTCACCCCCTAGTTAGGTCCCCTAGTCTGTGCTCCTGGGGCCCTTATGTTGCTCTATTCTAATTGTAACAAAATATTAGCTCCTACTGCCCTCATGTCCCTTTCTCCCACAGTATTGCAGGGAAGATTGAGCAGTGCCTTTCTCTTATTTATTGTTACATCTTCACTACTTACCAAAGTATCAGGTATAGAAAATGTTCTTTGGATTAACTGAATGAAAGGAAAGTTATGCATAAAGACCCAAGATTCTATGGGAATTCTGTCAGGACCAGAGACCATGAAAGTAGGCCAGGAGCTGTTGGTGCATGTGTTGATGGGGCAGAGGAGGGAGACAAGGGCAGGACACGATGAGGAGCAAGGTGACCCAGAAATTCAGTGTGGAACTTGGGGAAGAGGCTAAAGAGTGTACTGGTGGACTTAATTTACACAATAGAGAAACTTCTGAAATGTCACTTTTTTGGGGAATGGATTCATTTTCCTGTTGGCATACACCATAAATTCCAAGTCGTGGATACACAGACACAAATCTACAATTAGCATTAAAAAAATCATATTTAAGAGGGCCCAAAGGCTTTAAAAGAAAAGAATATCTGAAAATAACTCTATAATAGTCATAATCTCATACAATAAGTCAAATACATTATCAAATGTTCAGCAACAGAGAGAACCGAGAAACTTCCTGGAATCAGGAAATGTGGGAAAGAATAAATCTCTTTATTTCTGGAGAAACGCTTAAGACTTTTTTTTTTTTTTTTTAAGGAATTCATTAAAAGGAGCACTCTTAGGCAAGTGTTTTCTTATGATATCATTTACTTCCTGGCTTCTTTCCAAACCAGATGAGAAGTATCAATTGAGAAGTCTAAAGTCTGCTGCTTGGAATTTTCTTGCATTCATACAGATGCAGTTGTTTTATGAGTTCTGTCCTCTCTACTGTTATTTGCTTTAGTATTCCCCAGGCTTTGTGGATTTAAGCAGCGGCAGGGCTGGCAGGGCATTAGCAATGACCTAATCCGGCTCCATCACTGTGCAGTGGAGGGAAACAACGGGGAGAAGAGCCTTCCTAAGTACACACGCCAGTTGCAGGCAACTCTAGCCTAGGCCTCTGGACGCTCTGCCCTTCAGGGTCCTTAGCCTAGACCATACAGTCTAGAATGAACCGTGTTTGTATGTGTTTCGGGAAAGGAGGGTGAGGCAATGCTCAGGACTCCAGATAGACCTATCACTTATGTGGCCATGGCCACCATCAGGCCGTGTGTCTTAAACAGTCAAAGGGAGTACAACATTCTAGCACTGTGGTGAGGGGGCTTGAAATGTTGCCCGCTATCTGCAAAAGAGCTTGTGACAGCTTGAAGGAACTCAAAATCTGGAATCACGATCCTAAGTGATTATCCTAAAAAGGAAGAAAGAAAAGTGACAGGGGAAGGGTTTAGAATGATATTAATTCCTACTTTAAATTGAATTTACAGAATTGGTTCTGCATCAGATCAGCATTTGGAACCATATATTTTCTACCTTCTTTAGAGTGCATTTTGAGAATATCAGTAATACCAGAAAAAGTTAACATCAGACCAAAAAAGGAAGACCTCCCTAATCTCCCCACACAGGCACAACTCCCATTAAAAAAGAAAAAGATAAGATACTGAAGTCAGACTTGGAAAAAGAAACAGCCGGGTCATTGCACCACCTCGAGTCTGTCCTCTGGGATGTTGAGTCACATAATAGAACTTGTGAAGCATGCAAATGAATATAGGCTCAGCATATATGACCTACGAAGATGAGTATATGTGAAACCACCTAGGGGGAGATAGCATGCGATGAACGGCAAAGAACTAAGCCAGCTCTTCTATGCTGAGTGAATTCAGAGAGCCAACTTTCATCCTTTTGTGAAGTCAAAATAGAGAGCTGGGACTGGGCCATGTGCCTGGCTAGCTCGCCCCTGGAGCTCGGCACCTCTGGGCTCTGGCTTCACAGAGAAAAGCAAGGAACAATATAGTCCTCGTAGTCTTTTGGCCCCAAAGATCCTCAAACCCATTCCTAATCTGTCAGGGTGCTAATCTGTTTTGAACATTCAGTCTTTCTTTCCAGAAAGTCTTCCCAGAGTAGCCCAAACCTTCCACCAAACTGCCAGCGTGGCCTGACTTCTGGGTTCCTTCAGTTGGAATTCTACTGCACATACATCTGGCTGGCTGGTCTGTTTCCCCGTTAATTTGGAAGCTGCTTGACAGAGATCTGACTCCTGATGTGTATATTGGTCACTGGTCTGCTGCACTTCGCTCCGTGAGTGTCCATAAAAAGATACGGCTTTATATATGATAAAAGAAGAAGCTTCCACAGCATTAGGGCTCTCTAAGCTCTCCTAAAACTACAGCTGCAATACAGACTTTGAGGTAGTGAGGACTGTGGGGAGCAAAGGGGCTACGAGGAGAAGATTATGATTTAAAGGACCCTGAGAAATTCATTTGTGTTATCTACTTTTAATCTCATGATTGTCACCCATGTAAAATGAGACCTGTTTACTCTTGTTCTGAAGCCAGTTGCAGCCAAGACATTTAAATCACATCACTCTGAGTCAAAAAGTTTTCGAAAATTCACCAGACCTTTGTTGAAATTTCCTTAAAATTCTAAAAATCCTCTGTAGACATCTTTTCTTCTTTCCAAGTTTCACAGAGACAAGGGCACCTTCTCTCAAATTTTGGCAAACAAAATCCCCCATCTACTTATACACTGAGGTATTGAAGAGCAGGTTAAACTTACAAAGGGGATTCATGTAAATTATCTCACTGTTTAGCTCAGTGAACATGTAGTGAGCACCTGCTGTGTACCAGTCACTGTTCTAAACTTTGTGAGTACACAACCCCTGCCTATCGATGATGAAGATAGCACAGCAGACAATTTAATTGTCTCATTTTATAGGAAAGAATCTACACGCAGAGATTAAGAAGGACATTTTGCTGGTAGCAGTGGTAACATCTGAACTAGTCCCAGGACCATATAACTTTTGGATCATTACTCTCCAGGTGTCTATCCAAGAGTGTGTGTTTCACAGATTGAAAAACAGGCGCTATTAAAAAACAAAAACAGCAAAGTCCTTTCAGTTATACTTGATTGGAATTCCTAAACTGGCATAAAAATAATAGTTACAGCCAACTGATTTGAAGCAGTTTTCTGTATGGTATCTTTATTCCACTGAGCCTCGGTCCCAGTGCTATCCAGTACAACTGTCCAAAAACATGGCAATATTCTGTGTTGTCTGCTAAGGTGGTCATTAGCCACGGGCAACTGTTGAGCCCTTGAAATCCAGCTAGTTGCAACTGAAGAACTGAGTTATTACACTGTATTATGTTGTAACGAATTTAAACTTAAATAGCCACATGAGGCTCTATAGTGTGCAAATTATGGCAACACTAAGGATAGCCAGAGAATTTTGTATCTTTCACAGGAGACTATTTCCTTTGACAGATAGAAGGGATATTTAACAGATATTTAACTTGTTTTATTATTTTGTGGGGTGAGGTAAAGTGCAGTAGAAAAAGAAACAGACAGGTAAAGACGCTGATAGGCGAAACCCAAAAGGATGCAGCCTTTACGAGACAAAATAATTGAGTAAGATGGTGACTGCCATCTCACATGCCGATCACTGGTAGGAAAAAGATCTCTCTCTGCAAAGACAGTTCTACACTTACGGTCTTGGGAAAAAGAAGCTTGTGCTTACAGAAGCTTACAGAAGCCTATTTCTAAATGAATCGACATGGCTAATTTTATCCATTCAAGCCTACACATATTACTGAATATTAATAAACACCATGGTCTAAAATGACTTGGTCGAATGTGGAAGGGAGAGAGTTCGTTCTTTTTTCCCCTTAATAAGAGACACACAAACCTGAAACTTTGAGTCTTTGACCTTACACAGAAGTGCGATTTCAGCCCTTAAAGACTCAGGTGTCTGCTCAACAGACGGCAAAACTATCTTTTTCTGTCACTGATCCTCATAATCCTCTGACTTGCACATGTGGTAAACGAGGATTTTTCTAGTAAAAGTACACCTGCTTTTTCGTATTTATTTGGCATTTCTGCACCGTGAAGATATTCGAGCTGCTCATTGTGACCCACTTCCACGGTTAGCTCTGCTCCTGAGCTGAGGCTGCTCCAGAGACCAACCAATCCAAACATACACTTTTCTTTTACCCAGGAGAATAGTTACCATGTTACAAAATGTTTTACTCTTGCTTCAAAGAATTCTAGTTGGAGTCCAAATAAACATTTCCTTATAAAAAGAGAATGTCACGAGAAGAAACAATGGAAAGATATATCTGAGCCTGAACACAGACTTTCAGTGAAAATTCTGTTTTTTCAATAAATTCTAAAAATTACCAGACACATTCAGAAACAGGATGCTAACACACAAAGATGACTAAAAATAAAAAGGAGAAGTATTTCAAGAAGTGACCATCGGCATGGTAAGGTCACTCCTACCCATAACAGAACAAGAAAGTCCCTCCTATTCCAAAGTATTTTCCCCACCCATTAAGCTACCCACGGCCTTCCGTTTTCACGTTTCTTTAATTTGTTATGTTTAGGGCTGTAACTTTAAACCATTATGTAGAAGGAATAGTATATTAACCATTTGTAAACATTTTTACTAGAGTGTATGTAACAATTACGTAAAATAACTGATGTAATAACATCCAGGTCAGATAAGTTCCAGTGGGTAGGAGCTTATCTTAAATTAGATTCCCCCAGAAGCATATGCTGAGACAAAGATTTACGTTATAGTAATTTATATGATATCAGATCAAAGGAATCACTGGTAGGGGAATGGGGAAGTGAAACAGGGAAAAGAAAAAAGCAATAGAGGGTGTAATAATGAGCAATTAATGACTGTAGCAACTGGGGCTTACCCCATGGGGGACCTCTAGGATTACACAGCACATCTCAGACTTTTCTCAACCAAGGTATAAGGAGCTGGGGTATTTATTCACCAGTTGCTGTTCATCATTGCTTCATCAGATTGCTTCATCATTGCTTCATCATCTGTTCATCAGATGCTCCAGGGCATGGTCTCCCCCAAGTACCTCTAGTGTCCCACTTGTATGGAGCTGAATGACCTGAGTCTCAGGGGTTTGAAGAAGAAAGCTTTCAGCACATAAGAGATTGATGAGTGCTGAGGGGACATAGACAGGTTCCAGCAGTGCCTGCTGCAGCATCACTAGGATTCCCTTGGGATTTATGTTGTATTGACTCAGTCCTGTCATGAATCCTTCAAGGAAATGATTCGTTAGAACTTCAAAAGAGAAAAGAAAAAAAGACAACGGGAAGGTTGATGGGGCGGGACACAGTCTCCATTGGTACAATTGGTTCCAAAGTCATGGTTGGTAATTATTACCTCCATCCTCTACCACTTGTTGATCAGTCCATCTGGTCTTAGCTGCTTGCTTGGTGTCCCAGCCTAGACCTTCAGCCTTGAGGGATCTGATCCCTAACTGCCATGCTCTTGTCAAACTAAGACTGCTTAAATTGCCTGCTCATGGTTATCACCACGTATGAAGTCAATAAAAGTGCCCCAGTGAATGTCCTGGGTTCCAGGTGTTTTCTTATTCACATCTTCACTATGAAATCAAAACAAACAAACAAACAAAATAACCAAATCAACAGGGGTCCCTGGGTGGCTCAGTTGGTTAAGCGCCCGGCTTATGATTTCTGCTCAGGTCATGATCTCGCGGTTGAGAGATTGAGTCCTGCTTCCGGCTCTGTGGTGCTGAGCATGTAGCTGCTTGGGATTCTCTGTTTCCTCTGTCTCTGCCTCTCCCCCACTCACACATGTTTGTGCTCTCTCTCTCTCTCAAAAATGAATATTAAAAAAACGCTTTTAATAAAACAAACAAAGAAACAAAATAAACTAACAAACAAAAAACCATCTAAGCAAAGGGACTGGAAGAACTTCCGGGTTGGTACACACATTAATGTGGTGGGAGGGTAGCATCCATGGAGAGGGCACGGAAACTCCCTTTCTCCCCTCCACCCCAGCCCCAATACCTCCAACTTGCTGTTCCTGTGTTGTGTCTTTTATAACAAACCAGTAATAGTAAGTAAAGTGCTTTCCTGAGTTCTGTGAGGCATTGTAGCAAATTATTAAATGTGAGGAGGTTTATAGCCAGTTTCTCAGATACAGGTGGCAACCAGGAACTTGGGACAGGAGTCTGAAGCTAGGGTCATCTTGTGGGACTGAGCCCTTAAACCTGTGGTTTAACCCTGGGTTAGTGTCAGATACAAATTGTAGCACACACAGATGGTATTCAAAGAGTTGGAGAACTGGTTGTTAGTGTGGAAAAAACCCACACATTTGGTGTCAGAGGTATTTACGAGTAAAAATAGCTCAGATTATATATTTTGGAAAGAAGTCCTTTATTAGAGCTGTGTGTTGCAAACATTCTATTCTATTTGGTAGCTTGCCTTTTTGCTTCCTTTTGAAGAACAAATGTTTTCAATTTTGATGATGTCCAATTTTATAAATTTTTTAAAAACGGTTTATGCTGTCTGCAGTCTATCTGAGAACTCTTTGCCCATGCCACAGTACCAAACCTTTCCTCCTACATTTCTTCCTGATGTTTTATAATTTTAGATTTTATATTTAGACCTTTGGTCTATTTCAGATTTATTTTTGTGTATGTTGTGAAGTCAGAATTGTTTATTAGCTTTTCTCATATAAGTATCCAACATCAATGTTTTGGACAGATTTTTTTTTCTTATTAAGTCAACTCAGCATCTTTGTAATAAAGGAATTGACTTTACAGGGGAGCCTGGGTGGCTCAGTCAGTTCAGCGTCTGACTTAGGCTCAGGTCATGATCTCAGGGTTCATGAATTTGAGCCCCGTGTCAGGCTCTGTGCTGACAGCTTGGAGCCTGGAGCCTGTTTCAAATTCTGTCTGTCTGTCTGTCTCTCTCTCTCTCAAAAAGAAACATTAAAAAAAATTGTTAAAAAACAATTGACCATATATGTGTGGGCCTATTTCTAGACCCTATTCTGATCTCTCTTTATCTATCATCTGTCTATCTATCTATCTATCTATCTATCTATTTAGTATGTCTTGAAATCAAGTTAGATAAGTCCCACAACTTTATTCTTTTTTTATAAATTGCTTAAATTATTTTACTTCTTTTGCACTTCCACATATAATTTTGAATCAGTTCTCTAGTTTCTACAAAAACACTTTGCTGGAATTTTTATTGATATTTTATTGACAAACTTGGGGATATGAAATCTTAATGATATCAAGTCATCTACCCCATAATCATGGCATACTCTTCCAATGACTTAGGCCTTCTCAGATTTTTCTTAGTGACATACCATGTGTACTTGAAAATATGTGTAGTATAGTTTTGTTTTTTTTAAATCTATTCTGCTCAGCTCTGCCTTTTAACTGGAACATTTAGACATCAGCATTATCCACTGTCTCCTATTAGTGCCCCAGGATTGTTCCCAGGGTCATTAACCCCCTGACATTCTTGGTCTGTCCCTCCTGCCAGGCTGAGCATTTTTAGCTTTCAGTAAGAAGCTGTCAGTGTGTAGAGGAAGGATGAGGGCCAAAGAGATGTAGGAAGGGCTTTGACAATGTCTCCTTCAGAGGAAATGAATTTAAAAAAAAAAAGGAAGTGTATTTTATTTCTTTGTCTGAAGCATGCAGTCGTGTTAGTTATGGGAAATAAGTCTCGAGATATCAGAAATGTGTGTGTTGAAAGGCTGAGGACAATGAGCCTTTAGGAAGACAAAAAAAAAAAAACAAAAAAAAAAAACCAAGAATAAGAAAGGGACACCGAAATCAGTCTTCTTTTTTTTAAAAGAGCTAACTTCAAGTATCTACCAAGTTTTATGCCTTTACTTCCAGTGTGAAACCACTCATCTATATTATTGAATTTAATATTTACAACAATCCTATGTGTTTGTTATTAGTTTACAAGTGAGGAAACTTGAGACTTAGAAAAGTAACATCCCACAGTGAGTAAGGACAGAGCCAATATTCCAACTGGGCTATGAGATGCCAGATCCTGTGCTAGGAGGGACCATGTAGGATAAGATCTGCCTGCTTCACAGACGTCTGTGTATCTGCCATGGGTGCTCTGTGGAATTCGTATCCTTCAGAAACCTGAATTCTGTTAATAGACTCTGGATAAACTGGGTGATCAAGAAAGGGTTGCTCAATTCATGTTACAACTCCCCAGCACCCAGACAAGAGCCAGAATGGGGATCTCAAGAGAACTCAGAGTTGTCTTCTGCTGTGGGCCCTCAAGGGAAGGCCCCGCACCTGTCCTGGGTGCTTTTGTGCCCCGTCCTTTAACATGAGCAGGGGGGAACCTCTGCAGAATCCCTATCATTTCAACAGTGGCTGCTTGGGTCCAAGCTAGCTGTACAACATCTAGGATGGGTCAGTTCATGGGGCCCAAGTGGAAGCTCTAAGCTTCCATGTGAAAGCTTAAGGCCCCAGGTGGTCTCTCTTGGGACTGCTGTTCCTTCAGATAGACCAATTTTCTGGCTTACAATATTCTTGGTTACAATTTATACTGACTCAGCTGTAGGCACTCTAGCTGACACATATGTGTTATCAGCTGAAGACTGTTAATTCCTCCTATAAATGTAATGCATCAGCTTTGGTCTGGGTCTGACTGGAAAATAAGTGAGCAAGTTCCCCTCTCCAAAATTATGTAGGAGTCACCAACCCACTGGTAGGAGGCCACCATATAATCTAAACATCACATACTGTTCACTGCTTTACTAGCCAAGCTTCAAATTGTGCCACCCAAGTTATTTTCTGTCTCCTTCTACCAACTCATACCCCTCCACTTTGCCTCAGAAATTTCTGTGAAATATGTAGCATGCAGCAAGAGCATCTCCATTTTGTAACAAAAAAATTGAAGTCCAGGAAGAAAGAGTATCTTGTCCAAGGTAAAGCTGGATCAGAACTCTGAAGCAGGAAGTCCTTATTGAGTGAACTTCACAGTAGAGTACAGTGCCTGGGGTGAACACTGTGGCCTGCCCATGTTTGGCCTATCCATACAATGGAATGAGAATTGTCAGTTCCACAGCGATGGTCTGACATCACTTTGAAAAAAGTTCTGCTTTCCCTGGACTTTCCATAGATCCTGTAACAGTGTCCTGTGGCTGCCATAAAAAATTTATCACGAACAGGGTGGCTTAAAGTAACGAAAATGTATTCTCTCACAATTCTGGAGGCCAGAAGCCCATCGTCAAAGTGTTAGCAGCCTTGGTTCTTTCTGGAGGTTCTGAGGGAGAACCATTCCATGGCTCCCTGTTAGCTTCTGGGGGCCTTCCAGCAATTACTAGTGCTCCTTGACTTCATTCCAGCTTCTGCCTCTATCTTCACCTCTCCCTCCCCTCTGTGTGTGTCTGTCCTCTGTGTGTCTCTTACAGGACAACTGCTATTTGGTTTGGGCCCCATCTGGATAATCTAGGATGATATCATCTCAAGATCTTTAACTTAATTACATCTGCAAAGACCTTTCTTCCAAGTAAAGTCACATTCACAGGTTCCAAGGATTAAGACATGGGCATATGTTTTTGAGGGGCCACCATTCACCCCACTATAGACCCTCTGTGTCCTATTCCTTAGGTTCATTTGCATTGCCTTGAGCTTGGTATACGCTGGAGCTGAGTTAAATATCAGAGGCCATCATTAATTTAAGTAAGAGAATGTTTAAGGAGTTTCCACTAGGTGAAAAGAATTGACCTAGGAGTTGGTGACATAAAAATAAATGGTATCCCGCTGCCCACCGAACTGTAATCTACTAACAGGTGCACAAATAACTGACCTAGGACACTGGTGAAATTCAAGTACAGCAGCAGACATTATGCCATCATCATTTGGGAGATGTACTTATCATATATGAGCATTTTTAACAACAACCACCACAAAAATCTCTCCTAAAATCCCACTCACAGTTAAAGGAAATGCCATCATTTCCTTTGCCTTTGGTGTGAACTCACAATACGGGAGAAGGCATTACAGGAAGTTAGCAAACTTAAGACGTGTCAAACTTGACTCTTTGAAAACACTTTTTTGTTGTATAGATTAGAACTTCAGCCAATTTCATCTCTCTTTGATTCCTGCAGCCAGACACTCTTAAAGTAAATGTGGGGTTCAAAAAAAAATCTGTCACTATATCAAGTAATCAACATCCTAAATAATTCCCAAAGGGCAATAAAGAATCCAAAGATGGGATGCAATAAATTAGCCCTATAAAAAAATTGCCACTCCTCGTTTTTTTTCCTATGAAGCTGACAAAGAAGTCCCTAGAAACAAGTACCAGTTTCCCCAGGGCTCTACATTTTCTGTTTTTAACAGACTGTCTCATCTCACCAACATTTTCTGTCAATATGAATTTCAAGAGTAATTCCACCCAAACAAGACCCTAAACTACCAGAATTTATAGGAATCACGGTCACTCGATGAATTGCATGTAAAAATGAAGAAGTATCAAATGCTTTTAATCCAACTCCATATTCCATTCTATTACCCAAGATATAGCATTTGGTGTATTCCTTCTATTATTCTGAACTCTCAGCTCAGCAAAGAGTGCGCCATTTTATAAGCAGAGTCTGTTCATTTTTTTCTTAACGTAATAACTTCTAAAAGATAGTGTTTGTGCAACCAGCAAAGGAGAAATAACAGTTTACACCTTTATGTATATATTTCTCAACTTCACAAGAAACATTAGAAAAGGTTTAACCCTCTATAATTCTCGCAGAATAAAGCTTAAGAGCAAGACCTGAGCAAAGTAGTGTGTTCTACCACCATTCTGTTGGCATGGGCTACAACTGAGATCAAAGCCCAAGACATCTTAGATTGGGCTTCCCAAAAGGAGAGAGAGAGAGAATGGGGGGGGGGGGCAGGAAGGGGGAGAGAGGGAAGGGGGAAAGGGAAAAAGAATACTTTTTGAATTGGGTAAATGTCCTAATCGAAGGCCTCACTTGCCAAAGCTGCTGGCAAGGGCAGTGTTTCAGAGAAAGGAATCAGGATGGAAGCATCCCTAATAAGGGACTTGATTCAGATTCTAACTTAAAATTGCATTCCCAGACCCAAGAGAAGGATGATCTCCTGGTTGATTCTCTCTGCTGTTGTCATGACCGGAATTCTTCTGGTTCACATCCATGCTTAATTGGTTGGTTGCATTTGATCTGAGACCGTGAATCCCACTAAATTATTATTTCCTTTAAGAAAGTCTCCCTGCGAGAACGCCACTCTGGCATTACTCCAGATAGGAAGCTGCCTTGTGTCTTTTGCTTCTTTTACAGTAATGCATTTCTTCCCCCCTAAGTAAGTCTCCATATGTCCTTCCCAGTCCCCCTTATGATTCTTCTTTGGCCTTCTGTCATATTGCAGAAAACTTCTAAGTTGTCATCTGGAGATTTCTTTACTCAGAATTGTTTATCCCCAAGATCACAAGAGCATGGGAGGTTTACCCAGACCCTTACCACTTTTCTCTTCTAGGGTGCTCTCTAGGCACCTTCATTATAGCTGCAGCTACAGCAGCATTTCTTCTGTATGTGGCCTTGAATCTTTGATATTTGTTTAATGAAATGGCCATACATGTTCCCAGATGCTTAGCTTTCTTGGGACACTTTCAAAGTGCTTTGTGCCCTCAGATTTAGTTTATTCAGTCTGCAAAAAGTTGTGCTCCTTAGACCTCTCTGGGTCACTGCTACCAGTCTCTATCATCTGTGAGGAAATCAGCAAAGCCCTGGGTCATAAGGACTATTCTCATTTGCCCATCGCTTCATGATTCCAAATATCATCCAGTGAAAGACTGGAATGCCATAATACTTCTCTCTCCATTGTGCCTTGAGGGCTGAGCTAGCACATACAGAATAGAACAGGTTTTGTTTGTTTGTTTGCTTGTTTGTTTGTTTGCTTTTAAGCAAGTATAATATACAGACACTATTGGTGGAAGACTAGAGAGGGGCAGAGATAGTGGTTTCCTTTGACTGAATGATCACGCTCATATGTGTGGTTCAGGCATATTTGCTTTTTGTTTCTTCTGTGCGTTCTTTTTAGTGAGTTTGTCTCAGAGTGCAAGATTTAAACGGTCCAGGCACACAGTGTCTTCTTGGAGGACCTGTGGATCCCAACAGCATGAAGTCATGATTGCTCAATTCACATGCGAAGATGAATGTAATGAGAAGAATCTCCCAGAGCCGAGGCTAGTTAAAAAAGAAAAGTTGTGAAGACGGCAAGTTTTGAGGTCAAGCCTGGCTTCTCTGTTTCTGTAGCCCTCTTCTTGAATTTACTTTAGGTCTGCTTTATTGTAGTGCTTTTTTATGACAAAGAGAAAGCTTCTCTCTGGACACAGACTTTCAAAGATCAGAACTCTTCAGTCACTGCTATTAACTACTCTATAACCTCAATAATTAAGCCTTTTACTCTGGTCACTTTCTTTCACTAGGGAATTTATGTCAATCCAAGAAAAACAAAAGAGCTAGAAATTTCATCTGTGTTTCATATAATGGGGAGAAAAAGGAAAATGGAATTGAGCCTAAAAAGATGGCTCCAGGGCACCTGGGTGGATCAGTTGGCTAAACATCTGACTCTTGGTTTCAGCTCAGGTCATGATGTGACAGTTCATGAGATCGAGCCCTGCATCAGGCTCTATGCTGACAGTGAGGAGCCTGCTTGGGATTCTCTCTCTCCCTCTCTCTCTCTCTCTCTCTCTGCCTCTCCCATGTCTCTCTCTCTCTCAAAATAAATAAACAAGCTTAAAAAAAAAAGATGGTTCCAAATGAAGGTATGTGTTAGAGTAAGGCACTCCTCAAATATACGATACATTCTAATCTGAAGAAATATTTAGATGTAAAATAAACCAGCATGAGCAAAAGTTTGAGATAGTTGAAATGTTTCCTTCTGAGACTGGAAATAATTCTCTGGTGGGTACTTTTACTTAAAAATAGAGTATACTGAGTTTGCTTTTCATGATAAAACCAGTTCATGATCACTAGAAAAATTGAAAAATATAAAAAAGAAGGGAGGAAAAAAAACCTACTTACAGTCCCCACTAGATTGGAAATCATTTAGGGCATAGATGGGATTTTGTAAAAAAAAACAAAAAACAAAAAAAACACAGCCTTTGGGATCAGAAAGATCTGGATTTAATTCCAGTTCTAAGTTTCATGACCTTAGGCAAATTCCTTCAATTTGAGCAGATGCTTGATAAATGCAAGATGAGCCAAAAAAAAAAAAAAAAAAAAAAGAAAGGAAAAAAAGCCTGATAATTTTTACATACCAGAGTCATTAGAGAGGAAACTCTCTTTTCTTTTTCATATGTGGCACTGGTTTAGGATCCGTGTTTAACAATCTTTAATGTTCTTGTTTGGGCTTCTTTGTTCTTTATTGTTGTGAGCTGAACTCTGCATTCCTGGCTTTCTCAATTAGCAATCCCATAATGGCCTTATTTTAGCTGTTTTATGGGGTTTTTTTGTTTGTTTGTTTTTTGTTTTTTAAGTAATCTCTACACCCAATGCAGGGCTTGAACTCACAACCCCAAGATGAAAAGTCAGGTGCTCTACTGACTGATTCAATCAGATGCCCCTATTTTATCCCACAACTTTTCTCACTGTAGCTCTTGCCTTTCTCCCCCAGTGCCTCCTTTACCTCTTCGAAACAACTTCAGTCTTGACCTACCAGGCTCAACCGCACCAGTGATGTCTCACTCTCTAACTAGAAAGAGGACAGGCAACCCTTGAACTTGAGCCTGCAAGTCCTTTTTCATTCTTGAAGTAAATGAAAGCTAAAACAGAAATGGCTGATGGGCACCTGGCTGGCTCAGTTGGTTAAGCCTCCAACTTCAACCCAGGTCATGATCTCATGGCTGCTGATTTCAAGTCCCACATCAGGCTCTGTGCTGACAGCTCACAGCCTGGAGCCTGCTTCGGATTCTGTGTCTCCCTCTGTCTGCCCCTCTGCTGTTTGCCCTCTGTCTCTCACATTGTCTCAAAAATAAATAAACGTTAAAAAAAAATTCACACAAATGAAAATGGAAAAACTGCCAATACCTGATTTCTGTCCCCTATTTTTCCATTTGCAATCATATACTTAGGTACCTTTTGTCCCCATGGAAAAAAAAATATCTAAAGTTCAGACCTACCAATAACAGGAAGAAAAGAAAAAAAAAAAAGCTTTTTTTTTTTTTTTCAAGAATGAAATGTTTTTCCATCAGAGAGGATTCTTAAGCACGTTCTCCACGTATGCGGCCTGCTAGCTGGATGTCTTTTGGCATAATTGTTACACGTTTGGCATGGATAGCACACAGATTGGTGCCTTCAAAGCAGCCCGCCAGATAGGCCTCGCTTGCCCCTGAAAAGCACCGATAGCCACGCTCTGGAAGCACAGATCTGCTTTGAAGTCCAGAGCAATTTCTCGCACCAGACACTGGAAAGGAAGTTTGCGGATCAGAAGTTCAGTGGACTTCTGATGACGTCACCGAGGGCCAAGGTACCAGGCCTGTAACGATAAGGTTTCTTCACCCCTCCCAGTAGAGGGCGCAGTCTTGTGAGCCTGGCTTTTGTAGCCAGTTGCTTCCTCAGTACCACCGGTCGATGTGTGGGCAGTCTGCTTTCTACAAGTCATGGTACTGAGACCTCCTTGCTGACCCCCTTTCTCCTTTGGCTGGAGCTCAGTGAGCTAGAGGTCGTACTGGCGTTAGCCAGCGACGGCCACTTGACAATAAATTATTTAAAAAATAAATAAGAGATGGCAGAGAAGGAATAAATTCTAGGGATAGCAAAAATTGTAATAAAAATTTAAAAAAATAATATTTTTTTCTCTGTTAAAAAAAAAAAAAGAACAACTGGAGACCCGTTTCTTTCCTGGATTGAGTGTAATGAAGGGGTAAGCAATTCATTTGGTTTTTTTGTTGTTGTTGCTGTTTTTACATAGCTGCTTATTTTAGAGTTTCTGTTTTTGAGTACATACTTTTTAAAGATTAATCTCTACACCCAGCATGGTGCTTGACAACCCCAAGACCAAGAGCCACATGCTCTACCCACCGAACCAGCCAGGTGCCCTGCTTTTGAATATTTCAATTAATAATAGCATAAATACATAGAGCCCCCAGTGTTAGGTTAGATGACAAGCAGCTATAATTCAAACATGAAAAAATCTTATGTTTTATGTTCTTAGTCACCTGTAATCGCTTGATCTACAGATGCTGCAAGCTTCTTTCCTGAGGAAGTGTCCAGTTAAACCACATGCTGAATTGTGCAAGGAGATCATGTGTGGTTCATTTGCCTTTTGATCTCTGGCAGTATCTTCAGAATACAGTCCAAGCTGCTGAGCTGAAGCCATGGGTCTCTTTAACTCCCTTCATGTGGGGACACTTGACATTTTCTCACCTTTCTTGCAAACATGTAAACCTCACAAAGAAAGTTTGAGAAGGAGGTTGAGACTGTTGGGGCAAAAGGAAACGAGAAGCACTCAGAAGCTCCCTGGGTCTCCTCAGCTGCTGGGGCTCCCCGGCCCCAGTGCGAGTGGGGTGTGGAATTCTCAGCCCTTCCAGCCCCCTTCCTCCTCCTGTGGGGCTGAGAGGCAGCCTCCTCCCTGTTCTCTGAGCTTCTCTCCTGCCATCACTCCCACCCCGATGACACCTTCCTGCATTTAAATGTTAGTCACCCTTGCTATAGAAGTAGCAAGATCCAGTGGAAAAACACTGGACTAGAAATATGGAGTCTTGAATTCCAGTTCTTGGCCTGATGTCATTGACTTGAACTAATATAGGCAAGTTATCAGCCTCCCTAGAGGTCAGCTTGTACAACTGTAAAATGGACCACCTGCACCTACCTTCTTGACCACACAAGGATCCCTCTAGGATTTGGATGAGGTGATGGCACAAAGGTACATAAGAGTAAGAAATGCAGGACAAATGTGAGCTCAGTTTTCTCAGGAGCCTCCTGCTTATATTCATGTTTCTTAGGCTGGATTAGATTGCAGGAAGCCAGGGAGGGGATTTTGCATCTGTCTTCACACCGTAGCAATAGCAATGCTTTTATATTCTGAAGAATTAAATTAGAATTTTTTTCTATTTTTAGCTGTTTTATTTATTTATTTTTTATTATTTATATTTTAATTAGTTAACATCCAGTGCAATATTGGTTTCAGAAGTAGAATTTAGTGATTCATCACTTACGTACAACACCCAGTGATCATCCCGACAAGTGCCCTCAATACCTATCACCCATCTAGCCCATCCCCCACTTCCCTCCCTGCATCAACCCTCAGTTTGTTCTTTATCGTTAAGATTAAGAGTCTCTTGTGGTTTGTTTCTCTCTCTTATAAAGAATTATTTCAAAAGAATGTCCCTGCATCCTCCAACCTGGCTGTCTAAGTCACCTCAAAGAGCGTCCCCTTGTTCTTGCTGAGTTCCCGTTCACAATTTTCCAAAAGTTTTGACTCCTGAGGACCCCTTCTGTCTTTCCACCTGGTGCCACACACTAGACTGGCTGGCTGCCTGCCTGTCCTGCCCTGCAGGGTGCAGAAAGCTCTAGCTGGGCAGGGGGCAGCTGCGGTGGACCTAACAAGTAGAAGGTGATGGGGCAGGAGAGAGGAAAATGAGGTGCATTAGAGGGAGGAGGAGCATGCAAAAAGAGGGGCTGGCTCACCTCCATCTTGGGCTGAAGTGAAAAGGAAGGATCCCCCTTGGACTGAAGGCTATTGAACTTCTGCTCAGAAGTTGACTTGTCAGTCAAAAGCAATTGTAAATGGCCTTTCTATCCTGGATGGAAGATGTGGGGCTAAAGGCTAAACAGCTAATCTAAGGGCTGGGGGGAGCAGCATGATGTGAAGGCTCTGGGCACCAACTTTAAGGTCAGGTGAACCTCAGTTTGAATCTTGGCTCCATAGCTTTCTAGTTAGAAACCTTGATCTTCCTAAACCTTTTTTTTTTTTTTTTTCATCTGAAAATGTGCTAGTAGGTATCTGATGAGGAGTTTTTCATGAGATTAAATGAGGAAATACATGGAAAGCACTTAGCACATAGTAAACTCTCAGTAACTAATAGAAATTCTTGTTACTGTTAAATACAAAGGAGACCAGCCTTAGAGTTTAAAATAGAACACAAAGGTAACCCTGGAGTGGGGTGTGTGTGTGGAGATGGGAAGGGAAAGAAAGACCACAGAGCAAGCATTTGAATCTGGGTATGGGGTTTGGGGAAGTGGAGAAAGAGGGAATTGAATCAAGGCACAGAACTTATGCCATTTAGAATAATAACACAAGTGGTCTGGTTTTGTCAGAAGGTTTCCAGAATTGTTACCATGGCAAATTCTTGTTAACTTTTAGTCACCGGCACTGTGGTATGGTTTGGTGACATTTCCTAACTTTAAACTGGCTATATCAATTAGGCAAAGGTATCTTAAACTGATTACAAAAATAACTAACTCTTACAGGAAAAGATTGATTAGACTCATTAAATTTAAGAACTGCTCATAAAAAGACCATTAAGAGCATGAAAAGACATGCTACAGACCGGGAAAAGATATTTGCAACCCAGGTGTAACCCAAATAGAATGTCAAGGGGCAGAGGCAGGTGGCCAAAGACTTGAACTACACAAAGAAGATATCCAAATGGCCAATAAGTGTATGAAAAGGAGCACAGATATCAGGGATATGCAAATTAAAACCACTCCTTGTACTCTAAATGGGGGTGGGGGGTGGGGCAGGAATGTTGGTGAAGATATGGAGTAGTTGGAACTCTTGTACATTGCTGTTGGGAGTGGAAATTGGTATAAAAACTTTGGAAATGGATTTAGGAGTATCTATTGCAGCCATACACATGCATTTCCTATAATCCCAAATTCCAATCCTTAGTGCATGGAATAGTCAAAGCAGTGTTGTTCACAACAGTCCCAAACTGAAAATAGTCTAAATGTCCATTGACAATAGAATGAAGGAGCAAACTGTGATACATTTATACAAATGAAATATTATTCAGCAATGCAAATGGACAACCACTCCAGTAACAATGTGGATGAGTCTCACAAACATAATGTTGAGTAAAGGAAGTCCAACACAAGAGTACCATTTCGTGTACATAAAGTTGAAATGTCAAAAATATTCTATGATGATCAACAGCAAGACCGTGGTCATCTTTAGGGAAGGGGAGGTGACTGAGAGGGAAAATAAGGGGACTGCTGGAAAGATTTTCATGATCCTTTCTTGATTTTATGAAAGTTGCAAAAATTTTATAAACTCATTGATTTGTCCACATATGAATTTTGTATTTTTCCAAATGTATTACATATAGCTCAATGAAACATAAGTTTACTTATACACCAAGGAGAACCTTCTTCTCTCCCATGTAACCCCCAGAAGAGCACTGTATCACAGCGAGCTGTGAGATGTGGCACTGTGCATTTCTTTGCTAGATGACCATAGCACTCTGCAGCCTTTGTGGGAGGGGAGACATCATCACCTCCGTGATGCCTGGGCATTGGCAGAAAGTTCAGGGAGACAATGAGGAGGTAATTAGGCACAACTCCATGAGAAATTTTGTGAATTCAGGAAAAGACTTACACATCTTAAAACCAAGTATGCTCAGTGCCTGCAGATAGCCAGGGCCCTGTGACCTGCCAGAAGGAAGTTTCATGAAGCAGGATGGAGGGGACAGCCTCAAGGAGGCAGCAGAGACTGCATCTGAGCCTTGCACTTTCCCAAGAGGCAGGTACACATGTGAAAGAGAAGAGAACTAAGGCATGGAGAGATTAAGTACCCAGGTCCAGGCACCTGCTGTGAAGTGGCAAGATCTGAACCCAAGCAATGGGAGCCACGTAGGTGGTTTTAAGTTTTCTAGTAGCCACACTGGAAAAAGAAAGAAGAAAGTGGTGAACTAATTATTTAAATTGATATATCCAAAAAATTATTCTTTCCACCTGTAGTAAATATAAAAATAAGTCTTGATGAGATCATTTTTCCAACACTAAGTCTTTGAAACCCTGTGTGTATTTCATACCAACAGTACAGCTGCACTTCGAGTGCACACATGGCTAGTGACCCTGTTTGGGACAGCACAGGTCTAGAGCGCTGGAGAGGAAAGAGGAGGACCATCCAGGTGAGTGGGATGGTTTGTGCAAAGGCTCACTGATGGGAGTGCTCTGCGCATTCTAGAAATGTGAATTCCAGTGTTTCCGAGCAAGTTAAATCTATGCTTAGCTTCCTAAGCATCTTCCCATGAACTGCCTGAGTCTGTGCATCCTGATGGCTGCCCCCCTGGAAAATTTCCTCTGCTACCTGGCACCCCTCTCTGCCTCCAGTGATTAAAGAGAGCTAAGAGCAGACATCCAGGAACTCAGGCTTTCAGACCCACAGGGAGCATAAGCCAGCATGAGCCACACGTGCAGCATCAGTCCCATGCACGTGCAGCAGAAGCCTGGCCCCTCACCTCCTGACTTATCCCTCCCTCCCCTTCAAAGTTCATTCTCCACCGTCCTCACCTCTCCCACCCACCTCACTCTCTTCCTCACTTCTGACTTTACAACTCAGGGGCTTCTACTCTGCCTTCTTGACCCTCTTCCTCTCTGCCCCTCTGATCTGCACTCACCTTTTCCTTAGGACATGATGCAGGCTTTTCATGTAATTTATGAAGAGCTCTGCTCTAACCAGCAACCACTGTTAGGGCTGCACAGTCCTGTCGGTGTGTGTCCACATACCTTTGTCTTGTCAGTTTCACGGCCAATTTGTCCCCCCATCAGAGCTGTGTCTTCGTCACTGTCAGATAGACAGCAGGCAACTTATAAATAAGTGTTGTGGGAATTAAACATTCAAGGGTTGAAAGAAGTGGTATTCCCATGCCAACGTGACTCTCAAAACAGGACGGCTGAGTAACTGTACTCTATGGTCATTGTACATTTGCCAAATATTGGCCTGTTGAATCATTCCCTGAAGTCTGTCCAATTACAACATTAACTATGAATTAATTCTCCATCCGGATAGGAAATAATGATATGCGGTAATGTGAGCTAAGCATAGATTTAACTTGCTCAGAAACACTGGAATTCACATTTCTAGATGCTCCGGCCAGAACAGACTGAGACGTTCATTCACAGATACACATGCCCTGGCGGTGGGCATGTCCTAGATAATGCCAAGTGTTAGGGTCAGTCACTTTCAGAGATACGTGAAAGGTCAATGAATAATTTTCTCAAAAGATTTGCAATAATGCTCTATTCCCATATCACCCTAGGAAAATTTAATTAAAATAATTTTATTTTCATCCCTGAATGTATTTGTCTTTGCTTTGAGGTCTTCACCAAACAATGCTAGGGAAATTCCTCTGAAATTCTTCTGATTCATGGAAACGATGACTGTTCTACAGAGTAAACTGGTAGGTGCTAGGACCACTACAGTGGGTGTGTTATAAACCACAGGACCGCACCTCCACACTTAGGGACCTGGGTCAAGTGCCAGTCCACTGATAATTTGCAGGGTCACTACCTCTCTGAACAGCTTTTCTTTTCAACTGCAAAATGGAAGGAAGTAGACTTGCGTTTTTAGGTGAACTAAAAACCCGGTAGAAAGCACACATATTGCCAGAGGAAGCCCTGAGGAAGAAAATGAGGAAGAGCGTCTTCTCTGACCCTCCCTTCCTTTCATGAAGGGAGTTAATGGGGAGGAAATAGGAACCCCAGGAGAAGAGAACAGAGTTCTCAACAGAGTTGAGCACCTCCTCACCTCATGGCACCCAATCATTACCATCTAGGCAAGGCCTTTTCTTGTTTTATTTAGTTTTGCTTGTATGTTTCCTCTTCATCCCTGACTTCATCCCTGGCTCCCACTTGCCCTCACCCCAGATACTCACTAACATGTACTTGGATGTGTGTGTGTATTGATACACTTGAAATTCTATGATGTTATATTGTCTTTTTTTAATTTTTAATGTTTATTTACTTTTGAGAGAGAGAGACAGTGCAAGAGAGGGAGGGGCAGAGACAGAGGGAGACACAGAATCCAAAGCAGGCTCCAGGCTTTGAGCTGTCAGCACAGAGCCTGACACGGGGCTTGGACTTACAAACCACGAGATTATGACCTGAGCTGAAGTCAGACGCTTAACCAACTGAGCCACCCAGGCACCCCTGTTATATTGTCTTTGTATACATGTTAAATATGTATGTACATATGTGTGTATATAAATATATGGAGAGAGAAAGGGAGAGAGAGAGAGAGAGGGAGCAAGCAGTGGATAGGGAACTCATTATTTTTTTTACTTCTTTTTTTTCATTCAGCTCTATGTTTTTAGGAGTTCCGTGTCCCTGGTTAACAGTATCTTACATTCACTCATTTATTCCTCAATGATGGACACAGAGATAGGCTATAAAACTCAAAGGTTAGGGATGCTCTGGAGCCAGACTGACTGGTATCATTCCCATTTACCAACAGTGGGAACCGAGCCCATTCACTCAACCTCCCAGACTTCAGCTTCTCAATTCTAAAACAGAGATAGTAGTAGTATCTACCATGAAGAGGGCTGAGAACAAACAAAGTGCTGGGCCCACATAAGCTCCCAACAAGTATCACAAGTGTTAGCTGTCATTATCATCACCGTCATGATTATTATTCCTGCACCCAGTGCTGCATGGAGCACCCTTGTACACATTCCTTATTGGACCCGGGCCTGAGTTTCTCTGGGGTGTAGACTCCAGAGAGGGATGGCTGGGCCATAGGGCGTAGGCACACTTAATTTCACCAAGTACTGCCAAATTGCTGTCCAGAATGACGGCTCCAGTCTACATTCCCACCATCGGTTCCTGAGGGTTCCGGGAAAAGTTTTCTCAGCCAGTGAGAGCACAGATTTTAACAAGTCTTCTCTCCAGTTGCACTGACATCATCTGTCTGGGAGACTTCTGTCCAAATTGGGTGGACACGTGGCTGATTTAGGAGTCTGTGTTCTTCCACACTCCAGAGCCCTAAGTCCTGTAGTGATTATCAAATGGGCTCACACCTTGGGGGGCATAAGAATAACCCTGGGAGGAGGTTCAAATGCTTTCCTTTGGGATTCTGACCACACATCCTAGGAGAACATGCACAGCTCTCTCCTTAATCCCAAGTAAGAGTCCCTGCCTCCAGGAGCCACCGTTGCTGATGGACAGGTGTTTTCAGCACGAAACAAAAGGTGGAGAATCACAGTGGGGAGAGTAAGCCTGCAGTGGCTCCAGGATGGAGCCTGCAGTGCAACCCGATGGAGTGGGAAGATCCCCTTATCCAGAAAACTCTCCTATTGTCAAAGATCTTTCTATAGCCTGGATAATACAGGAAATGTCACTACTTAATTCAATCTTTTAAATTCAGCCTGTAATTTCTCTGGAAGATCATGCACTATCAACATGTTACCTGGGTTCTCCATTACCTGGGCTCCCTTGCCTGTGGCCCAATACCTGTCAGTACTAGAAGGTATAAGCATCTAAGCAGAAGTCCCTGAGGGACTTGGATGTTCAGTAGGCAAAGCGTGATAAATGTTTGATAAATTTAGGAGATGTGTCTCCGGTCCACAGGGGTAGTGAGTACAGCTCCAGAGGAGATTCTGAGGCTCACTTAAGAGTGTCATTTAAATTCAGCCTGGCACCTACACCATCATAAAGATGCTAAACCGTAAACAATTAATAGCTAACTGCCAGTAATCCAGGATCTAGGTCTGGAACCCAGTAACTTCCAAAATATCCCTTTTTATGAGAGGCAAGTCAGTAAAATTTTTTTCCTTCTGTGTCTGCCTCACAAGAGTTCATCAAACTTCAAAAACAGAAACCAGGTAATTCACCCATTGCCTCGCTCACTGGTGAGCTATTTCTTATCCGTGGTTCCTTTCTTCCTCTGAAAAGAAACCACAAGCCTCCAATTTCACTGAATCTGTTGGAAAGTAAAGTTGGCATTTGGATGTGGATGTGTGTAGCCCTCAGGGACGAGAGAAAGAAAGAAGAAGGCTCTGTGCCAGGTGACGGGCAGACAGTTTCCTGCGTTATGAGGTAATGGTTAGTGATGCTGTTTGGCTGGAGGCTCGCACACTGGTCTCTTCAGTGTGTGCCAGTGTGTGTGGATGGTGAAGCACATTTTGGGATGCTGGGGAAGATAGAGTAATATTTAAAGTGGCATAGTAATAGGTAACTAATTTTTTTTTCTAACGTTTATTTATTTTTGAGACAGAGAGAGACAGAGCATGAGCAGGGGAGGGTCAGAGAGAGAGGGAGACACAGAATCTGAAACGGGCTCCAGGCTCTGAGCTGTCAGCACAGAGCCCGACGCGGGGCTGGAACTCACGGACCGTGAGATCGTGACCTGAGCTGAAGTCGGCCGCTTAACCGACTGAGCCACCCAGGCGCCCCTAGGTAACTAATTTTTAAATATCGTTCATATCTTTCTTATTACTTTGACCCTCCCTTCCCACATAATCTCTTGACCCTGTAAGGCATATATTGGTTAAAGAAAAAAAAAAAAAAACATACTGGAATATGTTATAAAAATCCCAGCTGAAGGCTGGTCCAGTCCCAGCTGAAGAGTTAGCAGGAGGCATGGCTGGATGGGAATCTGAGGGACCAGAAAAACAAATAATCGGCTGGCTTAAGAGGGAAAGAGACCAAGGCCCTGTGGACCACTGTGAGGTCCACTGTTAGAAAATGGATCGGCCTGAGGAATGATGGTGTTTACAATGACCTCTTAGAAGGCAAGGACTGGGGCACCTGGGTGGCTCAGTCAGTTAAGCGTCCAACTTCAGCTCAGGTCATGATCTCACAGTTCCTGAGTTTGAGCCACACATGAGGCTCTCTGCTGTCAGCTTAGAGCCTACTTCAGATCCTCTGTCTCCCTTTCTCTGCCTCTCCCACATGTGCACAGGCTCTCTCTCTCTCTCTCTCTCTCTCAAAAATAAATAAACATTAAAAAAAATTATATAAGAAAAGAAGGCAAAGACTAATGTTGCAAAGGCAAGGATGAATTAAACAGGAAGCATTTGTTGGAAGAGCCAGATTAGAAGCTGATATTAGGGGTGGGGTTTCGGCACAGGAGGCAAGGACAGGTATCAGGTGTGCAAGGTTAGGAGAGGTTGGAATGAGTAAAATAACAAAGTAAAAAAGAGGTTGAATCTTGAGGACTGGACCTAGAGGCCAGAGAGGGAGGTTCTGTTAGTTTCCTCTTGTCCGTGTTTTCCTCCTCATAACATATTGTCTCTATCCCATCCCCTACTTCCACATGCAGAGAGCGGGGGATGCCTCTTCTGAGGGTTCATCTTCCCAATTTGGTGCCAAGTTGGTATCAGTGAGTGTCTCTGTCTCTGTTTTCAGGTGCTGCTGGGCCCCAGCTTCCATGGCCCTTCAAGTGAGGCTCTGCAATCCCCATCCAAAGGTTTGCCCTGACCCAAGAGAGACAAGCCCAGAAAGAGAAATTTAAGCTAACCTTGCCCAACCATTGGAGTTCTAGCCCCAGTTACTGTGGCCTCTCAACTCTCCCTAACTTTGACCCTCAATTCTGAAAAATGGGCCTCAGCCTTAGCTCACAAACATTTATTGAACCCCTGCAATGAAGCAGGCACTCTGGTCTTTACTGGAAATACAGTTACAAATAAGGTACTGGCCTAGCGTCCTGGTGACTACAGGTCAATGAGAGACAGGCTCGGGTAGACAGGAAGTTGCAGTAAGCTGCACTGAGTACTGGGATGGGGAAATAGAAGCAAGTAGGAGGGCAGCTAACCCCAGCTGGGGGAGGAAGGGTGGGGCAGGAACTCCTAGGGGAAGTGATAACCAAGCCCTCCTACAAAGACAAGTAGAAGGGAATCCAGCAAAGTAGAGGGTTGTGGGTGTGGACAGTGACGTTGGGGAAAGGAACAGTAAGTTCAATGGCCTGTAGATTAGATAAAGGTCTCAGGATCTGAACACAATTCAATATGGCTGAAGCCACAGAGGACCATGGAGGAAGGGCAAAAGATGTGACTCTAGTAGTAAGAGCCAGATTATGACCAGCTTACAAGTAGGGTGACCACATACATTTATTGTCCAAATCGAGGATTCAGCCATTGTAAACTGGGACCACTCTGGCAAACCAATTCAGATCGTCATTTCACTTGTAAAGCAAGTAAGGATTTGACTGTAAGTGAATCTGGGTCCCTCTCTCTGTCTTACTATACCAAACTTCACCTCAGTGGCCTGCCTGAAATGTAAGTCCCTTCTGTACAGAGGCCCTGGCTTACTCTTGCTGAACGTCTCCTGTGTATGCCCTACACATGTGGATGGAAATAATTTCTTGCTCAGCTTCTCTAGTCAATCTTATCCCAGGGTGGTCAACCAGGGGGTGCCAGAAGAGACGCT
The DNA here is from genome assembly GCF_018350215.1 of Panthera leo. Classification (NCBI taxonomy): domain Eukaryota; kingdom Metazoa; phylum Chordata; class Mammalia; order Carnivora; family Felidae; genus Panthera; species Panthera leo. The sequence goes on from NC_056687.1 coordinate 58,905,537, forward strand.
ATCTAGAATCTGCCAAAAGCATCTTGTTTGCGTCATATGCCTCCAAATAAAACAAGTCAATATTTCTCACTAATGATGGGGTTTTGGAGTGCTGGGGGTTCAGAGCTGATGGCCAAGAAAGAATCCTTAAACACATCTTTGGTGCAAAAAAGATGATTTAATTAAAGCACAGGGACAGGACTCGTGGGCAGAAAAAATTGCACCTGGGTTGTGAAAAGTGACTGGTTATATACTCTGGAGTTGAGGGAGATAAAGGCAAAAGGGAGACTTCCAGAAGGACTTTGATATGCTAAAGAGGCCTGAGACCTTGCTATTGTCAAGCTAAGTAGTTTATCCTCTAGTAAGGCATTAACATCAGGATGGTAGGGGGTTCCTAGAAAAATGTTACATTCTGTATTTTTCTCAAGTATTTGTCAGTGGGCTGCAGGTTATAAGGAAATTTTACCTGCCATTTCCTTCTTGCCTTTGTTCCCCACATCACTGTGGAGGGGAGGGTGATATTAGGGGTTCTAGGAAACTGTCTATAGGTTTCTGGAGATTAGGCTATTGATAAGATTGCCTTTTTCTTGTAATTTTCTAAGATATTTGTAAACTGATGAAGACTCATGTCCTGCATGACTGTGATCTCTATCAGTTAACCATTTGTTTTCTTTCCTTTCCTTTGTTCTTGGGCAGCCAGGCCTGCCTGAGGAATATCACACATATCCCACCTGGGGGGTGGGGGTGGGAGGTGTTGTTAGCTTGTGTTTTGCCCTCAGTTTGCCTTACGTTCCCTCATCACTAAGATTGTTTCATTTTTTACCAACACCTACATGTGCACTGAGTTAGTATCAGAGGTTATAGTTCACATCCAGGCTGCCCACTTACTAGGTCTGTGAACTCAAGCTACCTGACCATGAGACCCATTCTCCCATTTGCAAAGTAAAGAAAATAGAACCAGCTGCCCAGAGTTGTTAGGGGTAAATGAGGGAACACAGGTGATAGAACCTAACTTACTGTCGGATTTGGGAGAGATGCTCTATGAGAACTAAGAGAGATGATTCATTTTCAGAAATACCAAATAAAAGCTGTGCTGTCTAGATAACAGTATGTTTACAACTGTTTCCTATTGGAAATATATAGGAACTCTTCCCCCTCCCATAATGGAGTCCCAAACCCTTGGACACTTCACTGACTGGTTCTTCTTCCTCTCTTGGTTTCCTGAGCTTATTTTCATGGGCTTTGCAATGAGCATGCGCCAAAAAACGAAGGCCTGAAAGTCACTGAGTCACATCAGGAAATGTACATTTGTTCCAATCAGACGACTTTTTGCCTTACTTGGGTATAGGCGACCTCAAGGTAAGACTATAACCTCTGTAGTACTCAACCAATGAGGAATCAGGCAAGAGACTTGCATGCTGGGAGATAAATTGTCTGCTGTAACCGCCCCAAGTGTGCCTGTCCGTCAGACATCCGCTCTTGCAAGAACGTTGATTAAACCTATCTTCACTGTGCTTGGGGTCTCTGCGTCCCTCCTTTGATTGGGTAGGTGGCCTTTTATTTCTCACACTCAATATAACTTTATTTTTTTTTAAAGAATCTAAACTTAGCAGCAGCCATGAACAAGTACTACAGAGGAAAGAGCCTTAAAAGATTACTGCAGTTTTTTACGTTTGAAGGTACAATAGTTATCCACATTTTTCAGACTCAACCATGCTTACTCTGATTCTCTGATTACATGTGGGAACCTCATCTATGTATTTCTTGCAGGTACCAACTCAGGATGCTTCCACTAGGTGGGGCTGTGGTAGGTACATAGAACATCTCTTCTTGATAGTTTGACAGGGTTCGTGTCCAAAGCCTATTTAACCAAGCTGAGCCCTAGAATGCTGGCTCCCTGGGGATGCCAGGTACATAGAGGTGAAAAGCATATTGCTGGTAGCCTGATCCCCTCCCATCTATTGGCTGATATTCTATTCCACTGACACAGATACCTTCAATTCTTCCTCTTAACAAATTTTGTGAGCCACTGGGCTCTACTTGTCCCCTCAGCTAATCTAGCCCCCTGGGTGCAGAACCCAGGATTATAACCTGTTTCCCTTTGCTTCAGATTGTCTTTGTCATGGCTGTTCATCGCTGCCTTTATTGTTGATTTGGAAGTACCATATTTGGGAAAGTTCACCTCCGTTGAACCTTGGCCTCTCTACTATACTTCACAAGTATACTTCTATACTTGGATAGAAAAACAATCCACATTACAATGACCTTGCTTTCTCTCCCCTAGAGCCTGATAACCTTTAAATCTCAGTCCAAAAGGTGCTGCTTCACACTTTGGAGCCGACTTTTTTCCTGGGCGTACTGTGGTGGTGAGGACTGTGGTTTATAATGAACATTAACTGCACATCTGATAAGTCTTTCTGATGGTCCTGTTCTTACCTTGGGGTTCCCAGGATTACAGTAGAAGGAATGATCTTGAAGGGGAGTTAATAAAAAGAGAACTAAACCGATATGTGGGTATAAAGTTTGAATGGTTCCAATGAGTCACTTATACCATCCAAGGAATTCTATATCCTACGTACAGTGTTTCATCCCTTTCCTTTCTGTCCCAGGGAACCAAATTCACCACATTGACTAAAGGAAGTGTCAGTGACCACGAGACACCTTCCTCACAGGGAGTACATACCAGTCCTTTACATTACCCGGTCTTCTCTCCATCTTCACAGAATATGGGCTGACTTTTCACCTATGCGAGACCTTTGATTTGGTCCTAATATTATCTCTTAAGGGCCAGGAGTATATACTTTACTTACTTCCATGCTATTTACCTTTAAAATGTCAGGAAACTGAACACCCTGCCTCAGGAGATGCTATTTTTGCTGGTTCTTAAGCCTGCTGGTCACTTTTGGTCATCTGAGACAGCTGTCCTTTGTACCTCCTATTTCACACATATGAATCTAGGAATATATGAACCTATGTACATCCTCGTGCATAATGCTTTTGGTTGATCTTTTCCAAATTTCACAATACACTTGCTTCCAGGGATCTGAACCACAGGTAACTGGATTTTTATCTTGTGCTCCAGGAAAACTCCTGCCACTTCGGAGTTGCCTACCTAAGAACTCCTTGTCACATGGCTGAGTCATTGTATCCGAGTCCTCACTCTCTATCTGCCTACCTGCCTAGGAAACTTCCTTTCTGTCCCACTGAGGCTCAGAATGACCTCATGGACCTCACGACAATAATAATTGTGGCCTGAAGCTCCTGTCTTCAGACTCAAGAATTTGTAGGTGTATCCTTCTAAAGACTTGGTCTTGTCTTGAAGTTCCAATACCCAGTCTTTGAGACATCCTAAAGTATAAACTGATCCACTATTCTTCCCTGATCCCATCAGCCTGAAGTCGCAGTCATGATGGTCAAAGCCAGCTTCTCTTTGAGGCTGTGGGACATGGCACCTGGCACAATGAGGTAGCGGCAGTGGTGGGCACATAGCTCGAACCTGCTGCAGCAGATCTCCTGATAGCAGTGTTCCCAGGATAGACCTGTTCCTAAAATTCACAGAATGAAGTTTCCAGGACAGAGTTCTAGAGGTAAGGAGCAGGATGCTAATTCAGACAGGTACAAAACATCAGGGCCACCTAGCGGGAAACTCCTCCACCTTATTCACTGGTGTTTCCCAATATCTAGCCCAGGGTTTGGAACTTAGTGCTTGTTCTGTAATTCTTGCATGCATGAATAAAACAAATATCTAACAGGCTTACAGGTTTGAAAAATAAAATCTAAAAAGCTAAATAGAACTCAGGGTGCCTGGATGGCTTAATCAGTTAAGCGTCCAACTCTTGATTTTGGTTCAGGTCGTAATCTCATGGGTCCGTGAGACTGAGCCCCGTGTCAGTCTCCATGGTGCTTGGGATTCTCTCTCTCCCTCTCTGCCCACCCCGCCCCCACTCATGTATGTGTGCACCTTGGCACGCACTATCTTTCAAAATAAATTTAAAAAATTAAAAAAATATTTATAAATAAATAAATAAATAAATAAATAAATAAAATAGCAAAGAGAGTTCATTTCTTCTGTTTCAAGAAGAGAAAAAAATGTAAGAAGAATTTACTATTAAAACGGTGGTTGGGCTTAATCAGAGATGAAATATAAGAGGCAGTATTAGATGGTATAAACATTTGATTCTGACGTCCTAGGTTCAGATGGTGACTTTGATGTTTACCAGGCATGTCAATGTGGCAAGTGAGTTAGTTTCTCTAAGACTCAATTTTCTTATCTGTAAAAATGGGAATAATAATAATAATAGCTGCCAGTTGGAACTGTCATAGAAACGACATGAGATAATACATGGGCATAGCGTAGCACCCGGCTGCAGAGTCAGTCCCCATCATTATTAAGCTCTCATTTGTAATGACATAGTATTAGTATTACCTCACATGCAAACACCAGTAGTTTGGTGACAGCTTCCTGGAGGGCTGTGTGGAACAGTATGTCCACTGAGCATCTAGTCTTGGAAGGAAAAAAGTTTCATATCTGCCCTGGATACTACATGAAGGAGTAGTGTGTACCTGTATCACATATGCAATTCCTGGCCTGGACTGCAAGGCTCTCAAAATAGGGACTGTGCTTATTCATATCCATATCCCCAGCACCTGGCACGGTGTTTGACACATAATCGTTCTGTCAATAAACCTTGCGCAAATGTTCAACCTTTTCATTGGCTGGCTAATTGCTTTTCTCTGCTATCAATCCATATGATGGAGTATTGCATGATAATAGTATAGTCTCACACTAAATATTGAAGGAAACTCTAGTTTCAGGCAGGTCGTGGTGGCATATGTAGAATGAATACTCAGGCTCCAACAAAATTGTTCCACATTCCATAAATTCATCACATTCCAAGAAGGATTAATGGTATACCAGGATTCCACCACATGGCATATGAACACTCTGTTGATTTATGTGTGTCTCTCTTTAGAAGTCTGTTTTTAACAACCCCACTTGAAATCTTATATAAGAATTCCTTGAGAGTATTGTGGTCTTGTAGCAATAATCTGGAAATGAATCACCTATATTTCACAATTAAATACTGTAAAAAGCAACACCCAAAGCTTGCCAATGAATTCCTCAACTATCTTCTCTATGACCTATTGAAATAGCAAAGGTTTTTTTCTATCACCAGCACATAGATGATTGAAGACTCAGAGGGCAGTCCAATATTTTTTAAATTACCCAGCACCAGAATAATAGACCAGAACTTGAATTATGTTGTTTCTTATCTCTACACACAAATTCCAGATTACTTCAAAACATACAAGTATTCCTAACTTTCCACAAAGGTTATAGAAGGAAGAATATTCCTAATAAGAAGTCCTAGGAAAGAGGAGTGATTTTATTTTTTTATTTTTATTTTTTTAACGTTTATTCATTTTTGAGACAGAGAGAGACAGAGCATGAATGGGGGAAGGTCAGAGAGAGGGAGACACAGAATCTGAAACAGGCTCCAGGCTCTGAGCTGTCAGCACAGAGCCCGACACGGGGCTCAAACTCACGGACCACGAGATCATGACCTGAGCCAAAGTCAGACACCCAACTGACTGAGCCACCCAGGCACCCCAAGAGGGAGTGTTTTTAGAAGTGAGATGGTATTTAGTAAATAGAGGATGAAGCCAGTTGGGGTAACACTATGGCTTTGGATTTATATGAAAATGGCCCTTGATGTTCTCAGAAAAAAAAAAAAAAATGCATTACCTACAAACCTGGACCACTCTGCTTCAGCAGGAGCATCTGGTTACTTATTCAGGGTAGAACAGGTAGGAACAGGAACAGGGTAGAACAGCTAGGAACCTAGCTCTGGATGCAGCTGTGTGACTACTGGGTTGGAGAGGAACAGGATGCCAGGTGAGGGCTGGCCCAGTCAGAGTCGATGAAAGGAAGTGGAATATAATAGGTAAGGGATGGACATCCACATAAAAACTCAGTCTTGCAACTGAGTAATCATCTCTATACTACCTTCTTGGGAAAACAATTATACTCAGAAGACCAAAATTCCAGATCAGAAAAATTATGTGGTTAAGCATAAAATTAGGATGACGTCCATCATTGGAAATGCTCAAGGTATATCTCTATTTCACTCTAGCATATCTATTTTAAAAAACTATTTAATTCAGAAATGTTTTGATGAGAGATATGTTGATAGAAACTAATTGAACTCTAAAACTGCTGGTGGAAGCAGATTTATTTTTACAATCTTGAATGATTTAGCTGTTTAACATGCTATCTTCAGCAATCTAGAACAAAATAACACATAAATTCTAGCTTCAGAGAACAGAGAATTATTACTTTTGGAAAGTTAGAGAAACTCTGAATCAAAAACACTCTGGTGGCTTTTACCTAGATCCAGGGGAAGTGAGAAGATCCCAAAGAATGAGAAAGGTCAGCTTTTTCTTTTCTTTTCTTTTCTTTTCTTTTCTTTTTTTTTAAAGAACAAATAGAACCATGCCAGTAAAGTCAGATGAGGCATGAGATGAGCCATGAGAGTCCTATCCAGGACATCCTACTTAAAATTGCAAATACCCCTGCCTTGGAACTTCCAATCCCTTCACTTCACTTTGGGTGTTTGTTTGTTTGCTTTTCCCATAGCACTTACCTACTTCTAACAAACTGTTTACTTTTTATTGTTTGCCTCTCCTTGACAGAATGTAAGCTCTATGAGGCTTAAGGATGTTTGCCAGTTTTGTTCACTGAGGTATTTCAACTTCCTAGAACAGTGCCTGGTACAGGGTAGATGTAGAATAAATATGCGTTGGATGGTTCCTCAGTGAGTTCTATGTAAACAGAGCTAGAAGACAGCACCCCAGGTAGGGAAGGTCAGTGTGTTAAGTGTAAGTATTAGTGATTGAAACTAAGTTATGAGCAAATAGTGAAATATCTGACAGATGGGCTGAGGGTTTGAATTCAGCGAGCCCCAAGATTACAAGCTGCTCTGAAGCTGTGAAGCCAGAAGCAAGACAAGTAGGAATCCAGAAGACCTTGGACTCTGGCAGACACTGGTAGCTGCCTACCCACTTTCCATTTCCCACTCCTAATTATCATCTGAAACCTTGTCTTGTTTATACGGACAGAACACACGGCTTCAGAGGGGAACCATAGTTGGCCGAAGCCATTTATGACCATCCTTTTCCCCGTTTCTCAGCCTGTAAGTCTGATTAGTGAGAACTTACCCTAGTCAACCATGCATTTTATGGAAAACTGAAAATTAATTTTCATTCCTGCCCTTTGTCCTTCTAGAGCTGTTTCTGACTCTCCAGAATTGCAAAGAGAGCCACTTGCAGCTGGCAGATCATGTTATCAAGGTTATTAAAGTTTTCACAAAAGGCAGAGTCAAACCCCTGATATCAAAAGGAATATCTTTATCCAATGAGCTTAGGTTAGATTGTCTTCCCCTAAAATGAATGTTCATCCCGGAAGGTATGCTTGCTTCCAGGGCAAATCAATAACAAAATAAACCAGGATTCTAGGTGATAGGTAGAACAAAATCAAATGGAGCCCCACTTTTGCTTTCTCTCACTGACTAGCTAGAATCCAAACCCTCACCCAACCATTGTCAACTCTTCATCTGATTTGTAGAGTCTCCATCAGCAACCAGTCCAGACTGAGGCACCTAGAATGTGCAAGAAAGTGGTAGGAAGGAGGAAGATAAAATCTCTCACTTTGGAGTGGAATCTCTCATTTTGAAGAGTGGAATTGTCCGAGGAGAGAGAAAAAGAGAAACAGAGACAGAAATGAGGGGTAGCAAGAGAGGTCATGTCTTCATGGGACTCCTTCCTTTTGGAGGCTTCAGTATGTCAGACTCAGCAGCTACACCTGAAAAAAAAAAATCCCCCCCTTTTTTAGCACTAACACTCCAGGATTCTAAGATCTATAGCAAAATGGGGGGGGGGAGCCCCAAATTCATTAGTTGGATTATATAACAGTTGATAAGACTCATTTTTTCTTAAGGAAGATGTGCTATGTTGTAATTAGTGCTCACAAAGAAACACATAGTGCATTCTAATTTTCAAAAGCAGTTGTAAAATTTAATGTATTATACTCCTGAAGAAAAATCCAAGTTCAGTCAACACTACACTGGTCTTTACAATCAAATCAAAATTCCTTCTAAAAATAAAAAGTAGTTTCTGCATTAAACTGAAGTGAGATCTTTAAATTATTCTAACAATATTAACTTCTATTATCTGGTTTAATCTTCACATCTGCCCTATGAGGTAAATACTAATTTTTTTAAGTTTTGTGGGGTTTTTTTAATGTTTATTTATTCTGAGAGAGAGAGAGAGAGAGAGATAGGGAGGGAGAGAGAGAGAGAGAATGAGTCAGTGAGGGGCAGAGGAAGAGAGAGAGAATTCCAAGCAGGCTCCATATGGACAGTGCAGAGCCCAACACAGGGCTCAAACCCACAAGGCATGAGATCTGACATGAGGTGAAATCAAGAGTCAGATGCTTATCCGAGTGAGACACCCAGGTGCCCTGAGGTAAATACTATTTTAAATCCTATTTACAGGTGTGGAGTTTGGGACTTGGAAAAGCTGAAAAACCTGTTCAAGGTCACCTGGCCAGTAAGTGACAGAATCAGGATTAGAACTTTCAAATTCTGTAGCTATTTAGTTCACTAGCCTGTAGTGCATCAGATTGACTAGAGGATGTTACAGTAACAAAGGACTAAGAAAAATCTTAAACTCTGCTTGTTTTAATAATCATCCCTAAGAAATTTCAAACAAAAACACTTTGTGTCTTTTTTCTTAATGAATGTATATTGCCCTCTTTTATAAAATTCATACTTGTGATATATATACCAATCCATTTTCATCAATTTATTGGAATCATTTTGCACAAGAAACTGTCTTCCTAAACAAACAATACTAATATTAATTTGAACAAACAGTTGCAAAGCTAAACACAACTCAAGAAATTATTTCCCCAGGCAGATGTCATACCTCATATTTAATCAGAACAGCACATGCCTCAACCACATATGAAAACATTTATGTGTGTGTGTTTTCCAAGGACCACAGTTTTATGCCTTTGACACTATCATAGGGAGAAGAACAGAGTAGAATCCTTCTCCAGGCTTCTGAGGAGAGGTAAGAATCTTAGCAACTGCTTCCACTTGAAACTCTGCCTCAACTGCTTAGCCTAGGATTTTCAGCCTGTGTGGCATATAAACTTTTTGGATCTTGGGTTGTTTACTCTTTCTCCCTCTGTAAGTGAGAAAGTTAACTTCCCGGGTGAAATGGATGTAAGGATAATGAATGTGTTCCAGGACCTACTGCAAAGGCTCTTGAAGACCCAAGTTCTGCCCATTATCGAGCTTATCAGAGGCCAGCCTCAAGGAGCTAGTCTGAGAGGGCACCAAAGAACTTCCAACGTTATTATTTATTTATTTATTTATTTATTTATTTATTTTTGAGAGAGAGAGAGAGAGAACGAGCAGGGGAGGGGCAGAGAGAGGGAGACAGAATCTGAAGCAGACTCCAGGCTCCGAGCTGTCAGCACAGAGCCCGACATGGAGCTCGAACTCAGAAACCACGAGATCATGACCTGAGCAAGTTGGTACTGAGCCACCCAGGCACCCCCGAGCTTCCAAATCTAAAGGCCCTTGTTCTCCGAGCTTTTTATCTCTGATTTAGGAGATAAGTTGTAATAAAACTATGTATATCACTCTCTACAGAATCCTTGTTCCCTGGGGTGCCTGGGTGGCTCAGTCGGTTAAGCGGCCAGCTTTGGCTCAGGTCGTGATCTTGCGGTCCGTGAGTTTGAGCCCCCCCTCGGGCTCTGTGCTGACACCTCGGAACCTGGAGCCTGCTTCTGTTTCTGTGTCTCCCTTTCTCTCTGCCCCTCCCCCGTCCACGCTCTGTCTCTCTCTGCCTTTCAAAAATGAATAATTGTTAAAAAATGAAAAAAAAAAAAAAAGAATCCTTGTTCCCTTTCTTTATATCCCTTCATCCAGTTTCAAAAAGGAAATGCAATGGACCTTATCACCCTCACTCAGTGGTCCCTTCACAGTGAGTCTTTACAGCTCAAAGCATGATTGCCCTTGATTGATTATTGGAACAGACCCACTTTCCACATCTTTGTGAATACAGCTGCTGACTGCCTTATCAGAGGGGCATAGAATAGAGCAGCCCACAAGTTTATTTTTCTTAACTAAAAATAAGAGCATAGCCAGACAGCAATCTGGGGCTGAGTGGTGAATGGAAGGATATAGAACACCATTATAGAAAGGCAAGAGAGAGAATGGCAACACTCCGCTCTATGGGGACTTTTTTGTTATTTTCTAACGTCTGTGAACTGAAAGTTATTGATGGGGTTTGTGAGTTCAGCTGATGCCAGCTGTATTGAATTTACAACAAAGTTCAGCCCTATCTTAAGTTCCCAAACTCCTACCCGTAGTACATTAGCCCAGATCTTATTGGGGCCTTCCAACAAAGTCCACATGCCATAGGTTAGGAGATCAAGAGTGGTGATTCTCCAACATTGAATGTAGCACTTGAGAACAGTGTTCTCAGCTTGAGTTACATATTGGAACTGTAAGGGTTAAATTGTAGTGTAGGGCTAATGCTTAGCTTAAAAAAATAACAGCTTTGTGTTGACACTGAAGATTAAAAGATAACAGCCTTGCTTTGCTCTGGTAAACTATGCCTCATACCCTTGTAAAGTAGGCTTCACCAATTAAGGAAACAAAAGTTCAAAGAAAAGAGCATCAGAGGCAGGGTCAAGGAGATCCACTGGTTGCAACTTAGAGGCAGAAAGTCTAAAGTAAACACCTCATTAGGCAACTGTTTCTAACTCATCTGGAAACTGTTTCTTTGTTCTGTTCCCAGGTGATGATAAAACGATGTAATCGGTTATAAAAACTCTGTACCCCGGCTGTTCGAGGCCACACTCTTATCAAGAGAGGCCTTGCCTCTCATTGTAATAAACTTTGTTGTGACTGTCACTGGTGCCCGTAGCATTCTGTTTCAGGAGTCGTGTGGATGCAACAGAACCTCTTGACAGCTTGAAAAACTACTAATGCCTGGGCCCCGGCCCCCAGCATTTCTGATTTAATTGAGTTAGGTAAGCCTAGGCATCAGGATTTTAAAATTCCTTCTAGGTTTTTCTTGTTGTAGACAGAACTGGGGCCCTCTGCTGCTTCGGAATGCCGCATCTGAGGTCCACACTCCCTATCTGCACACCAAAGGATTCCCAGGGGTGGGGAGAAAAGATTCTATAGAGTACCAGTGAATGTGGTCTTGGCCATGTGGGGCTGCCTGTGGCTCTACAAGTCACTTCTTGAAGTGCTGATACAGATCGAGGATGGGAGTCCTCCCTAGCACACCCACGTGCTGTATTTTCCAGTAACATAAAACCTCACAGATTTGAGTCAAAACTACAAAGACTGATCGAAGCCTCTCCATTTTCCTACCAACCAATAGGTAGGATTAGTGGGCCAAGAATGAATCCCTCTAATCTGCTATTTGCTCCCTGGACATGATTTTCAGTCCACCTGAACTTAAACTCAACTACATCATGAGGGTGCATCTTTGCCCCGTAATTCAGGTTGGCCTGGAAGATACACTACCTCTTCCCTTATTGATGTGCCAACCACATGCATTTGTCTCTCAGAGGAGTAGGAAGAGGGCAAGGTCTTCAGATTTCTTAGAATTAGAGGTACATCCAATTCGACTTTGAAGGTTTGCTGAAATCATGCATTTAGCAAAGGCCCTATCATCTCTCCCTCTGGTGCCCTTCTGAATATGTGAGTAATACATTTATTACCCATGTTACATGAAAGTCCTGTGTGGACTTTTCCAGAGTCTCACATCTAATCATGGTTAAGCCAACAAAGGGATTACAGCCTTATCGGGAGTTTATTTTGCAAAACTGCCACATAACTTTGCCAGAGACAGTATCCTGTTTTTCCCACTAGGCTAAGCTCAAAGATCCCATTAAATAAAGTTGAACTCTTCAGTTATGCAGAAATATAAACAGACTGCTCAATGTGATTTGGAGTTATATTTTCATTTAGGAAAAAAATAATGTTCAAATACTAAACAGTGTTGACCTCCATAACTCAGAAATCTGGGTATGATAGAAGAGGAAATTCTAAAATTTCCCCACTGGAAAAAAAGGCATTACGTATGCAATGATTGCACACACATGCGCGCACACACACACACACACACACACACACACAAATTTTGCCATTTTCTGTATTCTAACCATGGAGTCTACTTGATGATTAATAATGCCTGAAGAGTTATTCAATGGATTAACCAGTAAGAACTATACATACTCTTTTGTAGCATGGGACAAACTGGGGAGAAAAGATTTGTAAAATCAAGTCTAAACCATTCTTCTGATAGACAATTAGTTTAGCTTAATCTGAGCATGTGGTCTTTTGTGGGCTTGGTCACAGGGTAGCTTGAGAAAAATACTAAAGGTAGGGTGGATGGCTGTATTGTGCAGATTTCCATAGACTCCCTAGTATTAGTATTAATGATCTAATACTGCCTTGGTCCTGGGTGGGCCAAACTAGTGGAATACAAGGTCCATGCCCAGATAGGGCTGGATCTAATCAATCGCTTTAACTAAAACAAAATAACTCTCATTTCTATGTAAAATTACCAACTTAAATTACAAGGAAGAAAACTATTTTGTATCCTTAGATGCCTATACACTTTCTACTGACAGAACTCAAATCATGTCTCCTCAGACATGCATTTCTGACAGTGCATGAGTGATTTAGTACAAGATGGTGGCAATGAAAGAGGGTTGTGGAATTGACTCTTCTGAAAGGATATTGATAACTCCATTCCACACTGCATTTTTATCCACTCACATTGTGTCTGTAAAAGCAGCATGGTTGAACTGTGACTCTCATGTAACGAGAGAGTGAACTTTCCAAAATGGCTGCAACAATATCCCCCCCATTCTTCCTGCTCTTCTAGTCACTCCCCCATCAAGAAGGGAGTCTAAATCCTCTTGGTCTGAATCTGGGCAGGGCTTGTGGCTGCTTCTACTAGTAAAGTATGGGAGAAGTGATACTGTATGATTTTCAAGACTGGGTCATTAAAGGCAAAGTAGCTTTCTCTTGTTCACTAGAATACTTAAACATAGAGCCTGGAACTGCCATGTAAGATGTCCAACTACCATGAGGACACCATGCTGTCAGGAAGCCAAACCATATGGAAAAGCCACAAGAAGGTGCTATATCCAATAGTCCCAGTGACACTCCCAGCAAACAGTCAATACCATCTGCCTACCCTATGAGTTAGTTATCTTGAACATCCAGCCCCATCTAGCCTTCAGATGATAGCAGCCCCAATAACATCTGATTCCAACTGGTTGAGAGACCTCAAGCCAGAATCATCTAGCCAACCTCTTCCCAAATTCCTGACTCAAAATAATAATAATAATAATAATAATAATAAGCAAAATAAAATCGCTGCTTTAAGCCACTAAGTTTTGGGGTAATTCATTATGCAACAATAGTAACCAGAACAGAATTATTTCAGAATTACTTTTACTTCCTGCTATTTAGACTGTTTTAGAATCTAAGAAAATTAAACGTTTCTGGCAACCTTCAGGAAAGGAGCATCTGTTCTGAGACACGACCCTGGTGTTCCTGGAATTTTCTGACAGCTAATGGCCCTGACAGGAAGTCATAATATGTAATCAGGTAGAGAAAACTGTATCACAACTCTTCTAAGAGATATTGCTCTATAAATCTGGGAAAATACACTTTGATCCTTGCATTGTGCGAATGAGATGAGAGTAGGGCAGAGTGAGACATTCAAGTTCATGTTTAAGTAGTAATAAATAGTTGCTAAACTGCCTTCTATGGGGAAGGAGTCCTATTCACCGTAGACTTTTTTGCTTTGTTAAGCACCTAGTTGAGGAAAGATCTCAAATTTAGGAGAACTGAATTGCTCTGCAAAACAGAAACTGGACCATGTTTGGGAAAAAAAAGAAAAAAGAAAAGGAGAACACCTGCTTACTGAGTAGCCAAAATGAGAACTTTGGGGAACAGAGATATTTAACAATGCTTTAAAGGAGTTTGCTGTTGAGTGTATAAGGAAAACCTTATTGTCCTTCATCCTTACCAGAATTTTGGTAAATAAAATGTTGCTAAATAATTCTCTTGTTGCTAGTAGTTTAGGGAAATATATAGACATTCAGGTTAGCAAGGGGATGAGAAACAGATTCCATACAGCACCATCAGGTATCTACGGTACCCACATATTAGTAAAGATGTAGCAAGAACAAACAAGTTTTTTGAAAAGGGAAAGAAAACTGCCAAAAACCAATTTACCCTAGCTATCACCCAGTCATAGAAGGCCCATTTTATTTTATTTTACTATTTTTTTTTATTTTTTGAGTTTTATTTTTTATTTTATGTATTTATTTTTATTTTTTGTATTGTGAACATGTTAATATGATATGAGTGGAAATTACACAGAAATATCACAGCCTGTTCCTACCAGTAATATCGAGGGCAGTTAATTCGTATGCAGTAGGGACTACACGTCATGCGATCGGAAATGTATCTCAGTACAAATGCCTAGGGGCTCAGGGCATTTTACACATTTAAATAAGAAAAAAAAAAAAAAAGACGTAGGTGTGTGTTCAATATGGATCACTAGAATTACAATGTAGCTTATGGATGCTGCGCATTTCAGAAAGGGGTTCCCCGAAGCTAATGACTTTAGTGCCATTGTGTATGATTCTAGCTATGGTTTAAACATTTATCCTCAAAACATTCATAGGCGCACAATACATTTTCAGCATTTACTCTGGGTCATGCTCCCCGAGACAAGTGTGGTGTGGGAATGCACTTATGAGCCCCCTCCGTCCACACCGCCTTCATTTCCTCTCCTCGGCGTCAGCAGCAGCCAGGACCCATTCTGCCTGCAAGTCATGTCCGTCAGTGGTGACAACGCGAATGTGCAGATATTATTTCCTTATGTAATGCTGCAGATCGTAAGGCACATACACATTTTGAAAATGTGATGCTGCTTCTCAAAGCCTGTTAAGAGACAGGCTTCACACCTAGGTTTTTCAAAGGCTAAAAGATGGGTGCTTTGGGAGCAGGAAATGCTCTGCTTAGCACGCCCTGCCAGAGAGCCAATGCACAGACGGTGGAAGAAATGCCATCTCTCCCCAACACTGAGGCTGTCCTGGTCGTTCAAATACATACAGTTTATTTGGCACAGTTTACTCTCTGAGTCTGTTTCTCTGTAAAACAGCAGATTAATATTCACCAAGGCTGATTAATATTCATCTGGCACCAGATGCTACGTCCTTACCCATTGGCCGTTCTGGTGCATTGATATCCATATGGGCTGTTAAATATTTGGAATATCCTGTCTTGTACGATCGCTCAGACTGAAGGAAACCATCATAGCCATTATTTGCTGAATGAAACATGTTCAATAAATTGGAGGGCTCATAAAATAAGCCCTTAAATGATATAACCATGTCCAGTTCCCTCAGCTTTAGAGATGAGGAGATGGACCCAGGTGTCCTCACCTGGGGGAGGTGTGGATGCCTCTGCCAACTATCACTCATGCTCTTACTGTTGTGTCCTGTGGTCCCCAGCTTTGGGGTCTCCATCTTAAAGGAAGAGTTTTACACATACTATTGTTCCCTAAAGATTGAGAAAAAGGAGAAGCACACATAAGAATTCCTAAGCATTGATCAGGGTTTGTTTCTTTTTGTTTTGTTTTCCCCAATGCTAACAGTTGCTTAGCTTTGAAGAAGAAACTCGTGAGACAAGTTGAGCTGTGGATGTACGGGAAGGGTCATTTACCAGAGTCCCATAAAAATGGCCCAATGCTCTTACCAACTGCTGGCAGTGAGCTTTGTCTCTTGCTATCCATTTTGACTTTTCAAAATTTTCCTCTCATCTGTCCCACTTTTAGAGAACAAGTTCTAATGTTCTATTCTGATGAACAAATCTTCACTGAATTGTTGATAACTGGTTATAAGTGAGTGTATTTTATATAATTTAGTTCCCTGGGTCATTTGCATTTGTAACCTGTATGAACTTTATGCCACAAACTTGGGCATGAGGAAAGGGTGGGTGCCATTTCTTTACTGTCTTCAAATTAAATCCAAGTTTGAGCCTCTTCTCTTCTGCAATTATAGAAAAATTCTACTTCTGTCATTATTGTTATTAGTAGAGAGAAATCCTTTCCTTCTTCGGCTCCAATTATAATCTAGGAGCTTCATGTGGTTCCTCGAAATAGAGGGAAAAGTATGGTCAGTCCCTCCTGACCTGCTGATATACACTGTTCAGGTTGTGTTCCTCTCTGCAATCTTGTGGCTCGTAGTTTCCTCTGCTGTGTCAGGAAATGGTAGCTGAGGCAGTCCTGTGCTAGGGTCCAGCCTCCTCTGGTGCCGCATTCCTGAGTCCTGCCTCCAGCCTGTGTCTGTTTTATGAGGCAAGATTCTCCACAGAGTTTCATTCTCTCCACTCTTGGGGAGTCTCCATTCCCAAAGGACACTCGCTTCCCTCCCCCTCCATAGCACCATCCTCTCAAGGACATCAGTCCCTGGAGAAGTGAAAGCCAGGAAGCTCTTCTGATACTTTCCATAAGTCATTTTTGCTTCCTGCATCCATAACACAAACCTCTCGGAGGCAAGGCAGGAGTGCAGAGGGTAAAGCTACCTTTCTTGGAGATGGATAGGAAAACATACTACAAAAAGAAAATACAAATTAACGTTTCAACAAAGCACTCCAACATGTATTTAACAAGACACTGCAGAAACATTAATATTTTTAACTCAAAGGAAGGGAACTTTTTAAATGGGTCCTCTAGGACTCCTCAGGTCTGAGCAGTGGTCTCTCTCCAGACAGGGTCCACTCAAGTTCACAGCACAATGCATTTGGGAAAATCCTGAGTTCAGGGATGTTGTTCTTGTGGTCACTCCCTGGAAGAGGAGACGTGCCTGTGAGGACACAGTCCTTAGGAAGATATTTTCCTGCCCCAGCTCCTGCCCTCCAGGAGAACGTCAGCAATAATTCTGGATTAGTTAGCCAAAGGCAGGCTCTGCCCTACCTGACTGCTGCCAGGAGCAGCTGCCTTTGAAAATAGCTTTCTGTGTCAGGAAGAAGCAATAGGACCCTGGCACTGAGCAGACCTTGTACTTCCCTCATGCCACTTGTTTACAGACAGCACAGAGTAGGGAAAATGAGGTGAAGTTGCTGTTTCCCTCTTTTACTGGGCCCCGGTGACATGGCAGATGATCCTCAGAAGCAGATACCTTGAGGCCCTGCCTTGGCACCCATGAGACTGTTAAGCCCTCGCATGTGACTTTGGGGCAGTTCTACTGAAACCCCTTGTTATTCTTCAGAGAATGGCAAATTTAGAAGTTTAAAAGGATATAGATCTTCATATACAAACTAAGAGAGGTATTCTAGAAAATCACAGGTTATGTTTTTCAGAGAACATTTTTTTGCCTTTGACTTTGATTGGGTAACCATCAGTCCAAGCCCTTACTCTCCAGTTTATTTCTGTCAGCGGCCTCACTTTATAGATCAGGTAAACTGATGGTCAGAGGGATTAAATGACTCATTTCAGGTCCCCTAGCTAGTAAATTATATAGTCCAGGACTGCAAGCTAGGATTTCCAGTTATCTTTACCCATTTGTAGCCTTTTGGGGTGACTATTTCGCCAAAACATTTTTAGCTTTATTTGTGCTTTTAAGATAGGTGCTTGAAGAAGACTGAAACTTCCTAACATGAAGAGAGGCTGAATCCTTCTTAGGAAAACCAGACAAGTACTTCTGAAATTCTAAGTAAATTGTCTGTCTCTGGCAGAGATTGGCAAGGGAAGTCTAAACAAGTCTGTCAATTATTTTACAAAAAGTTGCTTTCTGTTTATGAACGGTCACTCAATTTAAGCATTAGTGTGTATATTGTGTGTGTGTGTGTGTGTGTGTGTGTGTGTTACAAGTATCCATGGGGTAGACAAATAAGCTTAAATATAGAGCTGGGTAAAGCCAAAGAATGAGTGCATTGTATACAACAGAACAACTAGAGTGTTCTGTAGCTCTGAAAAACATTGTGGCCAAACAAAATGTTCTGCCAGGGGCAACACGGTTAGCTTTCTATCATCTCAATATGAACAGGTTATATTTTCAGGTTATATTGACCTTGAAGGTCCAGCCTAATAAACTCTGTTCTTGGGTTGTTCAATAAGACCAACAGTTCCATTTGGGAAGCTGAGAAAGGCGAGCTAATGTTCAGTTCCCTTCACAGGAATTGTACCTTTCCAGAAGGATTCTTAGTCCTCGAAGTGCCCTCTAAAGGGGGGGGGGGGGGGGGAGGTATGTTTCCTTTGAGAAATTATAGCATTTTTAAAGCATTTTTTTCAATGGAATGAGGGTTTCATTAGGACCATGTAATAGTAACCACCATTAATTGAATGTTTACTAAGCACAAGTACCATACAGACATGAACTCATTTAATCTCCAAGAAGGCTCAGAACAATAGTAGCATTTGTCACACTTTCAGACACAGGAACTGGGGTTCAGAGATTTTAAATATTTTACTTACAAAGGCACTGTAGAAAGTGATGAAGCTTTCTGATCTCAGCTCAAGTCTTTCTGACCCCAAATTCTTAACCACTAAGCACACTGCCTCCCAATTTGATATGGGGGAAATGATACCCACATGGGAGAGGTAGGTGTAGGTACTAGATAACAAGGAACCAACCTATGAGCAGCTGTCCTTCTAGGTTAGAGGACACCTGTAATCTTGATCTTTGCTTTGAGGGGAATTCTTACCCATAAACATAGTCTGTATTTTTCCAGTTTTCAGCTCGGTCCACTGGGGGGAAAATAAAGGTACTAAAATTAATTGCCTTGCATGAAACACTACTTTTTTCATCTCCTGGGACATTAAAAAAAAACAAACAAACCAGCCACATAAAGTTAGATCAAAATGATTCACGGGGCGCCTGGGTGGCTCTGTCAATTGAGTGTCTAACTCTTGATTTCAGCTCAGGTCATGATCTCACCGTTCATGAGATTGAGCCCCACATAGGGCTCTGCATTGCCAGTGTGGAGACTGTTTGGGATTCCCTCTCTCTCTCTCTCTCTCTCTCTGCCCCTCCCCAAAACACCCCCCCCCCGAATAAATAAATAAGCATTATAAAAAATGATTCACATCCAAAAACTTCTGAGCTAATCACATAAAGATTATTCTGTCCTAAAGGAGAATTACATGGACGTTCAAATGTGTCTAAAAGCAAGATCTCTATAGAAAATTTTGCTACAAGTACCAGTAACATTGATGGCTTTAAATCACAGTAGTCTGCATAACAGAGCTCATTTGAATGTCCTTGGAAAGTAAACGTGGTAGCACCAAAAAGTGTGAAATTGTGATTGTTTTTGTCTGCTTGGTATTACCAGTGCTAAGGTCAAGTAGATAAATCACAGATAAGTTATTTGCAATACATACACAAACAAAAAAAAATGTACATCCATAATATACAGAAAACACCTATAAATCAATAGGAAAAAAAAGTAACAAGTAGAGAAACAAATGGATTATGAACAGAGAAAAAGCCTTTTAACCTCACTAATAAAGATAGGCATTTTAAAGTCATGAGGTATTTCTTCGAACATTCAGATTAGCAAAAGGTGAAAAGCAACAATTGCAAGTATTAGAGATAATGTAGAAAAATAAAACTATTGGTGTGTATATGGGCACAACCAATTAGAACAATTGCTTGTATTTGCTAAAATTAGATAATGTAAACCTATTGCCTAACAATTTCCTTTTGAGGATTATCCCCAGAAGAACTCTCCACATATACATAATGAGACAGACACATGGAAGAAATTGCTGCATTATTTGTCACAGTCAAAATGAGGGGAAATACATCAATTATAAAATGTCTAAATAATTGTGATATAGTCATAAGATGTAATACTATTTAGCAGTGAAAATGAATGAACTAGAGCTAAACGCATTAACATGGATGAATATTGTGGATGTAATGAGAAGTAAAACACAGAAATTTCATGAGAATACATAAATATGAGTCCATTTATATAACATTTAAAATATGTAAAAGTAAATCATATATTTTAGAAGGATACAAACATATGTGCAAGCTATAGAGAATTTCATGACAATGATGCACCCCAAAGTCAGAACAGTGGTTATCTCTGAAGGGGAAGGAAGGAAATGAAATCAGGGTGGGTTACGTAAAGAGTTTTAAGTGGGTTTATTTGTCAGGTTTTATTTCATAAGTTGGGAGATGGCTGAGATGTTTCTTTTATGCTATTTACATCTTCTGGCTTTTTGAAACATTCCATACTTTTTTCAGTGATCAACATTCCCCTCCCAATGAGCAAAGCAAGGGCCTGCTCATCACCTTTGGAACACACTGCCTTTGTTTGATCATGGCTGTGACTGAGTTCCTGAGAACTTACATCTCATATGAAACAATGAAGATAACTCAGAAGACCCCATTCTGGAAGAATGTGATTCCATGCTCTTGTCCTCTGCCTAAAGCTGGTGTAGAAGATACATTGACTTTCAGAGATTTGGGTTTGAATTCTAGCCTTGCCACTTTCTAGCCTTAGTTTCCTCACCTGTAAAATGGACCTAATAACCTACCTCAATGGACTTTTTATAAGGATATAATTAGTTACCACATGCAAAGTGCCTGGTGTGCAATAAACACTCATAAGTAATGTCGTCATGATTTATACAAATCAGCAGGCTAGGAAAATCTGTTCTGGTTCTCTTGCTGTCACTTTCTCCCAGATGTCTGCCATTTTGAAATTTGCCCTGTAATTAAATATTTTCAGTCAAATCACTTCCTTGAGGTTTATGGTAACATGCATTCTAATTCATTGTTGGGATAGTTAATTTTCTAGGTATTTCTGAACTTAAAAAAAATAGAAATGTTCTATTTATTCACATTTATTTCTTCCTTAAAAGCACTGGTTGAGATCATGAGACCATTACCTCAGAGAGCTCAGACATTATTAAAACAAATTACTCTAGGCCAGTGTAAGGAGAGCCCTAACACTCACTCTCACAGAGGAGGCTGGGAGGTCCCTTGAGAAGGAGTGAAAGAATGGATCTCTTGTTGGCTCACACACATTATTTAGAAATAGCTTATTTTGTTAATATCACCAGATGGTTCCAAGCCATACATAAAAACATTCTACCCCACACTGATTTGCTTGACAAGTGTCCCACAACAAAGGGAGTTAACTAGACTGAAAGGCATGTGTCTATTTAGGGGCAAGCCTGGTTCAAGGTTCATGTGGTCTGTTGATGAGAGCTCTTCCTTGGGAATACTAAAATCCTAATGTTGATGAGAAAAGTACTTTCTTGAGCCAGAAATTATGCACTACAAATTTTATTCTACCACTTCCTGGTGATGTGGCAAGAGTCAAATGTTTCATCTCTAGGCCACCATTTCTTTGTTTGTAAAGCAGAGATAGTAATAGGTGTCTCACAGAGTCCTAGTAAGATTTAAGTGATTATTATGGAAGAATCTGGAACAGAAACAGATCCACAGCAAGCACCCAACAAATGTTGGGTGAAATATTAGTTCACCCAGTAGATCAATCTGAATACATGTCTTCATATTTCAGAATCTAAATTCAAGAAGGCAGGGATGATAATGGCATGGAAAGTTTTCAACTTTGAGTCAAGAAAAAAAAGCTAAACTGTACTTACTACTTGCTGTGTTGCTTTGGGCAAATTGCTCAACTTTTCTGAGTCTTATTTTTTTAATGTGCAGAATGGGGCATAATAATAATATCTCTTCACTGTAGTTTCTAGGATTACTGACGGAGTAAAATTTGTCTCTGTGTATCCTCAGCCTTCAGATTCTTCATTCATTCTCTTCCTAAAAGTAACAACATTGTTGAATGTGTATTTGAGTTTTCTCAAATTACTAACTTCTAATGGAACAGATAGCCTTAAAAATATCCAGTGGAAGAATCATAGTTAACTTCTGGAATTTTCTGAGGGAGCATTTCATATGCAAAGGCAAATTAGCAATACTAATAGAAAATTAGTAAGAGCAGTGGTTAAGATAATTATCCATCTCTGGGGAAATGCCACCATCTTCTGTGATCTTATGCTTTCAAATGCAGGAAGATGCAATAATTTCATGATAATTTCAGTTTCAGAACTACCTTTACTAAGTGTCTGAATATTCATTTCTGAATACTCTACAAGCCGAATATTACAGCCAGTTGGATAAATCAGTTGGATAATTACAGCCAGTGTTGGATAAATCAAAGGATAAGGCTAATGAAATCCTGAGCTTGTCAAGGATTCAGACCCAGTGAATTGGTTGGTATTCTAGAAAATGGGGTATGCATGGAAGTAAAACATTGCCAAGAGGATAATAACTTGGGTTTGATTTAGTTGAACAGAAAATGCTTAAGTTAATTTATCCTCTTTCATTGTCGGAGGGGAAAAAAACCCAAACAAACCTGTCTTTAATTTCTAAATAATACATGAATGTATTCTTACTTGAAAAAAATTTAAACCTTTTAAAGTTTACATCCCTCTCCTCACCACTTCCCTTCTCAAAGGTGACTATATTATCAGTTCATTGTGTATCTTTTTCTAAGTCTTTTCCTTGCCTTTTCTTTAATATGTAATGTATTTATAGAAACACAGTTTGATTAGTGCGTATTTGTGTGTAAATAATGCAAACTGTCCTGTAACTACCTTTTTACTCTACAATGTGTATTAAAGGTAGTCCCATGTCAGTATGCAGATATTTGGTTCATTCTTTTTAACTGTTATGTAGAACTCCACAGTACGAATGTGTTATCATTTGCTTAACCATTTACCTATTGACTTACAGGTGAGTCATTTCAAATGTGTTGCTCTTACAGATATTGCTGCAATCAATATATTCAACCAATTCTTAGGCATATGAACAAATATAAAAAAGTAATTACCGATCATAAGATGTACACATTTAAAATTATAATAACACTGTCAACTTATCTTTCAAGATGTCCATGCCGGTTTACACTCTGTCTAGCATTGTTTTGTGGTAACCACTTCCCTATATTTTCACCAACATTTGATAAAAATATTTCAATATCTTACTTAATGACAGGAAAATGGTATCTTATTGCTGTCTTTATTTGTATTTAGTAGTAATATTGAGCATTTTTTCTACATATATTGGTTATATTTTCTCTTAAACTCCTGCTAATGCATGCATCGGCTCTTTCTGTATTTTATTCTTTTAATCTACTTGCACTTTCCTACAAAGATGGCACATGTATTTAATCTAGCTTTTTAATATGTTTTAAACCTTTAGGGAGGAGCTCCTCTTATACAGACCTTTGTACTTGCAAATTTCTTAGGCAAGATAATATCTAATCAGGCGTCACACCTGGGATCAAGTGATGGCTATTATTCTTTATTTTTAGAGATGAAGAAATAAAACTACAAAGTGGACAAAGTCAGATCTAGACCTCAGATTTTGGGTTCCAGTACCTTTCCTTCTAAACTAAAATCCTGCAATTATACCTAGGTGCCACAGAAACCTAGGATATTAGAGGGGAATTAGGTTAAGTAAAAAATTATCTATCTAAATTCCTTATTTTACACATGAGCAAAATGAAGTATGGGAAAGCTAAATACATATGACCTGATACTAGAACACAGGTCTACAGGCTCTCAGTTGGGATTCTTTGCACTAAACCATGTAGATTTATGTAATAGCAGCATTTCATAAGCAGATTCTAGTGTTTTATCCCTACTTATCACCTAGAAGCAGAAAAAAATTGAGAAACCACTGCTAAACTTATAATTTTTTTTCCATTCTCTTAACTCACAAAATAAAGGGAATTGAAATCGTTAAAGTTGATACTAAACATATGAAAGTTAAAGCTCAACAGTCATATATATATGTGTGTATATATATATATATATATACACACATATATATATATATATATATATATATATATACACACACTGACTCTATGAAAAAGACAAAAAGAGTAAAAAAATTCTCAGTTATAACAATATATTATACTTATATACTGTCCGCCTACTGAGTGTCTCAAGTATTTCATGAATAGTGTTGCATCTATAAGCAATGATAGGCAAACATGTTTGGAATGAACAGTCATGGCTATCACAAGGACTCCCCTGGAACAGGTGATTCAAACTTTTCCCTTGACCGGGATCTTTTATAACCTGGTTTTTAATATTCTCAGCTGGGAAATGCATGAACACTGGATTTCAACAGCTCTCTGTTTTCACCTGATAGCACTTTTGTTTGGTTGAGCAATGGACAAGAACAGATTCACCTGTGTCACAAACTTCAAATTTTTTTAACTACTCTGCAAAAACAGGCATTTAAGACTGCCCGTAAATAGACAGAAATGCAATAATACTAGAGGACTTGAGTAATCCACTTTAAGGACACCAAGGTGGCTCAGAGTTGGTTCAGCGTCTGACTCTTGGTTTCGGCTCAGGTCATAATCTCACAGTTTGTGGGTTCGAACACCTCAATGAGCTCTGTGCTGACAGTGCGGAGCGTGCTCAGGAATCTCTCCCTGTCCCTTTTTCTCTGTCCCTACCCTGCTCTAGCTCTCTCTCTCTCTCTCAAAATAAATAAATTAATAATAAAAAAAATAACGCACTTTCAACATTGGATCGATTATCCAGATGGAAAATCAATAAAGAAAGGTTGGAACTAAACTACGCATTAGATTACATGGACCTAATAGGCATTTATAGAACATTCCATCTAATAGCAGCAAAATACACATTCTTCTCAAGCCCACATGGAACGTTCTCCATATGTTAAGCTACAAACCAAGTCTTAATAAATTTAAGAGCATTGAAATCTTATCAATTATCTTTTCTGACCACAGTGGTATGAAACTGGAAATCAGTTAAAAGAAAAAAAACTAGGAAATTCACGAGTATATGGAAATTAAACAACATGCTCCTGAATGACCAATGGGTCAAAGATAAAAATAAAAATTAAAAAAAATATCTTGAGAAAAATGAAAATTGAAACACAACATATCAGCTAAAGTGGTTGTAAGAGGGAAGTTTACAATGATAAATGTCTATAGTAAGAGAAATCACAAATGGTTGATTTTACACATCAAAGAAATAGAAAAAGAAAAACAAATGAAGCCCAATATTAGTAGAAGAATGAAAAACTACAAAGATCAGAAAATAAATAAATGAAATAGAGACCAACAAAACAATAGAAAAGGACAGTGAAACTAAGAGCTGGTTCTTTGAAAAGGTAAACAAGATAGATAAGCCTTTAGCTAGACTTACCAAGAAAAAGAGAAGACTCAAGTAAATAAAATTATAAGTAAATGAGGAGACATTACAACTGATACCACCAAAATACAAAGGATCACAAGAAACTACAATGAACAATTTATGCCAATATATTGGACAACCTACAAGAAATCGATAAATTCCTAGACACATACAACCTGCCAAGACTGAATTATGAACAAATAGATAAAGTGAACAGACCAATTACTAGTCAGGAGACTGAATCAGTAATCAAAAACGCCACAATAAAGTCCAGGACCAGATGGCTTCACTAGTGAATTCTACTAACCATTTAAAGAATAATTAATACCAATTATTCCCAAATTTTCCAAATAATTAGAAGAGAACACTTTCAAACTCATTTAATGAGACCAGCATTACTCTGATACCAAAGCCAGAGAAAGACACTACAAGAAAATAAAATTACAGTCCAATAACCCTGGTAAACATAGATGCAAAAATTCTCAACATAATATTACCAAGAATTCAACAATATATTTAAAAAAATCATACATCATCACCAACTAAGTTTATTTCAGGGATACAAGGATGGTTCAACATCTGCAAATCAATCAATATAATACACCATGTTAATAAATAAAGAATAAAATTTACATGATCATCTCAATTGGTACAGAAAAAACATTTGACAAAATTTGACACCCTTTCTTAATAAAAACTATCAATGAAATGGATATAGAGGGAACATAAGTCAACATGATAAAGGCCATCTATCGTAAGCCTGCAGCCATCATACTCACTGGTGAAAAGCTGAATACTTTCCCTCTAAGATCAAGAACAAGACAAAGATGCCTTATTCTTGCATATTTATTCAACATAGCACTGGAAGTCCAGCCAGAGAAACTGTGAAAGAAATAAAAATGAAAGACTTCCAAATTAGACAGGTCTCTGTTTTCAGATGACATGATATTGTATACAGAAAACCCTAAAGATTTCACAAAAAAAAACCTGTTAGAATAAATGAATTCAGTAAAGTTGCAGTATACAAAATCAATATACACAAATCAGTTGCATTTCTGTACACTAACAATGAATTATCAGAAAGAGAAATTAAGAAACCAATCCCATTTACAGTAGCATGCAAAAGAATAAAATACTTAGGAATAATGTCAAGTAAGTGAAAGATTTATACATTGAAAATGGTAAGACATTGATAAAGAAACTGAGAAGAGACAAATAAATGGAAAAATATGACATGCGCATGGATTTGAAAAGTTAATATATTAAAATGTCCATGCTACCCAAAGCAATCTACAGGTCCAATGCAATCCCTATCAAAATTCCAATGGTATTTTTCACAAAAATAGAAAAAACAATCCTAAAATTCGTATGGAGCCACAAAATACTCTGAATGGCTAAAGCAATCCTGAGAAAGACAAGCAAAGCTGGATGCATCACAATTCTTGATTTCAAACTATATTACAAATCTACAACAATTTAAACAGTACCGTATTCACATAAAAAAACAGACACACCGATCAATGAAACAAAATAGAGAGCTCAAAAATAAGCCCAGGACCAATTAATTTATGACAAAGGAGTCAAGACTATACAAAGGAGAAAGGATAGTCTTTTCACTAAATGTTACTGAGAAAACTGGATAGCCACATGCAGAAGAATGTAACTGGACTCTAATTTTACACTGTACACAAAAATCTACTCAAAATGGGTTAAAGATTTAAGCATAATACCTGAAACTGTGAAACCATTAGAATAAAACATACTGGATAGTCTCCTTGACACCGGTCTTGGTAATGATTTTTTGGATTTGATACCAAAAGCAAAAGCAACAAAAGTAAAAATAAACAAGTGGGACTACATCAAATTAAAAACCTTCTGCTCAGCAAAGAAAACTGTAAACAAAATAAAAAAGAAACCTTTGAGATGGGAGAAAATATTTCAAACCACAATTCCAGTAAGGGATTAATATCCAAAACTTACAAGAAACTCATACAACTCAATAGCAAAAACATAACCCAATTAAAAATGGGCAAAGAACCTCAATAGACTTTTTTCCAAAGAGGACATACAAATGGCCAACTGATACATGAAAAGGTGCTGAACATCACTAATCATTAGGAAATGAAAATCAAAACAATAAGATATCACCTCACACCTGTTAGGATGATTATTATCAAAAAGACAAGAGATAGATAAAAAATGCTGGCAATGATGTGGAGAAAAGGAAACCCTTGTACGCTGTTGTTGGGAATATAAATTGGTAGTCACCATGGAAAATAGTATAGAGATTCCTCAAGAAATTAAAAACAGAAATACCATATGACCCAGCAATTCCACTTCTGGACATAAAAACAGGAACAAAATCATTATCTAAGACAAAATGTACTCCCATGTTCATTGCAGCATTATTCGCAACTCAAAGAACGGAAATAACCATTATTCATTATTCAAAGTATGGAGATAAGCTAAGTGTTCGTCACTGGATAAATGCATCAAGAAAATGTGGTCTATACATGCAATGGAGTATGATTCAGCATTTAAAAACTATTCTTTTAAAAAATATTTTTGTTATTATTTTTTTATTTAGTTTTGAGAGAGAGAGAGACAGAGCATGACAGGGGAGGGGCAGAGAGAGAGAGACACACACACAGAATCAGAAGCAGGCTCCAGGCTCGGAGCTGTCAGCACAGAGCCTGACGCGGGGCTCAAACCCATGGACCACGAGATCATGACCTGAGCTGAAGTTGGACGCTCAACCAACTGAGCCACCCAGGTGCCCCAAAACTGTTCTTATCACTTGTGACAACATAGATGAAACTGAAGGGCATTTTGCTAAATAAGCCAGATAGAGTAAGACAAAGACTGTGCAGTATCACTTCTATGTAGGAAGAAAGAAAGAAAGAAAGAAAGAAAGAAAGAAAGAAAGAAAGAAAGAAAGAGAAAGGGGGAAGGAAGGAAGGAAGGAAGGAAAGAAATAAAGAACAGAGAAGAGAAGAGAAGGGAAGGGAAGAGAAGAGAAGAGAAGAGAAGAGAAGAGAAGAGAAGAGAAGAGAAAGAAGAGAAGAGAAGTTGAACTCATAGAAACAGTAGAAAAGTGGTTTCCAGAGGCTAAGTGATGGAGGAAATACAAAGACGTAGGTAAATGGATATAAATTTTCAACTGTAAGATGGATAAGCTCTTAGGATCTAACGTACAACATGGTAACTATAGGTGATAACACTGTATCATATAATTGCTAAGAGAGTAGAACTTAAATGCTCTCTCTCTCACACACACACACAGACACAAACACACACACACAAATACACACACACAAAACTTAACATGTGAGGTGATGTATGTGTTAATTAACTTGGGAGGAAACCTTTCATAATGTATATGTATATCTAACCATCACATCGTACACTTTAAGTATGTCACAATTTTATTTGTCAATTTTACCTCAATAGTTCCTGGCAGAGGGGAGTGAGAACGAAGTTTGCCCTTGCCTCAATATCTTCTGGATTTTGAGCCAGAATGAAAACAACAACAACAACAAAACACGCAAAAATACAATGCTTGAGGTTTTAACAAAGTTTGGGCTAAAGGTTTCAGATCCTCTGCAGGGTGAGTTACACAGCAGGATGGGAAAAGTCCATTACAAGGTCATGAGCCACATAGCTTGAATGAATAATTCTTGCTTATTCCTGGGTCCCCAGATTTCCATCTCACAGCCTGCATGTGTTCCATTTGTAGTCCTCAGGCAAATTCTTTAAGCCTTCTGGTTGCATTTTCCATTTCAGCTTGTTATAAATAATAAGTCAGAACACATGTCTTGAATAGCTTCAGATCTAAAACATATGTTTGTTCAGTGAGACCACAGAGGTAGAACTACAGAACCTGAAGCCAATTTTGTTTTCAGCAAAGACTTCAGATGTCTGTTCAACACATTTATTGACAAGTATTTTTCCCCCCAGTGTGCCATGCTGTCAAGAGACATATCAAAGAAGAGAAACTTCCTGTCCTCCAGAAGCATATAATCTTTTTGAAGAGCAACGAGTCTCACTCCGCAGTGCCCTTCTTCATGCACAGAGAATACCAGTTTAAGGAACTAGAGGTTCAAAAAAGATCATCAGAGTAAAGTTAAGTTGAAGGACATGTGCTTTCCCCCTTGAGGTCAGTTCCAAGCCAAAGACATATCCTTACCTTTGGACCGTTCAGTAAGGGCTATAGACCTGTCAACTATGTATGATGGCTCAGGTCTTATTTATAAAAATGTTCCGATTCTGTGTCTCCCTCTCTCTCTGCCCCTCCCCGGTTCATGCTCTGTCTCTCTCTGTCCCAAAAATAAATAAAAAAACGTTGAAAAAAAAAATTTAAAAATGTTCCTTTGGCTTCTACAAGAATGCGGTTCTCCTATTCATGCACATAGTTTCCTGGCTGTACAGCAGAAGCTTATATGCAAAGCCCATTTCACAGGTCGGCCTATTTCCTTTCAGTGAGGAAGGTTTTGTCTGCTCAGATATTCATCCCTTAAACTTCTTGTCATTCTTCATGAACTTGGAGATACCTTCATGCTCCTGGAAGATTTCTGGCCCTTAAACCATTAGACCTCTTCCTTTTCCTGTTCACAATTTGCTAAAGGAAGGTCTGGGAGGTAATAGTATCGTAGGAAAACCCTGAGTTAGAACTTTGGTTCTCCACCACTTAATAATTGGAGCCTCAATGTTCTTGACTGTAAAATACATAAAACCAGTAATAACTGCCTTCTTGGGCAGATTGATGAAATGATTATGGCACATAAAGCAAGTGTCCTTATCAGTATTGGCTTCTGTCTCCTTTTCCTAATGCAACCTTAAGTTCTCCCTCCTGGCTGTAGACCATCCCAAGCTGATCTGCAGTCACCTTTACTTTTTAAAAGCCTCTGTGGTTCTAGATCCTCAATACGTCCCTGGACCAACTCTCGCTGTCCTGTGAGCACTGTCTTCACTTGAACCAACCAGCTTTATTTCCAGAAAAAACTCTGCTTTTTAATCACCATCACCACCACTACCACCTACTGTTGTAAACTAAATCATAGTACCACCTTTTCTGAGGGACCCCATTGTAAACCTCCTACAGGTCCCAGGGAACTGGTGAATTAGTTTTCTAGCCTGCCATAACAAAAATATCACAGACTAGGTGGCTTAAACAACAGAAATTTATTTGCTCATAGTTCTGGAAGCTGGAGTTCTAAGATCAAGATCAGCAGATTTGACTTCTGAGACCTCTCTCCCTGTCTTTCAATGTCCACTTTTCACTGCATCCTCACATGGTCTTTCCTCTGTGCAATTGGATTAGAGCCCACCATAATGGCCTCATTTTAACTTAACTGCCTCTTTAAAGGCCCTATCTCCAAATACAATCATATTCTGAGGTATTAGGGGTTAAGGTCTCAAGATACGAATTTTGGGGAGAAACAATTCAGCCCGTAACAACTGGTTCTTTGGCAAAGTGCAGGGGAGTGAAGAGAGAGCATGGAGTTGTATGACGTAAGCATTCCCAACAGCTACCAATAGTTTAACAATCAGTTCACAAATTTCCTGAACATTTGGTATTTGATCTTACGAGTTAGAAAGTGCTGGCTCCAGCACATGGCTGGCACAGATTCTAGCCAAATGTTGCTTCTTTTTTTGGGGTGAGGGGGTATCACCCTGTATTCTGTAAACACTATCAAATTTCATAGGACCTTCTATGAAGTCCTCTTCCAGCTGAGGGATGCCTTCGGTTTTTAGCCCATTTACAATGCTGAAGTGGTTGGCATACCCTTGAGCTGAGTAAATTCCCCAGCCCTTCCAGGATTCGAATATGAATTCACTCACCTCCTGAGGATGGTAACACATTCTCTCTACCCTTGAGAAGCTGATTATTGGGAATATTGGGAAGTTACTCTTTTCTTTTTTCTTTCCTTTTCCTTTTCTTTCTTCCTTCCTTCCTTCCTTCCTTCCTTCCTTCCTTCCTTCCTTCCTTCTTTCTATCTTCTTTCTTTCTTTCTTTCTTTCTTTCTTTCTTTCTTTCTTTCCTTCTTTCTTTCTTTCTTCCTCTCTCTTCTTTCTTCTGTTTATCTTCTTAAGTACAGTGATATTTATGTAAATCCAAAGGGACATGTATACAAATAATTTCACTTAGAGCCAAAAAAGGAAAACTTGTTAAAATTTTCTCCATTTCTCAACTGATCTTGTAGGAGCACTAGGGTAAGAAAGGAATAAGTCAAGCTTGTGAGAGTTAAGCAAGAAAATGTCTTAAACATGTCCTAGCATGGAAAATAATGACCTTTATCTTTTACCATCCATGTCCAAAACTGCACGACTGTTCCTAATTCTAGATAAAAAGAATCTAATATTTTTAAACAATTTAAGAACCTTCCAATAAGGTAGCATTCCAGCCAAACAATGCACCAAGGAGAACAAATCCCCTTAATTTTCTAGTTTCTTATTTATTCTGACAGTTTTGGAATAGTAACAGGAAGTATCTTTTGATGAAGAAATTCCAAATTGGCTTCAATGGAAAAAAATTCTATAATTTATTTTGTGAGACACTTTTAATTTCTGTCTTTCATTAAATCATAACTTAATAGATTCAGGAAAGTTTATGGACTTCAAGTCAAATAATTATGATAACCTCACTCCAAGTTTGTGTCTACATATCTCAGAGTCAAAGGGATAGTGAGTCTATTTGACTTTCCACTTTGATTATGAAATTAACTCAAGAGTTTTCAAGTTTCTATTTTGCTTAGTGTGATGTCCAGCCTCCAGTGATCCTCTCCTCCTCATTTCCATGCCCCCAGTGTAGTTTTTTCCTATACTGAATAGCACTAACTTGTATAAGCAGTAGAATATTTTGCAGAAATATCATAGAAAACATTACAGCTTGGGCTTTGCTCTCTCCTAGCTTACTAACAGCTTCCAAGTCATGAAAGCACTCAAACCCTGTAGAAGGTTTATATGGGGAGAAACAGAGCTCTTCTGCCAACCCCTGGTATCAACTGTCAGCCTGTGAGTAAGCCCTCTTTGAGGTGAATCCTCCAGCCCCAGTCAAGCCTTCCGAAGACTGCAGTCCCAGCTGACATCTTGACTACAACCTTATGAGAGATTCCCAAGCCAGAACTTCCCAGTTCAGTTGCCTCTAAGTTTCTGGCCCACACAAACTATGTGAAATTAATACATGCTTCTTTTTGTTTTAAACCGCTAAGTTTTTTTTAATGTTTATTTATTTTTGAGAGAGAGAGAGAGAGAGAGAGAGAGAGAGAGAGAGAGAGAGAACAAGGAGGGGAGGGGCAGAGAGAGAGGGAGACACAGAATCCGAAGCAGGCTCCAGGCTTTGAGCTGTCAGCACAGAGCTAGACGTGAGACTCAAACTCAAAAACTGTGAGATCATAACCTGAACTGAAGTCAGATGCTTAACCAACTGAGCCACCTAGGCACCCCTAAACCACTATGTTTTGGTGTAATTTGTTTTGTAGCAAAAGAAAGCTAATACACTTAATTAGGCATTTAATACCCCATATTTAGACACCCAGTGTTTATAAATTTCTCAGGGTCAGGAAATGAGAAAAGGCTCCACTTAATCCCTGTGATACACATTTATGATTTTTTGCACTTCCGTGGCCTTTGAACTCCCTTCTTTGTGAGTTTTCTACCTTCTGAGTTTAGGAGAGATGTAGAGGCTTCCTTCCATTCCAGACCCAGAAAATGCAGAATACTTACTTTGCCAGCCCATCTGGCAGTTGTTGGACCAGTGCCCCAGGCATGATTTGTCAGGTGCACTTGTTCACAGTAATGGTATTGTAAGCTATGGCACCAATTGTGGTCCAGCAACACTGTTCCCCTTCATTAGACTGCCCATTTCACAGTGCTGGTTTTCCAGCTTACAGAGATTCTGTGAGCTATGCATATTCCTTACTAAATTTCTTTTGTGCTTAAATCATCATTTACTCTATGCCTGCTGCATCATGGCAATGCAGTGGAAATCACAAGACCATCAGATATATCACGAGGTCGGTAGGAACTGCCTGAGAGAGAAGATGACTTCATCCTTGAATCAGTCTTGAAAGGAACAATTTAATTGGCAGGAAGAAGTTGCCAATCATGATATGGAAAGAAAAAGGATCATGATATGGAAAAAAAAAAGGTTAACAGATACAGTGTCTTTAAGATAAATCATTATGGGTAGGCATCAGTGCACCTGGAGTTTGGGACCCTCAGACACTAGTGATTTTTAAATGAAATGTTTTTCAAAGTCCACGTTTTTCTACTTCAATTGTTTTATTATTACATGTTAGCTTACTAAAAATTATTTCAAAGCAGTCATTAACTTCAAGAAACAGAAGGCATCAAGAAATGAAAAACACAATTAATTTTAAAGCCATACTAGTTAAATAAAGCAAGGGCACGTAGAAAATGAAATTTAAGCTATACACAACTTAACATAATTGAAACCAGCTGTAAAAGCAGGAGACAGTCATAAATATCAGATTTTTATATTGTTTTCCCAAGTAATTAAAAAGGCATATCTATGACAGAACTTAGATTTAATGTTTCATCTTTTTCCTCATAAACCTTTGATTAATTCTTGAGTTACGAACTCTTATAAATTCTAGTATTTTTAGGCTGGTAGACAAATCTGTAGGGAGACCAGAGGAATTACCTACATGAAGAATCAGTAAAAGTGCAGAATCACATCTTCCTATAGGTCGAACTTAGCCAGCTCTACCCCTGGCTTATTGGGTTCCTCCTTAGAAGCCCATCAGCTCTAAACTCAGCTCCTCTGCACAGCCTTACTGAATCCAATAACTCTTGCCCTACCTTTTGGCAAGAAGTCCATTGAGTTGTCTTTTTATCTTTTATCTTTTGGAAATTCTTATTTTTAATTACACTGAGTATATGAACACATTATTTTAAAAAAGTTTTTTTAATGGTTATTTTTGAGAGACAGAGACACAGAGTGCAAGCAGGGGAAGGGGTAGAGAGAGAGGGAGACAGAATCTGAAGCAGGCTCCAGGCTCTGAGCTTCCAGCACAGAGCCCAACACAGGCTTGAACTCACAAACCATGTGATCAAAGTCAGGTGCTTAACAGACTAAGACACCCAGGCACCCTGAACACATTCTTGGTATAAAGTCCAAACATTACAGATCAAGGTAAAGCCTTTCTTCACTACTAACCATAGTTCACGTCCTCTGTTCATGCTTGCAAACTTCCAGATGTTTCTCTATGCACCTATTACACAGGTACAGCTGTAAGTTCAGCCTCTACTCTATTCAGCCTCTACTCTGAATGTAGGAAAATCATTAATATTTAGAGGACTTATTCTGGTAGCATGAAAAACCTTGCTCCCAGTCCATCAGCCCCTTCCTTCCTCTCTTTTGACATGGCTGCATTTAAATTTGGTGGTGGTTATGGCTGTGTAATATTCCACTATATAGAGAGGCTACATCTTCCCTATCCATTCATCTATTGGTCAACTCTTAGATTGCTTCCATATCTTGACTATTGTAACTAATGCTGCAGTAAACATAGGGGTGCATATATTGAATTAGTGGGGTTTTTTATTTGAGTAAATACCCAGGAGTAGAATTATTACATCAGAGAGTATGTACTTACTATACATAATGTTTTGAGGAACCAGCATACTGTTTTCCACAGTACCAATTTACATTCCCACCCAGGGTACACAAGTATTCCATTTGCGAAAACATGCATGGACCTAAAGAGTATTAGAGAGTATTACCCTGAGTGAAATTAGTCAGACTGAGGAAGACATTATGTCATCTTATGTAGAATCTAAAAACAAAAGATAAACAAACAAACAAAAGTAGAATCAGAACTGTAAACACAGAGAACAAACTGCCAGCTGCCAGACAGGAGAGGTGTGCGGCAGATGGGAAAAATGGGTGAAGAGGAGTGGGAGATACGGGCTTCCAGGTATAGAATGAAGAAGTCACAGGAATAAAAGCCACCACATAAGGAATGTAGTCAATGATATTATAATAGTGTCGTACAGTGAAAGATGGTAGCTACGCTTGTACGAAACATAGCAATAATGTCTACCTTTGTTGAATCGCTATGTTGTGCACCTGAAACTAATGTAACATTGTGTGTCAACTACACTCCATTTTTACAAATTAATTAAAATAAAATAAAATAAAAATAAGGTACATTTAGTGGCAGTTAGAGAAGCATCTGGTCCTCTAAGTGATCTGCCCCACAGGCATCTGTGGAGAACACCCTTGTTCCCCTCAGCCTGGCTCCTTAGAACTAGAGTCTGTCTTTGCCACGTCAACATGGGAAGAGTAGGAATCAGTCTTCTGGTAGTGCCTGTTAAAATAAGAGAATCCCTGCAATGCCATCCCAGTTCCCTTCTGCCCAAACCCCTCTGCTTTTCACCTCCTGAGCTCTGCCTGGGTGAGATAGTTCCCCCAAAGGAATCTATGTTCTCATCACTTGCCCCACTTTCCCTTCTCCTCTCAGCTCAAGGTGGGTTGTTGCTTTGTTTTGGTTGTGGAGAGGGTGGAGGGAGAAGACTCAGAATTCTCTTTCTTCCCCTAAGAGAATTGACACTGTTGAAAGCGAGAGTTAGGAAGAAACATATTTGTGACATTCCTACCTTCTGTCGAAATATACATTTCTGCTAAGATGATGAGCCTAAGATGGCCAAGCTTGAAATGAAACGGGATGGGGTGCCTGGGTGGCTCAGTCGGTTAAGCGGCCGACTTCTGCTCAGGTCATGATCTCGCGGTCTGTGATTTCAAGCCCCGCGTCAGGCTCTGTGCTCACAGCTCAGAGTCTGGAGCCTGTTTCAGATTCTGTGTCTCCCTCTCTCTGACCCTCCCCCGTTCATGCTCTGTCTCTCTGTCTCAAAAATAAATAAACGTTAAAAAAAAAATTTAAAAAAGAAAAGAAAAAGAAAAAAAAAGAAATGAAAGGGGATGAGGAGAGAGTGGAATTGTTAGAAAGGTATTTTTAAAAAGTTGGTTTTTAACCTACTGTACATAAACTATATCATCCTAGATGTATTATTCTATAACTTGCTTTTTCTTCTTTATTCGGTATGCCTTGAAAATATTTCCATGTTGTTACATATAGCTCCACATTATTCATTCAGTTTCCACTTACTGAGTCCCAATTATGTGCCAGGGGCTGCATATACAGCAATGGAGAAATAGACTAAGTCTCTATTCTTGTTATGCTTACATGTTAGAAAGGAAGAAAGACAATAGTCAAATATGCATGTGCATGAGTAATATAACATGGAGTGATGGGTACAAGGAGAAAGAAAGTGGGATAAAGGAGTAGAAACAGAGGTGGTGTTTTAGACAGTCAGAGAGGTCTCCTCCACAGAGGCAACCTCATTCTTTTTAGCTCCTATGCAGCCTAGCATGAAATTGCCCTTCAGAAGGATAGCAAAGTTTGTTTCCCATTTTTTGATGTTGCAAACCATATTGTAATATTACCTCCTCGTGCACATGAACAATAGTACTTTGAGTAGGTGCTGAAAAACAGAGATATTGGGTCATCCTTGCAAACTGCTGTCTGAAACAGCTGTACTGATCTTTACACCCATCAGAAACTGTTTGTTTCCCATACCTCTCTTAGTTAATACTATCAAAAATTATTGGTTTTACTGATCTGATGTACCCCCAAAAAATGGAGTCTTGGATTTTCCTTTTTTTTTTTTTTTTTTTGGTAATTAGCTCTTCCCTTTACCACTTACGTTGAGTATGGTTTCACATGTTTATTAGACATTTATAGTTCCTATCTCATAAAATGGCTATTCATATCTTTTACCCATATTTCTATGGGATTTCTTGCTTTTCTCTTGATTTGTTGAAGCTAATGTACTGAAACTAATAATATTTTGTCTTACATATGTTGCAAATGTTTCCTCTCATTCTTATTTATCCTTTTAATGATTATACCTTTATCCTTCTTTATTATGTTGAATTTTTTTTATTTTTTTAGTTTTTATTTATTTTTTAACTTTATTTTTTATTTTTTTAAAATTTACTTCCAAGTTAGTTAGCATATAGTGAAGCAATGATTTCAGGAGTAGATTCCTTAATTCCCCTTACCCATTTAGCCCATCCCCCCTCCCACAACTCCTCCAGCAACCCTCAGTTTGTTCTCCATATTTATGAGTCTATTCTGTTTTGTCCCCCTCCCTGTTTTTGTATTATTTTTGTTTCCCTTCCCTTATGTTCATCTGTTTTGTCTCTTAAAGTCCTCATATGAGGGAAGTCATAGGATTTTTGTCTTTCTCTGACTGACTAATTTCACTTAGCATAATTTCCTCCAGTTCCATCCACGTAGCTGCAAATGGCAAGATTTCATTCTTTTTGATTGCCAAGTAATACTCCATTATTACTATTCTATATCTCCACATCTTCTTTATCCGTTCATCCACTGATGGGCATTTGGGCTCTTTCCATACTTTGGCTATTGTTGATAGTGCTGCTATAAACATGGGTGTACATGTGTCCCTTCAAAACAGCACACCGGTATCTCTTGGATAAATACCTAGTAGTGCAATTGCTGGGTTGTAGGGTAGTTCTATTTTTAGTTTTTTGAGGACCCTTCATACGGTTTTCCAGAGTGGCTGCACCAGCTTGCATTGCCACCAAAATGCAAAAGAGATCCTCTTTCTCCGCATCCTCGCCAACATACATTGTTGCCTGAGTTGTTAATGTTAGCCATTCTAACAGGTATAAGGTAGTATCTCATTGTGGTTTTGATTTGTATTTCCCTGATGATGAGTAATGTTGAGCATTTTTTCATGTGTCGGTTGGCCATCTGGATGTCTTCTTTGGAGAAGTGTCTATTCATGTCTTTTGCCCATTTCTTCACTGAATTATTTGGTTTTTTTTGGTGTTAAGTTTGGTAAGTTCTTTGTAGATTTTGGATACTAACCCTTTATCTGATGTGTCATTAGCAAATATCTTCTCCCATCCTTTTGGTCACCTTTGAGTTTTGCTGATTGTTTGCTTCGTTGTGCAGAAGGTTTTTATTTTGACGAGGTCCTAGTAGTTCATTTTTGCTTTTGTTTCCCTTGCCTCTGGAGGCGTGTTGAGTAAGAAGTTGCTGCAGCCAAGATCAAAGAGGTTTTTGCCTGCTTTCTCCTTGAGGATTTTGATGGCTTCCTGTCTTACATTGAGGTCTTTCATCCATTTTGAGTTTATTTTTGTGCATGGTGTAAGAAAGTGGTCCAGGTTCATTCTCCTGCATGTCACTGTTTTCCCAACACCACGTGCTGAGGAGACTGTCTTTATTCCACTGGATATTCTTTCCTGCTTTGTCAAAGATTAGTTGGCCCTAAGTTTGTGGGTCCATTTCTGGGTTCTCTATTCTGTTCCATTGATCTGAGTGTCTGTTCTTGTGCCAGTACCATACTGTCTTGATGATTACAGCTTTGTAGTATAGCTTGAAGTCTGGGATTGTGATTCCTCCTGCTTTGGTTTTCTTTTTCAAGATTTCTTTGGCTATTTAGGGTCTTTTCTGGTTCCATACAAATTTTAGAATTATTTGTTCTAGCTCTGTGAAGAATTCTGGTGTTACTTTCATAGGGATTGCATTGAATATGTAGATTGCTTTGGGTAGTATTGACATTTTAACAATATTTGTTCTTCTTATCCAGGAGTGTGGAATCTTTTTCCATTTCTTCGTGTCTTTTTCAATTTCTTTCATAAGTTTTATATAGTTTTCAGTGTATAGATGTTTCACCTCTTTGGTTAGATTTATTCCTAGGTATTTTATGGGTTTTGGTGCAAATGTAAATGGGATTGATTCCTTGATTTCTCTTTCTGTCGCTTCATTGTTGGTGTATAGGAATGCAACCTATTTCTGTGTGTTGATTTTATATCCTGCAAGTTTGCTGAATTCATGGATCAGTTCTAGCAGTTTTTGGTGGAGTCTTTTGGGTTTTCCAGATAGAAAACCATGTCATCTGCGAAGAGTGAAAGTTTGACCTCCTCCTGGCCAATTTGGATGCCTTTTATTTCTTTGTGTTGTGTGATTGCAGAGGCTGACTTCCAATACTATGTTGAATAACAGTGGTGAGAGTGGATATCCCTGTCTTGTTCCTGACCTTAGGGGGGAAGCTCTCAGTTTTTCCCCATTGAGGATGATATTAGCATTGGGTCATTCATATATGGCTTTTATGAGCTCGAGATATGCTCCTTCTATCCCTACTTTCTTGAGGGTTTTTATCAAGAAAGGATGCTGTATTTTGTCAAATGCTTTCTCTGCATCTATTGAGAGGATCATATAGTTCTTGTCCTTTCTTTTATTGATGTGATGAGTCACATTAACTGTTTTGTGGATATTGAACCAGCCCTTCATCCCAGGTATAAATCCCACTTGGTCGTGGTGAATAATTTTTTTAATGTATTGTTGGATCTGGTTGGCTAATATTTTGTTGAGGATTTTTGCATCCATGTTCATCAGGGAAGTTGGTCTATAGTTCTCCTTTTTAGTGGGGTCTCTGTCTGGCTTTGGAATCAAGGTAATTCTGGTTTCATAGAAAGAGTTTGGAAGTTTTTCTTCCATTTCTATTTTTTGGAACAGTTTCAAGAGAATAGGTGTTAACTCTTCCTTAAATGTTTGGTAGAATTCCCCTTGAAAGCCATCTGGTCCTGGACTCTTGTTTTTTGGGAGATTTTTGATTACTAATTCCATTTCCTTACTGGTTATGGGTCTGTTCAAATGTTCTATTTCTTCCTGTTTCCGTTTTGGTAGTGTATATGTTTCTAGGAATTTGTCATTTCTTCCAGATTGCCCATTTTGCTGGCATATAATTGCTCATAATATTCTCTTATAATTGTTTGTATTTCTGCTGTGTTGGTTTGATCTCTCCTTTTTCATTCTTGATTTTACTTATCTGGGTCCTTTCCTTTTTCTTCTTGATCAAACTGGCTAGTGGTTTATCAATTTTGTTAATTCTTTCAAAGAACCAGCTTCTTGTTTCATTGATCTGTTCTGCTGTTGTTCTTGGTTTTGATAGCATTAATTTCTGTTCTAATCTTTATTATTTCCTTTCTTCTTCTGGTTTTGGGTTTTATTTGCTGTTCTTTTTCCAGCTCCTTAAGGCATAAGGTTAGGTTGTGTATCTGAGATCTTTCTTTCTTCTTTAGGAAGGCCTGAATTGCTATATACTTTCCTCTTATGACTGCCTTTGCTGCATCCCAGAGGTTTTGGGTTGTGGTACTATCATTTTCATTGACTTCCATATACTTTTTAATTTCCCCTTTAACTGCTTGGTTAGCCCATTCATTCTTTAGTAGGATGTTCTTTAGTCTCTAAGTATTTGTTACCTTTCCAAATTTTTTCTTGTGGTTGATTTCGAGTTTCATAACATTGTGGTCTGAAAATATGCACAGTATGATCTCGATCTTTTTGTACTTACTTAGGGCTGATTTGTGTCCTAGTATATGGTCTATTATGGAGAACGTTCCATGTACAGTGGAGAAGAATGTATATTCTGTTGTTTTAGGATGAAATGTTCTGAATATATCTGTTAAGTCCATCTGGTCCAATGTGTCATTCAAAGCCATTGTTTCCTTGTTGATTTTTTGATTAGATGATATGTCCAGTGCTGTGAGTGGGGTGTTGAAGTCTCCTACTATTATGGTATTACTATCAATGAGTTTCTTTATGTTTGTGATTAATTGATTTATATATTTGCATGCTCTCAAATTTGGTGCATAGATGTTTACAATTGTTAGGTCTTCTTGGTCTATCGACCCCTTGATTATGATATAATGCCCTTCTGCATCTCTTGATACAGACTTTATTTTGAAGTCTGGATTGTTTGATATAAGTATGGCTACTCTGGCTTTCTTTTGTTGACCATCAGCATGATAGATTGTTCTCCATTCCTTTATTTTCAAACTGTAGATGTCTTTAGGTCTAAAGTGGGTCTCTTGTAAACAGCATATACACGGATCTTATTTCCTTATCCATTCTGTTACCCTATGTCTTTTGATTGGAGCATTGAGTCCATTGATGTTTAGAGTAAGTACTGAGAGATATGAATTTATTGCCATTATGATGTTTGTAGAGATGGAGTTTCTGGTGGTGTCCTCTGGTCCTTTCCAATCTTTTGTTGCTTTTTGGTATATATATATATATATATATATTTTTTTTTTTTTTTTTTCATCTTTTCTCCCCTCAGAGTCCCCCTTAAAATTTCTTGCAGGGCTGGTTTAGTGGTCACAAACTCCTTTAATTTTTGTTTGTCTGGGAAAATTTTTATCTCTCCTTCTATTTTGTTTTTTTGTGGTTTTTTTTTTAATATATGAAATTTATTGTCAAATTGGTTTCCATACAACACCCAGTGCTCATCCCAAAAGGTGCCCTCCTCAATACCCATCACCCACCCTCCCCTCCCTCCCACCCCCCATCAACCCTCAGTTCTCAGTTTTTAACAGTCTCTTATGCTTTGGCTCTCTCCCACTCTAACCTCTTTTTTTTTTCCCTTCCCCTCCCCCATGGGTTTCTGTTAAGTTTCTCAGGGTCCACATAAGAGTGAAACCATATGGTATCTGTCTTTCTCTGTATGGCTTATTTCACTTAGCATCACACTCTCCAGTTCCATCCACGTTGCTACAAAAGGCCATATTTCATTCTTTCTCATTGCCATGTAGTATTCCACTGTGTATATAAACCACAATTTCTATATCCATTCATCAGTTGGTGGACATTTAGGCTCTTTCCATAATTTGGCTATTGTTGAGAGTGCTGCTATAAACATTGGGGTACAAGTGCCCCTATGCATCAGTACTCCTGTATCCCTTGGATAAATTCCCAGCAGTGCTATTGCTGGGTCATAGGGTAGGTCTATTTTTAATTTTCTGAGGAACCTCCACACTGCTTTCCAGAGCGGCTGCACCAATTTGCATTCCCACCAACAGTGCAAGAGGGTTCCCGTTTCTCCACATCCTCTCCAGCATCTATAGTCTCCTGATTTGTTCATTTTGGCCACTCTGACTGGCGTGAGGTGATATCTGAGTGTGGTTTTGATTTGTATTTCCCTGATAAGGAGCGACGTTGAACATCTTTTCATGTGCCTGTTGGCCATCTGGATGTCTTCTTTAGAGAAGTGTCTATTCATGTTTTCTGCCCATTTCTTCACTGGGTTATTTGTTTTTCGGGTGTGGAGTTTGGTGAGCTCTTTATAGATTTTGGATACTAGCCCTTTGTCCAATATGTCATTTGCAAATATCTTTTCCCATTCCGTTGGTTGCCTTTTAGTTTTGTTGGTTGTTTCCTTTGCTGTGCAGAAGCTTTTTATCTTCATAAGGTCCCAGTAATTCACTTTTGCTTTTAATTCCCTTGCCTTTGGGGATGTGCCGAGTAAGAGATTGC
Source organism: Panthera leo (assembly GCF_018350215.1). NCBI lineage: Eukaryota > Metazoa > Chordata > Mammalia > Carnivora > Felidae > Panthera > Panthera leo. The sequence goes on from NC_056687.1 coordinate 58,948,229, forward strand.
TACGGCTGAGGTCAGAGAGGTCTTTTCCTGCTTTCTCCTCTAAGGTTTTGATGGTTTCCTGTCTCACATTCAGGTCCTTTATCCATTTTGAGTTTATTTTTGTGAATGGTGTGAGAAAGTGGTCTAGTTTCAACCTTCTGCATGTTGCTGTCCAGTTCTCCCAGCACCATTTGTTAAAGAGACTGTCTTTTTTCCATTGGATGTTCTTTCCTGCTTTGTCAAAGATGAGTTGGCCATACGTTTGTGGGTCTAGTTCTGGGGTTTCTATTCTATTCCATTTGTCTATGTGTCTGTTTTTGTGCCAATACCATGCTGTCTTGATGATTACAGCTTTGTAGTAGAGGCTAAAGTCTGGGATTGTGATGCCTCCTGCTTTGGTCTTCTTCTTCAAAATTACTTTGGCTATTCGGGGCCTTTTGTGGTTCCATATGAATTTTAGGATTGCTTGTTCTAGTTTCAAGAAGAATGCTGGTGCAATTTTGATTGGGATTGCATTGAATGTGTAGATAGCTTTGGGTAGTATTGACATTTTGACAATATTTATTCTTCCAATCCATGAGCAGGGAATGTCTTTCCATTTCTTTATATCTTCTCCAATTACCTTCATAAGCTTTCTATAGTTTTCAGCATACAGATCTTTTACATCTTTGGTTAGATTTATTCCTAGGTATTTTATGCTTCTTGGTGCAATTGTGAATGGGATCAGTTTCTTTATTTGTTTTTCTGTTGCTTCATTGTTAGTGTATAAGAATGCAACTGATTTCTGTACATTGATTTTGTATCCTCCAACTTTGCTGAATTCATGTATCAGTTCTAGCAGACTTTTGGTGGAGTCTATCGGATTTTCCATGTATAATATCATGTCATCTGCAAAAAGCGAAAGCTTGACTTCATCTTTGCCAATTTTGATACCTTTGATTTCCTTTTGTTGTCTGATTGCTGATGCTAGAACTTCCAGCACTATGTTAAACAACAGCGGTGAGAGTGGGCATCCCTGTCGTGTTCCTGATCTCAGGGAAAAAGCTCTCAGTTTTTCCCCGTTGAGGATGATGTTAGCTGTGGGCTTTTCATAAATGGCTTTTATGATCCTTAAGTATGTTCCTTCTATCCCGACTTTCTCAATGGTTTTTATTAAGAAAGGGTGCTGGATTTTGTCAAAGGCCTTTTCTGCATCGATTGACAGGATCATATGGTTCTTCTCTTTTTTTTTTTTGTTAATGTGATGTATCACGTTGATTGATTTGTGAATGTTGAACCAGCCCTGCATCCCAGGAATGACTCCCACTTGATCATGGTGAATAATTCTTTTTATATGCCGTTGAATTCGATTTGCTAGTATCTTATTGAGAATTTTTGCATCCATATTCATCAGGGATATTGGCCTGTAGTTCTCTTTTTTTACTGGGTCTCTGTCTGGTTTAGGAATCAAAGTAATACTGGCTTCATAGAATGAGTCTGGAAGCTTTCCTTCCCTTTCTATTTCTTGGAATAGCTTGAGAAGGATAGGTATTATCTCTGCTTTAAACGTCTGGTAGAACTCCCCTGGGAAGCCATCTGGTCCTGGACTCTTATTTGTTGGGAGATTTTTGATAACCGATTCAATTTCTTCACTGGTTATGGGTCTGTTGAAGCTTTCTATTTCCTCCTGATTGAGTTTTGGAAGAGTGTGGGTGTTTAGGAATTTGTCCATTTCTTCCAGGTTGTCCAATTTGTTGGCATATAATTTTTCATAGTATTCCCTGATAACTGTTTGTATCTCTGAGGGATTGGTTGTAATAATTCCATTTTCATTCATGATTTTATCTATTCGGGTCATCTCCCTTTTCTTTTTGAGAAGCCTGGCTAGAGGTTTGTCAATTTTGTTTATTTTTTCAAAAAACCAACTCTTGGTTTCGTTGATCTGCTCTACCTTTTTTTTAGATTCTGTATTGTTTATTTCTGCTCTGATCTTTATTATTTCTCTTCTTCTGCTGGGTTTAGGCTGCCTTTGCTGTTCTGTTTCTATTTCCTTTAGGTGTGCTGTTAGATTTTGTATTTGGGATTTTTCTTGTTTCTTGACATAGGCCTGGATTGCAATGTATTTTCCTCTCAGGACTGCCTTCACTGAGTCCCAAAGCGTTTGGATTGTTGTATTTTCATTTTCGTTTGTTTCTCTCCTTCTATTTTGAATGACAGCTTTGCTGGATAAAGAATTCTTGGCTGCATATTTTTCTGATTCAGCACACTGAATATATCCTGCCACTCCTTTCTGGCCTGCCAAGTTTCTGTGGATAGGTCTGCTGCAAACCTGCTCTGTCTTCCTTTGTAGGTTAGGGAGTTTTTTCCCTTGCTGCTTTCATGATTCTCTCCTTGCCTGAATATTTTGTGAATTTGACTATGATATGCCTTGTTGGTGGTCAGTTTTTGTTGAATCTAATGGGAGTCCTCTGTGCTTCCTGGATTTTGATGTCTGTGTCTTTCCCCAGGTTAGGAAACTTTTCTGCTATGATTTGCTCATGTAACCCTTCTGCCCCTATTTCTCTCTCTTCCTCTTCTGGGACCCCTATGATTCTGATGTTTTTCCTTTTTAATGAGTCACTGATTTCTGTAATTCTTAAATCGTGCTCTTTTGCCTCCATCTCCCTCTTTTTTTCTGCTTCATTATTCTCCATAAGTTTGTCCTCTATATCACTGATTATCTGCTCTGTCTCGTCCATCCTTGCCGCCGCTGCATCCACCCATGATTGCAGCTCAGTTATAACATTTTTAATTTCATTCTGGCTATTTTTTACTTCTTTTATCTCTGTAGAAAGGTGTTCTAATCTATTTTTGACTCGAGCTAGTATTCTTATTATCGTGATTCTAAATTCTGGTTCAGACGTTTTGTTTGTATCTGTGTTTGTTAAATCCCTGGCTGTCATTTCTTTGTGCTCTTTCTTTTGGGTGAATTCTTTCACTTTGTCATTTTGAAGGGAGAAAGGGCATTAATGAGGTAGAAAAATTGAAATTAAAAAAATTAAAATTAAAAAAATATTAAAATTAAAAATTAAACACACACACACACACACACACACACAAATCGAATAGATGATGCTAGATCCTAGCTGTGTTTTGGTCTGGGTGTTGAAAGTGGCTTGTCAGATTAGAGAAATGAAAAAAAAAAAGTGGAAGGGAGAAAAAAGAAAAAAAAAAAGGAAATCATTTTAGAAATTGAAAAAATGAATACATTAAAGTAGACTAAAATGAGATGATGTGGGTAAAATAGAATTTGAAAAAATATACACAAAAGTAGAGAATATAGTAGAAAAAAATTAAAGAAAAAGATTTTAATAAAAATTAAAAAGAAATATGATTTTTTTCAGTTTCTGTATTTAAGAAAAAAGAAACAAAAAAGAGAAAAAAGATAAAAAAAGAAAAGAAAAAAAGAAATCGTTTGAAAATTTGAAAAAGTGGATACACTGTAGTAGACTGAAATAAAATGATGGGAGTAAGATAGACTTTGAAAAAATTGTCATAAAAGCAAAAAATATAGTAATAAAAATTAAATAAAAACATTTTTTAAAGAAACTGAAAGTAAAAATGAAGTTTTTCTCTTTCTGCGTTCAAGAAACAGAAAAGAAATGAAAAAGAGAAAAAAAGAAAAAGAAAGAAAAAAGGGAAATTGTTTGAAAATTTAAAAAGGTGAGTACACTGAGGTAGACTAAAATAATATGATGGAAGTAAAGTAGAATTTGAAAAAATTTACACAAAATTTAAAAATATAGTAATAAAAATTAAAGACAGATATTTTTAATAAGAATTGAAAATAAAAATGAGTTTTTTTCTTTCTGTATCTAAGAAAAAGAAAAGAATTGTAAAAGAGAAAAAGAAAAAGAGAAAAAAAATTGAATAGATGAACCTGCTAACAGTTTGAAGTAGGACTGAAATTGTTTCATTTTCCCCTAGAGGTCAGTCCACGTAGCTCTTTACAGTCCATAAATTAAGCTGGGGGGGTGATGTTTGTGTTCTTGAAGAGCCAAGTTGGCCCAGTTGGGCGGGGCTCGGTGTAACAGCTCTGCTCTCCACTAGATGGCGCTGCTAGCCTACTGGGGTGGATTGTTGCCGTGCTTGTAGGTGCGCATGCGCATGCGCGGCAGCGGTGAAAATGGCGCCACCCAGCTACCCAGTGTGTTCTCCTGGATCAACAATTGCACACTCGTCCTCCATCTTCAGCTCTTGTCCATTCCCCGCTTTTCCACTCTCCATGACCAGGCCCCAGGCTGTACCTCTCTCCCAACCTTTGTCTCAGAAGTGGCTGTTTTTCCTGGCCTCTTACTTCCGAAGGACTGCAGCTTTGACCCGTTCTAATCCTCTGAGGGAGAGTCTCACCGAGCAATGGCCAAATGAGCAATGGCCAAATGTCAGCTGCACCCAGGAACGCCTGCTGGACCCTGCTGTTGCTGGTGCCCTGAGACTGTGGCCAGGTGCCAGCCTGCCCCCAAAAAAGATTGCGAGACAGTGTAGCATCAGCATTTCAGGGATTATGGAAAATCACAACACACATCTGGCACCAAGCTTCACCCTCAATGACCTTGCTCCAGCACCAGTGAATGTGGCTGCCCGGGGTCTGCTGGGACCAGGTGCCTTCAACAGTCTCTACCAAATGTCCTTCCAGCAGTGGAACCACTTTTCCCTGTGTGGCCCAAGAACCTCCTGGACCCCACTCTGTTCCTGGGGATTCGCCCTTCCCACCAGAGCACCGCCAGGTATGGAGCTGCAGAATTGCAGACTTTGTGCTCCCCTTGTTTACAGTCTTAATGGAATTTAAACCCTCTCCTTTCTCCTTTCTCCCTTTTTAGTTTAGTCCCTGTGGCTGTTTCCAATTTTCCACTTTCTCTCCAGCTGCTTTTGGGGAGGAGTGCTTTTCCCATATGCTCCCCACCTCCCCAGTGTCTGTCCTCTCTCTGCCCACAAAAGGGGTTCCCTACCTTTCATGGCTTCTTGTTCCCCAAGTTCAACTCTTTGTGTCGCATACCTGCTGAATTCTGTGGCTCAGGTTGTGCAGATTGTTGTGTTAATCTTCCAATCAGTTTTCTAGGTGTGTAGGATGTTTTAGTGTTGGTCTGACTGTATTTCATGGAGGCCAGACACACACAAAAAGCTTCCATGCTGTTCTGCCATCTTGGCTCCTCCCCCTATTGTTTTGAATTTTTAAATTCAAATTCAGCATACATTTATTGAGTACTCACTCTGTAAAAGACGATGTGCTAGGCCCTTTGGAAAATATAAAAATAGTTGAGACTGGACATCTGCCCTCATGGATCTCATAATTCAGTGGTGGGGACACATGTACCCAAATATCTGTAAAGCCAAGGGTCTTAAAAATCCACAAAGTACTATAAAAAAAAAGTACTATGGTGGGGCAATGTCTAGTTCAGAACATGACCTATGGTAACGTTTCACAGATGCAGTAGAATTGAAGAGACAGCGGTCTTTCTAAAGGCAGGGAGAGGTAAACGTCTTCATCACAGGAAGAACAGCACAAGCCAGGCAGAAAATGCAGCCATGAAGGATGAGGAGAAATTTCAAATTTCTGGAAAAGCTGGATAGTGGCAATGTACATAGGAATAAGAGGAGTCAAGTCAGTGGAAGATCAGATTCAAAAGGTAGGGTGGAACTATCTTAATCTGGTATCCATACATTTAAAAAATGCAGTAATAAATTCAATCTCCTTGTAAAGAACAATGCTGACTGTGAGAAGTTAACTAAAGATCCTGGAGTGACTGGGAGAACACGGATGGTGTCTCCCGAAAGCTTGACAACAGCATGAAGATGGACGCTCTGCGGTCCTCCAGGTGCGTGCGTGCGCACTGCCTGTGTATCTGCTGGTTTCTGCTGGCCAAAGAGAGCCCTTGCCTAAGAACAGCTGCACTTGGCAAGTCTTGAGTCTGTTTCACCATCCTGCAGAGGCAGGAGTTGGATAGTTTATGCGCTATGACTTCACAGTCCTCTGGGGAGGCTGCCAAAGAAAGCATGTTTTGGATAGGAATCTGAAAAAAAGTAAAAAAAATAAAATAAAATAAAAATAAAAATTTGAAATACCCGAGGCGAGTTTGGCTTAGAGATAAGGTTTCACATCCAGCTCCTCCCTAGGCTTCGCCATTTAATCATCCTCCAGGACACGGGAGCTGCCATGGATAGTGATTAGGACTCCTTGGGCTGCATCAGCAAACACCCTCCTTTGATAGGCAGTTGGAAGGTAATGGGACTTGGGTTTTAGTTGCAAAGGAATGGTGGAAAATGTTACAAAAAGCCGACCTCCTTTGCCCCCATTGAAATGGCTGCCCTTCTCTGCACATTTTATGTTGCTTTGGAGAGAATTACAAAAGACAGATGCTTCTTGCTGGAATGTTAGTTGTTTCATCTTTCTTTCTAGTCCCAAGACATTTACTGTAGTTTCTTGGAGCAAACATCTTGAGCCACGCCTTCGTTTTCAAATGTCTTGTAAATGGTGTTGTGTTGGGATTTTCCATAATATGGAATATGGGAAAGTCTGTGGGAGAGCGTTTTGGGTGTTTTTGTTGTTGTTGTTTTGCTTTCAAGGTATTATGTCGTAGATGGTGTCCTCAGGCCAAAAGCCTCAAATTGGGAGTGGATAAACTGTAAATAAAGTGTAAGCTGCTGTCGTCAGACATGAAATACATAACCTGGTCTGGCCTCTAGGGCTTCAGCCAGGTGTACAGAGATGCTTATGTCCATTTCAATGATCGCTAGCAATACACAAAATAATCTTCGCAATTGCATGATCTATTTTCACACTAACCATAAAGGAGAACTGCTTTGTCTTCAGGTTCTGAGGTCCCTATGGAGCCTCAGAAAGCAGCAGAGTAGACAACATGCCCTTCAGAAACATAGTAAAACTCGTGTGTTAGCTACAAACCACCCTGCTCAATAGGTCTGTTGCTCTCTCTTTTCATAAAGATAACATGTTTCATAAAGGTAATGAGATACAAGAGAAACTAGCAAGGGGGCAAGCTCAGTTGGTTAAGTGTCCAACTTCAGCTCAGGTCATGATCTCATGGTTCATGGGTTTGAGCCCCATGTTGGGTTCTGTGCTGACAGCTTAGAGCTAGGAGCCTGCTTTGGATTCTGTGTCTCCCTCTCTCTCTGTCCCTCCACCATTTGTGCTCTGTCTCTCTGTCTCAAAAATAAAATAAAAACATTTTTAAAAATTATTAAAAATTATAAAAAAAGAAACTAACAAGATGTGATGTACTCAAGCATTTTCATCATGTTAAGGCACAAGAGTAAATAATTAATGTCATAAATAACCTCATTTTCCCAGGAGGATCACATTCTTATTAACAGGCAAATCATGACAGCAATTTGGAAAGCGCTTCATTTCTCTGCTCCTAAAGAATCTTAACATTTGGTGGGCCTTCACAAATCTTTTTGTCTTAGTGTATCTTGTTTAAATTAATTTCTTCTGATTTGGAGACTGTGTACATTTTTTTCTCGCCCTCTTGTTAAATTTTCAAATTGTCTTGATTAGTCCCATGGCCTCCCCACTACCTGTGCAGAGATGATCACTTCCCCCCTCTCTAGTGATTGCCATACTCTACGGAGCTCTCTCCTCAATGTATGGGAACTTCAAGGTAGAGGACATAACTGGAAAAGGAAATCTATGTCTGTGGCTGTCTGTGTGTGGGGTTTTTGTATTTTAGGTAGGAGAGATGTTTTAGGGCAGAACACACTGTGAACTTTTTTTTTTTTTTAACATTTCTATGTGTGTATGAAAGACATTTGAAAACAGGGACGAATAACAAGGCTTTGTGTTTCTATAGCATTTTCCCCAAGGACGTTCATAAATTTATAAAGACTATCCTCAAAACCCTCTCTTCAGCTGGGTTAAGAGCAAGAATTATTTCCTTATTTAATTAGAGGAAACCAAAATAAGGAGAAGTAGCTCAACTTTGCAGGCTTTACCCTGCTTAGAAGCTGAGTCCCGCCCTTTGGAGATGAGTGACATCATCCCGCCAACCCACTGCCTCTCTAGGCTGAGCTCCCCTGCCTCTTTGGTTCTCCACTGTGTATAAGCCAATGTTCTTGGCTCCTTATTTGATCTTAAAATCAGTGTTGGGTGAATCAGTCAGAAGATTTGGACATTCTGTTCAGAAAATGTTATAAATTCATCAAGATTTGCTTGATCTGCAAAACGCTCCTGGCATTCTCAATAGAATAGCAGTCTTGTGTCCCCAGATGACTTTCTGATATGTAGGACTTGTATGGGATGATACAGTCTCCCCATTGCCCTGAGACATGCTCTGTCACAGCCCCCTGCCTTCATCCATGTTGTCTTCTCTCCTACCATGACTTTCTTCCCTGCCCTTGTCCACCTACAGCATTCCTGTGCATCTTTTAGAACTCAGCTTGACTGTTACCATCTTCTTCACTAAGGCTTTCCAGGCATTCTCCAGTTCTGCTTCCTTACTAAAGTTCCAGGTTTTGTTCAGGTCTCTATTCATTCCTCTCTGACTAAAACATGTGCCTCGTGAAAGGTGCTGACTTTAGCCCAGCTGCACAAAAGACCTAATCATCATAAGCATGATCTCAGTCTCTTTGCCAGAGATTGGATAAAGAATCCATCCTGTGGTCTTGGCCAATCAGACAAGAGAGGAAACAAATGGGGGTGGGGGCTGGGGGAGGCTGTTCATCCTCATGAGTAAGATGGGATTTGAGGAAGAGGAGGTCAGCCCTCTTCCTCTGGACATGATGTATGGCCTTGGGGTGGCTGCCATCTTCTCACTTCCAGCCTGAGGATGAAGCAAACACTGACGATGGCAGAGCACAGATGAGCATAAAATCTAGGCCTTTCAAGATTTCATACAACTATTGAAACAACTAGGCTTGAGGTTGGTTCTACTCCTGGATGCCTTCTTCTATAAAATAATAAAGGTCTTTTTTGATTAAGTCAGAATACTGCTTTCTGTTTATTGCAGCTGAAAGCCTCCTAATTCACCCAATGCTTTTCCTGACCTACAGCCCACACATTCAGTCAGAATTGAGTATTCCTTCCTTTGATTGCCATGGCACTGGGTACATACCTCTATTACAGCATCAGTACTGGGCTTTAATGATCTGCCTTTCCTTGCTGGCTTCTTGTCATCTCTCACTTTAAATTTTAAATCCCAGACCAGTTTCTTGGTCACCCTTGGTTTCTCATCACCAGGCCTGCCAACTGCCTCCTTCTATATACTGTTTTCCCCAGGATGTGGGTAGAGTTCCTTCTTCCTTCACTTCTAAATCACCATTAATCACATAAAGGCTGTTGTTTATACCAGACTTTAACTAAATGTTAACAGAGAGGCATCCTTCATTCTAAAATTCTTTATCTACCTCATCATGGAAAATTTATGACCGACCAGCTCTCTTTTTGTATCTAAGACCTAGTCTACTTCTTCATTTACCTGATTCCTCAAGGGCTTCTCCAAATTCCAATCACTAGAGCCCCAAAACACTTTTTAAAAAATTATGCTGATCATTTTAGTTCCCATTATTTTGGTATCCCCAATGCATTCCACAAGCTGAGCTTTACCTTTCCTTCTCAAACTATTGGTGTATTTCCCCAAACAAGATTTTCTCTGAACCAAAAACCACAATTTCCTCTTCTGCCTCTTCTCTTGCTTCCAGATTATGGAAAGGACTGAAGTGCGATTTAAACAAGCAATTTTAAAACTTTATCCATTGTGCTTGTATTCTCAAAGTGCAGATGTGATAGATATCCTTGGCATGTGGTGACGCTCAATTTTTAATAGTAGCATCCAGTCCTTCCTTGAAGATAGCAATTAATCTCATGAGTATTTCATGTGTTATTTCACTTTTTCATTTTGTCATCTTTTTTAATACTCCCATAAATTCCCTCTTGAACCCCAACTCTCACTCCAAATAAAACAAAGTGTAAAGTCCACATTATGGGTGCTCTCATCAGCAAGCAAATCAAGTTCACACTCCAGCTGGCTTCTTAGTGACACCCAACAGTTACTTAACTCTGAGTGCCTTAGTTTCCTGTTTTGTAAAACAAGGAAGTCAGCCTACTTATCTGTAGCTTCCTTCCAGCTTTAGAATACCACATAGGCCTCTAAAAAGTCATGGGAGATGAGACATGGGGTTGGACACAAGAAGTAGAAAAGGCCAGCTAATTTTATTTGTAGTCCCAACTATCTGCTGCTATTAACGCTAACAAGCAGCTGTTTGCTCTTTAGTGATCAAGGCTCAAGCCCCCATTTAAGAAATAAGTACTAATCTTGGTTTAACCACCAAGAGATTCTCACATGTCCTTTTTCCTGAAATGAGACTGTTAATATCCACCCTTATCTCATTTAATAAAAAAAAAAAATGTTTCTACTAAAATTAAGTGGAAAGAGTAGTGCAATTCAAGTTTTAGAACCAAAAATTTTTTTTTCTCCTTAATTTTAACAATTTTTCCTTCCTTCTGTAATTGTCCCCCAATTACCCAAGTAGACGTAAAGAATTCATAAATGGACAGGCAGTTGTCTGGAAAAATTAAAGAAAGGATTACTGTCTGAATTTAGATTTTAGCTTGCTTCAAAATGTTAAAAGAATTAAGTTGAAGCACCATCTAGTGGCTCTCCACTGTGTTTTGCTAAAGGTTGCTCCCAATTTCCCTCAATTTCAGATGACACTTAATTTATTGGGCATATATATACATATATGCGCTTAAAAAAGAAAAAAAAATGTTTTTTATCTTTATGCAAGGGTGGATAAAGAGGTTGAGAGACAGTAGCTACAGCTTTTCACTCTTCCAGTCTGATATCGCATAGAAAACCATGGCAGTAAAGAAGCGTGAGTTCAGATAAATCCCTTCCATGAATAATGGAGTCTTTTCATTTCAATAATGGCAGGAAAGGGATTAACACAATAAAGCCCCATAGATTTCAGTTCCTCTGTTTCTCCTGATCACATCTCTCTGAGTCCAAGACAGTGTCTTTATCTTCCCAATCCTGTAATGCAGACATGTCCTCACATGTCTAGTGATGGGCTATTAGATGGTCTTTGCACATCTCCAGATTCCCAAGCCCTTTCCTTTCAAACGTCCATAACATCCTTCAGGTTTACATAACCTGCAATTCTTCTGGAACTGTTATAGAGATGGCTCTCATACCTATCATTACTATCTTCTGAAGTTACATCTGTTGCATAATCTCTACGGGAAGAATGAAAACAGACCATGAAAAGTGTGCGTGAATAGAGTATAACCTATTGCAAGACTGACCACAAACCTTGAAACTGGCAAACTAGGTATTTGCATTAACCTGGATTAAGTTCAACTGTGTATGGAGTAAAACTCAAAATAATAGTGACATGAACAAAATAGTATATTTTCTCTCACACAAAAGAATTTTATGGTAGGTAGTCTAGGGTTAATAGGCAACTCCATGGTCATTAGGGCCCAGGATCTTTCTGTCTTTCTTTTCCACTCTCTTAGTGAGTGGCTTCCATCCTCAATGTCATCCATCCAATGTCAAGGCCCAAGTTGGCTGCTGGGCCTTCCATCATTATATCAGTGTTGTAGTCCAGGAGATAAGGGGGAAGAACAAAAGAGGATCTCTTTCTTTCTAAAGAGCTTTCCAAAAAATATCACACAAGATTTATGTTTACACCTCATTTGTGAAAATTTTGATGGGTAGTCATACACAGTTGCAAGGGAAACTGAAAAATGTCTTTTATTTAAGTGTGTCTCCATACTAAATAAAATTGGAGTTATGTTATTAAACAATGTACCAGTGATACCACAATAATATCACAATAATGCTGTGCAACAATCACAAAACCTCTGTGACGACAATTGCTTAAATGTCTAAGATTATCTGAGGGTCAGGTAGGCAGCTTTTCTGATTTTGAATGAGCTTCTCCCTTGCCTAAGAGATGATTAAATATCGGATTACCTAGACCGGCCTCAACCGAGGTGGGGAATGGGACTAGCATGAACCAGCTCTGCTCTACATGTTTCTCATACTCCAGCAGCTTACCCCACGCATGTTCTCATGGACTAGCAATAGAAACACACAGAACCTCTTGAGACCTAGGCTCAACACCAGTACACTGACATTTCTGCCCTGATTTGATTGGCTTAAAGCAAATGATATGGGTTAGGGAAACATGCACTTTATGTTTCCAACTTTAAAGTCACTGACAAATTACATGGCTAGAGGGAGGGGCAAAGATTAAAAATCATGAATACAATCTGCCCCAAAGAGAAAGGGAAGATGAGTATTGGATTAGGCAACTAGCAGTCTGTGCCACAGTGTTTTTGAGTCTGTGAAAGATTTATGGTACTAGACTTTTCCCCATTCTATGTCCTGTTGTAAATATGAGGGAATTATAATAAAAGCAAAGAGAGAAAAGAGCTAATATATGTTGTACATGAAATTATTTACTTATCTATTTCTTGGCTCATGTTCGGTTACTAATGGAGTAGGTATTAATCTTAGCACTCATCCTATCCTCCACGGTAGACAGAGACTGGCCAAATGTACCCAAAACCTGACTTTATTTCTGCCAAGGCTGCTATGCTACATTTATCAACTTAGAAATTAGGGTGGCCACGTGACAAGTACTAGCCAATAGAATGTGAGCAGAAGTCATTACTACTCCAGGCCTGGTTCATAAAAACCTCCCACATGAATCCCCCATTCTCTCTCTCTTTCCCATTCACTGGATGAATGGAGGGTACTCTGACAAGGGCAGAACCATAGGATAAAATGTTAGCTTAGAACAGAACCACTCCTGTTTCCTGCCCTAGAGTCACCAACCTGCCCCGGGATATGAAGTGAGTGAGAATTAAACCTTTGTGGTATGAATACACTGAGATTGGGAGGTTGTTTGTTTCAACAATCAGACTATCCTACTCATATATTATCTTCCAGATAGTAGTATGCATTCATTTTCTCTCTTCAAGCCTTGCTAAAAATAAAAGTAATAGCCTGAATCACCTGCCATCTTACAAAAGAAATTCTTCTATTAAATGAAAGGACACTTTTTACTATAAGATTACCATATATATCAGTGAAGATAGGGTTCCTGTTTACAGTGGCCCTAGCATAGGTTGGGGTTTCCCCAAGAACCCTTATTCTTCCACCATTAATCCATTCCAACCTGGATTGCTGACAAGAGAGAGAATTGAGACAATGGAGCTCCAAAAGGTGAGGTGATATTCAGCACTGTCTCCAGTGACTCTAACAACTCCTTATTTGGAATCAACTTATAATTTCTTCAAAAATAAAGGCGGTGCTAAAAATGACTCCTGGCCATTTATTCAATGATCAAGCCAAACATGCAATACAACTGTCCCACTACTTACTAGCAAGCAAGAAAAGGATGAGAGGTCAGCTACCGGTCGACTTGAAGGCAATGTTTGTAGTGGCTCCTGACATTGCAAAATTAGCATATTAAGAGGGCAGAGGAAAGGGGAAGCTAGGATGAAAGCACTGGCCAAAGAATGCAAGGGGTGTAGAAAAACAGCCCTGCATTGTTATTTGCCTTTTGCTGACTCATCTTCCTCTTAGGCTGAGAAGCAGGGCTGTTTCTTGTTTGCAAGTAAGGACTCAGTAGGGCAAAGGGGAAAGTAGACTAGTCATCCTAGGCATTTGTGATGGCAGGCAGCAAGCTTTCACATGTGTGTAAATACACATATGCTAAGAGTTTGAAACAGAATTTGCCAACTATCACATGGATTCTCACAAACACAAAGATATCAAATAGTGACAAGAGCAGTTGAGTTTGACGTTGAAACTGAAGACTGATCATAACTGGCTGCTTTTTTGTGATGTCTCATCAAATCTAAATCGACTTCCAGATTCTTCAATTTTCATGCTCTATGAAAGGAAAAAAAAACATAAAATATATAATTAAGCATGGGGGGCCTGGATGGCTCAGTCAGTTAAACCTCTGACTCTTGATTTCGGCTCAGATCACGATCTCACATTTTGTGAGTTCAAGCCCTGCATTGGGCTCTGCGCTGACAGTGCGGAGCCTGCTTAAGATTCTCTCTCCTTCAATCTGACCCTCTCACACATGCTCTCTCTCTCTCTCTCAAAATAAATAAATAACCTTAAATAGAAAGTAAACATAGGGTCTGGGTGCCTGGGTGGCTCAGTTGGTTAAGTGTTCAACTTTAGCTCAGGTCATGATCTCGTGGTTCATGAGTTTGAGCCCTGCATCGGGACCTGTGCTGACAACTCAGAGCCTGGAGTCTGTTTCCGATTCTCTCTCTCTTTCTCTGTCTCTCTGTCACTCTCTTGCTCACACTCTGTCTCTCTCTCTCAAAAATAAATAAACATTAAAAAAATTTTTTAAGTAAAAATAAAATAAAAATATATAATTAAGTAGAATTGAATACAAGCCTTCAGAGGCATAGAAATGAAAGAGTAAACACTTAAGAAACTCCAGTTGAACTTTATTTCCCTCCCAGAGAATTCTTGAAGGGTGGCCTGGGACAGGTTATCTCTCAGGAGGCAGTGTAATGAATCAGAAGATTTTGTCCAGGGCTGCAGGCATCTCTTCCTGGGCTCTCAGGTGTTAATAAAGCTTGTACATTAAAGAAGGGGCTAAGGGAACAGACAGTATGCCAAAAAATATGCCCAGCTTTTCCCAGAACATTGTAGACTCAAAGTCTTACAATGATGTCATCTTTCTAATGAGTCTATATATTTTCTTAGTCTTTATTTCCTACCTGCAATCTTTTATTCTCTGGAAGTAGATGAATCCCACAATGACGAGGATAACCAGGAATAGAGAAAATTTCACATAGAGAACGATCAGTAAGGTTGATGGTGGAAATTCCAGGACTATGACACCTTTAAATACAGGCAACACAGGTGGGGTAAAGAGTCATTTCAAGATTCCTCTAATGAACAAAATAGGGTCAATCGTTTAAAAGAGACTTCTAAAATATTCTTAAAAGTTCACAGACTGTCATAATCAAAAACATTTTCTAGACTACAATTCAAACGCTGCTAAGATATTCTTTCATGACAGAGTTTAGGAACTGTGTCTATATTTTATATACAGTAGACTTCCAATAAATATTTTCTGAATGAATAAATGTACAGTGAGTATCGTTAGTACTTTGCAATTTTATAAAAAAAAAGGAAATATACTTTCTAATTTCCTGTGTAAATGTTAGTCTTTGGGGGTATTAACATTTTGAGCACTATCTGATAATACTTTTCACACGGAGGAGAAATTTTGTCACTGAGTTGCTGGAACCCAGCATTTAGTAGGATTTTATTTAGTAGGATATTTTATGTCTTCCTACTTTCATTTATTTATCTATAAAATGGCCCCCAGAATTATGAATAAATTATAAATAAATGAAAAGATAAAATGAAACTAATTAGGACTATCATTCTGAAGTTTTTCTTCTGTGAAGATGGCAACCAAAGTAAATTATTCTGACTCTTGGCTCCAAAAGTGATGTCATCCTGTTAAATAACCTGCTCATATACTAAACTAGAAGAATGTCAGACAGTCTCCTTTGGCACTTTCAGAGAAGAGGAAGACACAGTCTCAGCCCTCAAAAAGCTCACAATCCAATTAGAGAAGTCAGATCCATACAAATGAAAAGATCACTTACAAGAGGGCAAACAGTGCGAAGTGAGCATTACAGATCGTAACTCATCTAAGGAATAAGAAAACTGAATTAACTCCACCTGGGAGGTCAGAGCAAAGTGGAATTTGAACTGAGCCTTGCCAATAACAGGATTAAATAGGTTAAGAAAAGAAGGAAGAACTTGTAAAGGGAAAGAAATAATTTAAACAAAGACTTGAAGAATTCATTATCTTAATTCAAATGTAATGGAGCAGAGAGCGGGGTACATAGAGATGAAGTCTGGGATGGTCTGAACCTAATTCTGTAGTTATTTGTATGTGTCAGGTACTGTGCCAGACCCTGCGGATACAAAAATGAAGACTATGGTTCCTACTCTCTAGGAGTTTATGATGCACTGGGAATCAGAGAAGCAGACCATCAATTACAGGACTATGAAGTACTCAGAGGCATACATGGGGCATTACATGAGCACAGAGTAGGAACAGCTAACCAAACTGCAGGGCAAAAGAAAATTATCCCAGAGAAACTATACCAAACTAAGTTTTAAAACTTCAAGAGAAATTGAACAAATGAAATGAAAGAAGAGAGTATGAGGAAAGAAGTGCATTGTGGAGAAGTAGCAATTGCATGTATGACGTACAATTGAGGGGCCCAAACAGCCCCACATGCATGGGTACAGACCGAAGATTAGCAAGACAGGAGGCTAAGGAGAGTGGCAGATCAAAGGGGTTTAGCTTTCCAAGAGACAAAGAGAGGCCACTGGGGCTAAAATGTTTTTCATTTCAGAAAAATCACTCTGGCAACACTGTAGGTGATAAATTGGAGGGAGGTAAGCTAGGGGTCAAAAGACCTGTTACAAGGATATTGTAATAATTCTGGTGAGGGATGATCATGTGCTCACCCAAGCAAAGGAGAAAAAGAAAAAGGTCTAGATTTAAGAAAAAAATTTTAAGATAAAATCAGCATAACATAGTGACTGATTTTGAATATGGGAAATAAGGAAGAGCGATATTGTAGGATATCTTTAATTTTCTGGCTTGAGTCATTTATCAAGACAAAATATAAGTATGGAGCTTATGAAGGAGTACAGAAGAGGGATTCCTTTTCAGGAATATGCAAATTGAGGTGCCCTTGATGCACCATTTGAAGACATTCAATTGGAAATTGGTTTTGTTCATATAGCCAAGGAGTGAAATCCGGGCTAAACATATATATTTGACAGTCAAGAATCAGGTGGTAGTTGGAGCCACATGTATGGATGAGATCCTTCAAGGAATAGGGGTAAAGGTGAAAAGAGAATACAGTCAATGATGGAACTCTTAGAAATGCCTTCCTTCATGGAATGAGTAGATGGAAATCAATCTATTAAGAAAATTAAGAAGTTGACTAAAGAACCAAGTAATTATGGGAAGAAAATAGGTGAGAAGAGAGGAAAGTCCATATCAAATATCACAGAGAAGCTAATTAATAACTTAGAATTAAAATTTTATATTTCGTTTGACATCTGAGAGATCTTTGGCTTTTTGTTAGAACACTTCCTGTGCAGAGAGATTCCAGGAGAGTTAAGGAGTAGATGTGAGGTAATTTAGAAGAGACAGTGAATATAGATGCCTCCTTTAAAAAATCTTGGATATGAGTGAAAGGCAAGAGTTAAGAGTTTGGGGAAGTCATAACATCTACTTTTTTTTTTTAATGTTTATTTATTTTTGAGACAGAGAGATACAGAGCATGAATGGGGGAGGGTCAGAGAGAGAGGGAGACACAGAATCTGAAGCAGGTTCCAGGCTCCGAGCTGTCAGCACAGAGCCCGATGCGGGGCTTGAACTCACAGACCGTGAGATCATGACTTGAGCGAAGTCGGACGCTCAACCGACTGAGCCACCCAGGCGCCCCCATAGCATCTACTTTTAAACATGAGAGGAAAACAGGAAAGTTCATATAATCAGCCTTAAGGAAAGGATTTGTGGAACAAAAAAGACTGAACAAAAGAGAGCAAGGATAATTACTGAAGCAGAGTCTCTCAGGACTTGGAAGGGAAAAATGAGTATAGAGTATAGGTTAAATATTTGCTCTATGGCAGAGAAAGTCAGACGGGACCGCAGATAATTGCATACACCTAGAGATAAGAAGTATAAAATAACAACCTAGAGTGGGTGGGAGATTGAAAAAGGAAAATAAGGATGCCACAGCATGGATAGTGCGTAAAAAACATTATCCCAAGGGAAAGAAGCCAGTAATAAAAGGCACATATTATGTGGTCCTGTTTATATGAAATGTCCAAAATGGGAAAATCTATAGATGTAGAAAGCAGGTTAGTGGTTGCCTAAAGCTGGAGGATTTCTAGAATTAGAGAGTGACAGCCAAAGGATAGAGGTTTCTTTTTGGAGTGAGGAATATGTTCTAAAATTCACTGTGGTGATGGTTGCATAGCTGAATGCACTAGAGACCGCTGAATGGTACACTTTAAATGGATCAATTGTATGGTACATAAATTAGGTCTCAATAAAACTATTGCAAAAATAATTAATAAGAGATGTTATGAGGAATAATTAAGAGTATGTGATGGCTTATAATAGTATAATAATGAATACAATAGCTAATATGTATTGATATAATCAATATAGTGGCTAACACTTACTAATATAAACATAAGAGCTAACATTGTGTTAGTATGGTAAATACATTAGCTAAAATATATTGAGTACCAATTATGTGATAGGCACCAGGTCAGGTAAATATATCATTCTTTTTAATTATCATGATAACTCTGTGAGGTGGGTTCTGTCATCCCATCTGCAGATGAAGAAAACATGAGATGTAACTAAACGAATTGGTGTGAACATCTTGCAATACATACAAATATCAAATCATTATGCTGTACACCTGAAATTAATTTACTGTGATATGTTAATTATATCTCCATTTTTTAAAACGCCATGAGACAGAGAAATTAAATATTGTTTCAACTCACACAGCTGGTAAACAAGAAGCCATATTGTGCCAAAGGCTTTTCTTCTAACAACCAGGTTATACTTTCTGGAATAATATGAAGACATGGACCTTGTCTTTTCACCTTTATATGACAGCTTCAAACACATAAGAACATTCAATAAATATTTGGCAAATGAATTGATGTATAGGTTTCAGATGACAAGGAAGAGGAGGAAGGAAATCTTCTCTCTTACTCAGAGTAACAAAAAGTGGTGATTACAAGAAATAAAAAGAAGGAAGGGATAATTATGGTTCTTATCTACCTACTAAATAAGTATTGTTAAATTATATAAAAGTTTTGCTATTTTATATGAATATCAATCGCAAAGTAAAAGTCAACAGATACTGTTAAAAAAAATTTTATGGATTCCAGAATGAAAGATATTTAGAGAATGTATTGATAAGAAGTTATCTAATTTGTTCCTTCTATTTGACACAGAAATGGGAACTATTTCCCTAGCATAATAACACATTATCCAGTTACATTTTACGGAATATCTTCAAATTAGGAACACAAGCTTTCTTACTTTCTTCTTGGTGACTCATAATCAATAGAGGAAAATGCTGAGCAACAAGTTCATTACTCTAAATAAAATAGGTGATTACCTTGATTCAATTCTATGGACAGACTCCTGTTGCCAGTCAGATGGGACACAGAGCAGGACACATTAGACACCCGGTGGTCCTCCCAGCGGCACGAACTCTGGACGGTCACTGTGTCATTGCCCAGTGGCTCTTCCACAGTGTGACAATCTCCCCCTGGGGTCCAGGAGATCTGCGCCGCTGGCTTCCCTGCAGCTGCCCTACACACGATAGTTCCATTCTCAAGTTGAAACAGGGTCACGTCGGGGGGCACTGCAGAGATGCAGGGGAAAATGCTTCAGTCTTAACACACGGATATGGAATAGAGAGAGACATCTGTTTCAGTCCAAATCTGGTTATCTGACATCCCACAATATACGATGCTCCTTACCTAACACTTTCAGGTGATATCCATGATAGAAATGCCCATGAGTTGTGACCACTTCACACCTGTAATATCCATCATGAGTGATGGCCACTGGATTGATCTGAAGGGCAGGATTCCAATCAGGTCTGGAGTCCCAGGATATTGTCTCGTCACTACAGTTTATGGCCCTGGTCTCATTTGTATCTCTCCTGTAGGCTCTGGTGCAGGCAGGCTTGTCTCTGAGGATTATTTCCCATCTTACTGCTACCAGCACAGCTTTCTGGGTGATCGGAGGGCAAGAGAGCACAGCCTTTGTATCCACAGGTTCAGACAGGCAAGTGTTAGCTGAACACACACACAAAGCAAATGATGAAAGAAAAGGTTGATAAAGAAATCCATGTTAAATTTTCTACAACATATTCCATAAAGTATACTAGAACATGATTTTGCTATGCACAAAATGTATATAACATATTAAAAGTATTCCAAAGATAAACCCATTTTCTGTTATATTGTGTGTTTTTAGATAATCTATATTTATTATATGTGTTAGAAATATTTTAAGGCCTGGGGCCCCTGGTGGCTCAGTCAGCTGAGTGACTCTATTTCAGATCAGGTCAAGAGCTCACAGTTTGTGAGTTTGCACCCCACATCAGGCTCTGCATTGACAGCACAGAGCCTGTTTGGGATTCTCTCTCCCTCTCTCTCTGCCCCTTCCCTGGTCTCTCTCTCACCAAATAAATAAACATAAAAAAAATTAAAGAAATTTTTAAGGGCTTAAATCTGATTCAGAAGTTTTGATATGTATGAAACAAACAAAAAACACAATATAAAATTAATGGACAAAATCATTATATCTAATATTTCGGCCATAGAGACTATTAGGTTTCTCTAATAACTCAAGCTTCTCGGGATAAAAAGTGGAAAAGTTGAGCCAGGAGAAAAATTTTCTCTCCTACGTTTCAGTGCGAGACAATAAATCACTTAATGTCAGAATGAAATGCCTATCCCCAAAGGTGGGAATTCAGACAAACATAAATATAAGAAGCATGTGGTACTTTCACTATAAACAGCATGGCATTCCGGTTGACCAAGCTGCACAGTTTTTGAGTTGTTTTTATTTGGAGACTCACACAGTCATAAAATCAACAAGATCTTCCATCCTTCCTTCCCTTTGAATCACATGTATCCTGCCAAACAGTTCGCCTGTGAACTTAGCTCACAGATTGTGTCTGACTTTCTACCTAATTACGAGGAATAAATGGAGAAGTTCACTCCTGTCCATCTTTTGAAGTAAAAATTAAGCCCTGCAACCTACAAGTATTCTGCAATATATAAGCTCTGGCTCTCCCACAAACCAAAATAATATGTCCATGGCTGGGAGGGGTTTGCTGAGAGCGGATTGGGGGCATCGCTTGGGACGCACCAGTGACTCAGGTGAGTGGCAGGGAGCTCATCACTCTCACATGAGCAAAACCAGCTGTGAGAGGGCAAAGCTGCTACCCAGATGGCGCTTGTGAGTGCTAAACCCTGCGGTTGAAATCTCTCCTCTCCTCTTCTGGTGTCACTTGCTTCTTGCTTGATGGACTCATGCCCTTGCATTTCACAAACAAATCACAATCCCATAACTATGTGAAGCAAGGGGGAGGATTTGAAAGCAGGTCTAAGAGAGCAGTTAAATCCATGACTGAAGTGGCAACCCGCATGCACAGGGAAAATGCACCTTCGCCAAGGTTATAAATAAGCACGAAGGTGGCTGCTTGGAGAGCAGCTAGAGGTGGGTGTGGGTGAACATTCAGGTGCTCAAGGGCAGGATGCTGAAGATGAAACCAGAAAGGGAAAAGGCTGAAGAACACGTTGTGAATTTTCTTTTGTGTTCTCAGGGGTTTGCACTTCTGCTTCTGAACAGTCTAAGGTTTTAATATTTTGCCTGCTATTGAGGCTCAAGATCTCACTCTATTCTTTTAAAGGAAATTACTAGCTAATTAAATAATCATATGCGTTTTAACAGGGGTGCTGTCTCCAGAGAAGTGACTCCCAGGGTGAGGATCCCAAGCACCATGGACAATCTCTGTTCTTTCACCTTCCTCTGCTCTAGGACCCTCCAGCAATCCCCCTTCACCTGTGATGGGACTTCTGTGATTCCTGTCAGTCACCCTTTCTTAATCCTTCTCTTTCTCTATTCACACCTGTTGTGATAATTTGCCAGTGACCAGTCACTCCCCCCACACTCAGTGGGGTTGGCACCTGTCTAACAAATATAATCTCCTCACAGCCCTGTGATCAGCTACCGAGATTTCACCTCCTGCATCACAGGGGAATAGCAGGTGGATTCTCCTATTGGCTCCAGAACCAGCAGTCACCTTCCAGCTTCTCTGCATCCTGTGTCTATGACTCTCCTCCAGGCTCCTCCAGCCCTTCTGCACACAGACCAATCCCTATGAGATTTGGGGCTTTTCCTTTCTGTCTTCACTGCCAGATCTTAGATTACGACCCCATCACCACACACGTGGATTCCTGCAGAAGTCTCCTGACGTCTGTGTCTGTCTCAAATCTCTCCCCTCTTCGGTTCACACCTGACCTTGCAGCAGGTCCAGGATTCTGGGACATGGGTGTGATCCCCTCCATCTAACACCCCTCAGAGACCTCTCCCTGCCCGAAGACAGCACTTACATGTCCTTGTGTTGCCTTTGAAAGCCCTCTTTTGCAGATGGACTCACCTTTGTCATCTTATCACCCCTCAGTCGCCCCCACACTTCACAAAGAAAACACCAAGCACCGCTGCATATCTGGGTCTTTCCTCACATCGTTCCTGCAGACTGGGGTGGCCTACAGACCACTCTTTGTCCATGAAAACGCTCCTCTTCCCCTAAGAGCCATTTCACACGCTGCCCCTGCCGTGAAGCCTTCTCAGAGCCTTGCTGCTTCGCCTTCTCCTCTACACTCCCAGCACACTTGATGTGAGTGCTCATCTCCTCTGTCAATGCCATCTGTGCTGACATCTGGGCTCCCCCGCGAAATGAGCCCCTTAGGGCGCTGTGGGGCTCTAGCTACTCTTGTTTGTCCCCGTGTTCCCCACATGGCCTAGCACAGTGCCTGACAGGGAGAGCTCCATAATCCTCAGATGGAATGTGCACTGCCTGGGGGGAGGAGGCCGGGGTCATTCAGGGTCCCTCACACCTCAGCACTCAGACCATCATACTCTTCAACCAGGCTCAGGATGGCCCCTTGACCAGCCCATCAACCGTGTTGCTAAGGAAGTTCAACACTTTTTCCCTTTAGTTCTGGCCTCTAGAAAAAAATTAAAAAACATATTACCTTCCACAGGAAGTATGAATCTACTCTGTTGTCTGTCCATAAGTGAACTGTTGGTTGAAGCTAGAAAAGGTTGAGAGAAAAGTACATGAAACCAATTTTAGGGACTTAAATGGAGTGCAAGGCACTGTTTATCCATATCTTACATACAACATGACAGAAAATTAGTTAACTGTAACCTAATTCCACAAAAAGCTTTACAAAGAAGAAATTAGAAGTTATCCCATCATTATGTGTAAAAAATAAACCAAATCTCCACTGACAACTCCAAATTCTCCCTCAATGAAATAAATTTCCCATTTTATTTTTACCATAAATGGTAACTCTTTCCTTCTTTCCCTCTTGCCTTCCTTCCTTCACATCATTCCTTCCTTTACATCCTTTCCTTCTTTCCTTCCTTTTTTCTTGCCTTAAGTGAAGTGTGACAAGTATTGAGGGCAACTAATAGGACTGATAAGAATAAGAAATAAGAAATAGGAATAAGAAAACTGCAATGAGCGCCCCCCCCCCCCCATCCCTAGCTAAGGGAACTGTCTGGGGATTAATGCCACCATGACAGACAAAGTTAGTTCAGTATATGAGGGATTTCTCTCATGGGCATTTTGGCCTCTACAGCCCTGAGAACTGCTCCTATTTTAAAGATACAGACTGTTGTCTATGGAAAGTTCAAAGAATTTAGTCGTGATTGATACCTTTAAAGGGTTTTCTTGTATCCTTTGGATTTTACTTCATATGCCCTGTAGAAATTGTTACTTTTAGTGATAAAGTACATAATGTTCATGCTACAAACTGTTATCTTTTTACCATTTCACCGGCTTCTCATTGTAGCCATCTCATGTGGGAATATTAGCAAGTTAGTTCTTAGCAGATATAACTAAATCCATGTCTCGATCGTATGGGATTCTCTTAGAAGAGCCTGGTCTTGCATTAAGTGATGTTTTCGTAACTGATTTGAGAGAAGTTTTCAAGCATTGTGTTGAATGATCTCCCAGTAGGCTGGAGTGTGAAAGAGACCTCTGCTGGGGCTCCTGGGTGGCTCAGTCAGTTGAGCATCTGACTCTCCATTTCAGCTCAGGTCATGATCTCACAGTTCATGAGTTTGAGCCCCACAGCTGGCTCTGCACTGACAGTGTGGAGGCTGCTTGGCATTCTCTTTCTCCCTCGCTCTCTGTCCCTCCTTGCATCTCTCTCTCTGCCTCTTTCTCTCAAAATAAATAAAAAACTTAAAGTAAATTACAAAAAAAACAAGAAAGAAAGAGACCTTCTGGTTAATAAAGGTATTCCAGTGAGTGGAGGTGCATGGAGAAATCTGCCTCTAGAATCAGATACCAAACCCTCCTACAATTGAGCAAAATATTACTCCTTCCAAAGAATGCCCTGAGAAGAAATACCAGTTAATTACCCCTGAAGCTTCTCATACCAAAGATAAAACCCACAAGTTCTAAGGTACTCTTAAGTGTGCAAAATAATTATTTTCAGAAGAGGGAAAAAATACTTGTTTTCACAAATATTCCTGATTATTTTTATGATGTTGGAAATACTTTTTAAGTTTCATTAGTTGTTGATATATGAATCCTTTAGTTTTATTATCTCGACTGGCAGCTAGTTGCCATAGAAGGCTGATTTCATATCAAGTATCACATCTTCACTGAAAATAGAAACCATTCTTACGCAGTCTTCCTTGAAGCTCTGTATACATCAAAGTAGCAAAATAAATGTGTAAAACTTCTGATCAGTGAATAGTCCTGTGATTTCTTTGTTTAATTTCTTTATCTGAAACCAAATTTTTCCTGGAAGTTCAGAAAGGTTATAGTTTTCAGGGCACCCGGTGGCTCAATTGGTTAAGTGTCCAACTTCGGCTCAGGTCATGATCTCACAGTTCATGAATTCGAACCCCACATCAGGCTCTGTGCTGACAGCTCAGAGCCTGGAACTTGCTTTGGATGATGCGTCTGCCTCTCTCTCTGCCCCTCCCCCTCCTCATGCTCTGTCTCTCTATCTCTCAAAAATAAATATACATTAAAAAAAGATTATAAATTCACATTGTTAATGTCAGAGGTCCAATTTAACTCTTTCACAATGTGGTGTGTGTGTGTGTGTGTGTATGTGTGTGTGTGTGTGTGAAGAGAGAGAAATGTGAATTGTGTTCTTTTAAATATATCTATAGTACAAAAGTAACTTAATTACTCATTATGTTAGTCCCTTCTGGCTGCCTTAACATATAATAACCAACATGGTCACATAATACAATAGAAATGTTCCCCCTTATATTTCTGGAAGCCAGAAGTCTGATTCAAGGGGTCAGCAGAGCTGTGTTTCTTCCAACAGCTCTAGGGAAGAATCCTTTCTTGCTTCTTCCAGCTTTCGGGGGCTGCTAGCAATCCTTGGTGTTTGTTGGCTTGTAGATGTATCATTTCAGTCTCTGCCTCCTTCTTCACACTGCCTTCTTCCTATGTCTTTTCTCTTCCCTTCTGAGGACTCTTGTCATGGCTTTAGGGCCCAACTCTCATCCAGGGTGATCTCATCTCAAGAGCTTTAGCTTAGTAACATCTTCAAAGACCCTTTTTCCAAATACAGCCGTACTCACAGGTGCTAACTGGATATTTCTTTGGGGAAGAGGGATGCCATTCAACCTATCATTTTGGGGAGGAGGCACCATCTATGCATTGTCCCCAACCCTTAAATTTATAGTTTATAAAATTATTTTTCTTATTTTACTCTGTAGTTGACCTGAAACTGAATTTTTCTAGAGAGTGAGTAATTGAATTAAATTAGAAAGTATATTTATAAGTCCAGGAATGCATTTTGGAAAGGCTGGAATTATTTTTCGATGAAGTAATATATATAAAAAAATAAAATTTTAAAGTAAAAATAGAAACTAATTGTAATGGCAACTTTGGGAGACAGTAGACCTGGGTGAGGAACACAGAAAATAAATTACTAATATCTGCTAAGACCTAATTTTTTAAATCCATGTTTGAAACATAATAACTTATGTTTTAAAAATTAAATGAAAAAATTTTTGATATGCCATTGGTCCGCTTAGGGATCACATTCTTGACTAATAAAGCATATTCTGTATTAAAGAAGCACAGGAATAATTTTAGAATGAAAAATTTAGGAGCACTCTTAAATAATAAAATAAATATTTATTTAGACAATTTTAGACAATACAGTCTATAAATACCTATAAGACAATTCAAGATCCTAAAACATGAAAATTTTGCCAGCATCAAGCTCATGTCTGGTAGAATTGTCATTAAAGGATGACCATTACCTGCACTGTCATTGTCCTTGCTCATTTTTGGCCTTAATCCATTGTTTGGTGTAACCAGAGTTCTCATTTCTTCATTTATGCATTCTGAAAAGACAAGATGGGGTGATCAGCGGAATACACATTAGTATTTCTGACTTCTACCTAAAATCACACTTTTTTTCACTTTCTTCAGGCCATGTTTGGATTGCAGTTACCAATAAAAACATAAATTATGACAGGCAAGCAAGTCTCAGAATGATTTGCTCCAGGATGAATTTTTGACCTGAACTTCCTACCTGTTTGGCATACCCCTACTTTAGATCCAGAGTGTCTGCACCCTCCTGTCTTTACATTCAAATCAAAGTATTTTTTTAAATTTTGTTTAATGTTTATTTTACTTTCTGAGAGAGACAGGGAGGGAACAAGGGAGGGGCAGAGAGAGAGGGAGACACAAAATCCGAAGCAGGCTCCAGGCTCCGAGCTGTCAGCACAGAGCCTGATGTGGGGCTCGAACTCATGAACCATGAGATCATGATCTGAGCCGAAGTCAGATGCTCAACTGACTCAGCCACCCAGGCACCCTTCCTTGATTTTTTTTGAAAGTTTTGCATTACTAGTGTCTTCACACTTGAAGAAGCTATCACCTCCCCCAGTCTTTACTGACTGCCTTCTTCAGAAAAAGATAGCCACCTGTCAACGAAGCTAGAGATTCTGGGATGTGTCTCAGCCCTTTCCTAAGAAAGCACCTTCTCCATTCCCCAGGCTCATTCTTGAGGTGGAAGTCTTAGGATTCTGTATCTTCTCTCCATACCACAAAACTAGACAGAATTCTGAAGCCCTCCTATTTATTTACAAGAGAGAAGTGGCCTGAAGTGTTTGGGGGTGTGGGCCTCCTTCCAATCCAGCAGAATCAAGTGACTGCTGATATCCATGCACACTATTTACAGAGGTTCCCATCATCTGTGGGAAAGTATGGTGCAGGCCACAGAGAGGGTGATAGGATTCTGTAATGCCAAGACAAGTTGATAGCACTTAGTAGTCAGGGACAATATAGATAATCATAAACAGTATCAAGGCCATAATGACAACCAAAAGGCTCTGACCTGAAGAATTTGTGGCAAAAGCTAAATAAATCTTAATGTTCTTAGGGGTAAAATAAAAGGGAAGCCAAAGACGGTATGGTTTGGCCTATATGACCAGATGAAGGATAAATGAGTGTCTTACATCAGTGTTGCCTCCTAAAACAAAAAAATAGAGTTGTTTAAATAACAAACACTTTATCTCACAGTTCTAGAAGGTGGAAGTCTAAGATAAAGCACTAGCAGGCATGGTGTCCAGTGAAAACCCACTTCCTGACTTGTAGATAGCTGTCTTCTCACTGTATTCACACACGTAGTGGCAGAGAGAGAGAAAAAGAAAAAGCAGGCTCTCTTGGGTCTCTTCTTATAAAGGTACTAATCTGAGAACTCCATCCTCATGACAAAGTTACTTCCCAAAGCCTCTGTCTCCAAATGGCATCCCATTGGAGATTGGGTTTTGACATAGGAGTTTTGGAGGACACTCAGTCCATAGCAGTGAGTAAAGACTCAGGTTATTTGCCATAATGGAAAATCATGGTACTTCACCAGATTTTTGTATTCAAACCAGTTTTCAGACTCAAAGCCACACAATTATGAGCTCACATTTCAAAATTACAAAACGCAGGAAGACTCAAGAAACCATAAAGTCAGATAATATTATTTTCATTAGCTGCCATCTGTTATTCCTAGAGAGAATAAGATTCAGAATCTCATATATTAGAATTATGAAACATAGGGTATAAAAATAAATGTGTTGAGGATGTTTAAAGAAATAAAAAGAAAATTAAAAAAAAAAACAAGAAATATGTGCTTCCCCTATACCTGACTCCCCAGAAAGTAAGTAGGCAGATTAGGAGAATACAACAGAATTCAATTTACTCATTGATTCTCTACTTACCTGATTCTCTTACTCAACCTGGAAAACTATAGTGAAAAACACAAATGTACAGAATACAAAAAAGGGAGAATATCAGAAAGTCCTAAATGACATCTTCTTCCAATATAAGACAGTTTTGTCATGTTAAAAATCTATTCTTTAGTGTAGTTACTTTCATGCATTATCTTAGCTAGATCTCTTGGATAACTTACTGAAGCTTCAACATTAGCATTTGCTTCTTCAGCTTGCACTTTTTTTTTTTTAATCATTTATTGTCAAGTTAGCTCATATACTGTGTAGTCTTCTTGGCTTCAGGAGTAGATTCCAGTGATTCATCACTTACATACAACACCCATTGCTCATCCCAACAAATGCCCTCCTCAGTGCCCATCACCCATTTTCCCCGCCCCCCCAACCCCCAATCCCCATCAACTCTCAGTTTGTTCTCTATATTTCAGAGTCTCTTATGTTTTGCCTCCCTCTCTGTTTGTAACTTATTTTGTCTTCCCTTCCCCTGTGGTCTTCTGTTAAGTTTTTCAAATTCCACACATGAGTGAAAACATATATTTCTCTTTTTCTGACTGACTTACTTCACTCAGCATAATACCTTCCAGTTCCATGCATGTTGCCACAAATGGCATGATTTCATTCGTTTTCATTGCGAAGTAGTATTCCATTGAATATATAAACCACATCTTCTTTATCCATTCATCAGTTGATGGACATTTGGGCTCCTTCCATAATTTGACTATTGTTCATAATGCTGCTATAAACATTGGGGTACACGGGCCCCTACAAATCAGCACTTCTGTAACCTTTGGATAAATTTCTAGTAGTGCTATTACTAGGTCATAGGATAATTCTATTTTTAATTACTGAGGAAAATTTCTCCACACTGTTGTCCAGGGTGTCTGCTCCAATTTTAATTCCCATCAACATTGCAAAAGGGTTCCCCTTTCTCCACATCCTCACCAACATCCATTGTTTCCTCAGTTACTAATTTTAGTCACTCCTACTGGTGTGAGGTGGTATCTCAATGTGGTTTTGATTTGTATTTCCCTAGTGATAAGTGATGTTGAGCATCTTTTCATGTGTCTGTTGGCCATCTGGATGTCTTCTTTGGAAAAGTATCTATTCATGTCTTCTGCCTGTTTCTTTAAGAGATTATTTGTTTTTTAGGTGTGGAGTTTGATAAATTCTTTATAGATTTTGGATCCTAACCCTTTATCTGATATGTCATTTGCAAATATCTTCTCCCATTCTGTTGGTTGCCTTTTAGTTTTGATTGCTTACTTTGGTGTGCAGAAGTATTTTTATCTTGATAAGGTCCCAGTAGTTCATTTTTGCTTTTATTTCCTTTGCCTTCAGAGACACGTCAAGTAAGAAATTGCTGTGGCCGAGGTCAAAGAGGTTTTTGCCTGCTTTCTCCTCTAGGATTTTGATGGCTCCCTGTCTTACATTTAGGTCTTTCATCCATTTTGAGTTTATTTTTGTGTATGGTGTAAGAAAGTGGTCCAGTTTCATTCTTCTGCATGTTGCTGTCCAGTTTTCCCAGCGCCATTTGCTAAAGAGACTTTTTTTCCATTGGATACTCTTTTCTGCTTTGTCAAAGATTAGTTTGTCATATATTTGTGGGTCTATTTCTGGGTTCTCTATTCTATTCCACTGGACTATGTGTCTGTTTTTGTGCCAATACCATACTGTTTTGATGATTACAGTTTTGGGGTACAGGCTAAAGTCCAGGCCTGTGATGTCTCCAGCTTTGGTTTTCTTTTTCAATATTACTTTCACTATTCAGGGTTGGTTATAGTTCCAAATTTTAGGATTTTTTAATTTTAGGATTGTTTTTTATAGCTCTGTGAAGAATGCTGGTGCTATTTTAATTGAGATTGCATTGAATGTGTAGACTGCATTGGGTAGTATCAACATTTTAATAATATTTGTTCTTCCAATCAATGAGTATGGAAGATTTTTCCATTTCTTTGTGTCTTCTTCAGTTTTGTTCATAAGCTTTCTATAGTTTTCAGCATACAGATAATTTACCTTTTAGGCTAGATTTATTTCTATGTATTTTATAGTTCCTGGTGCAGCTGTAAATGGGATCGATTCCTTGATACCTTTTTCTGTTGCTTTATTATTGGTGTATAGAAATGCAACTGATGTCTGTGCACTGATTTTATATCCTGTGACTGCTGATATCATGTATCAGTTCTAGCAGTTTCTTGATGGAGTCTTTCAGGTTTTTCATGTAGACTATCATATTATCTGCAAAAGTGAAGGTTTGACTTCTTTGCCAATTTGGATGATTTTTATTTCATTTTGTTGTCTGGTTGCTGAGGCTAGGACTTCCAACACTATGTTAAACAACAGTGATGAGAGTGGACATTTCTGTTGTGTTCCTGATCTCAGGGGGAGAGCTCTTAGTTTTTCCCCATTGAAGCTGATATTACCTGTGGGCCTTTCATATATGGCTTTTATGATGTTAAGTTATGTTCCTTCTCTCCTGACTCTCTTGAGGGCTTTTATAAAGAAAGGATGCTGTATTTTGTCAAATGCTTTTTCTGCATCTATTGACAGGATCATATGGTTCTTATCCTTTCTTCTATTAATATGATGTATCACGTTGATTGATTTGTGAATAATGAACCAGCCCTGCAGCCCAGGAATGAATCCCACTTGATCATGGTGAATAATTCTTTTAATATACTGTTGAACTCAACTTGCTAGTGTCTTGTTGAGAATTTTTGCATTCCTGTTCATCAGGGATATTGGCATGTGATTCTCCTTTTTAGTGGAGTCTTTGTCTGATTTGGAAATCAAGGTAATGCTGGCTTCATAAAATCAGTCTGGAATCTTTCCTCCCATTTATATTTTTTGGAACAGCTTGAGAAGAATAAATATTAACTCTGCTTTAAATGGCTTCTATAATT
The DNA here is from genome assembly GCF_018350215.1 of Panthera leo. Classification (NCBI taxonomy): domain Eukaryota; kingdom Metazoa; phylum Chordata; class Mammalia; order Carnivora; family Felidae; genus Panthera; species Panthera leo. The sequence continues at coordinate 58,979,215 of NC_056687.1, forward strand.
CCCCTGGGAAGCCATCTGACCCAGGACTCTTATTTGTTGGGAGAGTTTTGATAACTGATTCAACTTTTTCTGGTTATGGGTCTGTTCAAATTTTCTATTTCTTCCTGTTCGAGTTTTGGTAGTGTGTGGGTCCATTTCTTCCAGATTTTGCAGTTTGTTCTCATATAACTTTTCATAGTATTCACTAATAATTTTTTTTATTTCTGTGGTTTTGGTTTTGATCTCTCCTCTTTCGTTTGAGATTTTATCTATTTGGGTTCTCTCTCTCTCTCTCTCTCTCTCACTTTGAGAAGTCTGGCTAGGGGTTTATCAATTTTATTCTTTCAAAAAACCAGCTCTTAGATTCATTGAACTTTCTACTGTATTTTTGGATTCTATATTGTTTATTTCTGCTCTAATCTTTATCATTCTCTTCTTCTGCTGGTTTTGAGCTTTCTTTGCTGCAGTATTTCTAGTTCCTTTAAGTGTGAGGATAGGTTCTGTATTTGAAACCTTTCTTGCTTCTTGAGATAGACCTGGATTGCAATGTATTTTCCTCTTAGGACTGCATTTGCTGCATCCCAAAGGGTTTGGACTGTTGTGTTTTCATTTTCATTTGCTTCCATATATTTTTAAATTCCTTCTTTAATTTCTTGGTTGACCCATTCATTCTTTAGTAGAATGTTGTTTACCCTCCATGTGTTTGGAGGCTTTCCATTTTTTTTCTTTTAGATGATTTCAAGTTTCATAGCATTGTGATCTGAATATATGCATGGTATGATATAAATCCTTTTATATTTGTTAAGGGCTGTTTTGTGACCCAATATGTGATCTATTTTGGAGAATGTTCCATGTGCACTCTGGATGCACATGGATGCACTCTGGATGAAAAATTCTGAATATATCTGTTATGTCCATCTGGTCCAATGTTTCCTTCAGAGCCATTGTTTCCTTACTGATTTTCTGCCTAGATGATCTGTCTATTGTTGTAAGTGGAGTGTTAAAGTCCCCTACAATCACATTATTGTTATCTATACATTTATTTATGTTTGTGATTAACTGATTTATATATTGCATTCTTCCATGTTTGGGAATGAACATTTATAATTGTTAGCTCTTCTTGATGGATAGGATCCCATAATTATGATATAATGCCCTTCTTCATCTCTTGGTACAGTCTGTTTTAAAATCTAGTTTGTCTGATATAAATATGGCTACTCTGGGTTTCTCTTGACACCCAGCAGCATGATAAATGGTTCTCCAACCCCTCACTTTCAATCTGCAGGTGCCCGCAGGTCTAAAATGAGTCTGTTGTAGGAAGAATATAAATGGGCCTTGTTTTTTATCCATTCTGATACCCTTTGTCTTTTGATTGGGGCATTTAATCCATTTACATTCGGAGTGATTATTGAAAGGTATGGATTTAGTCTCATTGTGTTATATTGAGGACTCATGCTTGTGGTTATGTCCCTGGTCCTTTGTAGTCTTTGTTGCTTTCCACTCACAGAGTCCTCTGTATAATCTCCTGCAAGGCTGATTTTGTGGTCATAAACTCCTTCAGTTTTTATTTGTCTGGGAAAGACTATCTATCCGTCTATTCCGAATGACAGCCTTGCTGGATAAAGGATTCTTGGCTGCATATTTTTCCTATGTAGCATATTGAACATTTCCTGCCACTCCCTTCTGGCCTGCCAAGTTTCAGTGCATAAATTCAGTGCATAAATTCAGTGCAGTTATTACCCTTTTGTATCTACCCTTGTAGGTTAAGGCCCATTTGTCCCTAGATGCTTTCAGAACTCTCTCTTTATCTTTCTATTTTGCCAGTTTTACTATGGTATGTCATGATGTTGACGTGTTTGGGTTGATTTTGAACGGAGTTATCTGTGACTCCTGGAGTTGGATGTTTGCATCCTTCCCCAGATTAGGGAAGTTCTCAGCCATAATTTGTTCAAATAAACCTTCTTCCCCTCTCTCTGTCTTCTTCTTCTGGAATTCTTATGCAACAGATATTGTTTCATCTCATTAAATCACTTAGGTCTCTAATTCTCCCCTCGTAATCAAGTAATGTCCTTTCTCTCCTTTTCTCAGATTCATTTTTTTCCATAATTTTATCTTCCATTTCACCTATTCTCTCCTCTGCTTCTCCCATCCTTGCTATCACTCTATCTAGTTTATTTTGCATCTCATTTACAACGTTTCTTAATTCATCATAACTATTTCTCAGTCCCTGATCTCTGCAGCAATAGATTCTCTGGTGTCTTCTATGCTTTTTTCAAGCCCAGCTCTTAGTCTTATGACTATTATTCTAAATTATTGTTTGGATATATTGTTTATATCTGTTTTGAGCAATTCTCTGGCTGTCATTTCTTCCTGGAATTTCCTTTGAGGAGATTTCTTCCATTTCATCACTTTGGCTGGTTTCTGTCTTTTACATGCTTTTATAGTTTGTTATGTGTCCTACATCTGCAAGCAGTACTATATTAGAAAGAGGCCATACACTGTCCCAAATCTGACACTTCAGGAAGTGTTTTTGGAGTGTGTTGTGTGTACTCTGTTATTGCATATTTGCTTGCTTTATCTCACTGCTCATAGTAGTGGATTAGACCTTCCACCAGATGTGCTTTGATTTGTTCATTGAAGTAACCCTGGAAAAAAGGAAAAATGGTGGGGGGGGGAAGCCTTATCCCATACAAAGAGAGAAATGAGGCGGGAGGCAGATAAAAGACCAGGCAGAGAATCAAACTTAAGGTTTAATAAGGCTTAATCCAGAGAGAAAGAGAGAGGAAAATAACGAAGGAGATACAGAATAAGTATAAAAAGAATAGAGTGAAAATGCCTGACTAAACAAACAACCAGAACAAAGAAAGGGAAACATAGTAAGTATAGTATATAGTACAGTATAGTAAGTAGAGTATAGTAAATATATATATATATATACATATACATATATACATATACATATATATATACATATACATATGCATATACATATATACATATACATATACATATACATATACATATACATATAGTAAGAATAGACCAAAAATCAAAACAGGAACTATGAGCCTGATCCCAAAGGAAAGAGGAAAAGAAAAAAGGGGGGGGGGCATAGAAGGAGAAAGAAGGGGAAAGAGAAGTAAAGAAAAGAGAAAAAAATAATAGAAAAAAACAACTTTTAAAAGCCAGACTAACATACAAAACCACGGGACAGTTGTCTGTTGGTGCCTGGGACCGGTGGCTGTGCTGGTCTGGAGGACAGTCCCTCTGGTTCACTCAGTGTCAGTTCCATCCCAGTAGATAAGCAGTTACCAGGCATGGAGGGGTGGGATTTGATGTAGACAGATCCCACCTCCACTTAGGCCCACTGTCCTGTTCCTTGATGCCCCACCCTGTTGGTGTTGGAGAGAAAATGGTGACACCCCAATCTCTCCTCCCCAGACAGGTGTCTCGAACCATACTGTTCAGGCACCTCTCACAGAGCGGCACTGGTGGCCTGTTCTGCTTCACAATCTCCTGGGCCTCCTAGGCATTCCTCTGGGATCCAAAATCCAAGGTTGTAAAGCGTCCTGCACCACATGGACCCAGACCTGCCGATAAAAGGCCTTTGGCTGGCATCTGAAGGGGTGGCAATAAGCCCTCTTCCCACAGTACTCCAAGGAAGGGGAGTCTTCTCTCCCAGTGCACCCCCAAGATAGTCACCAAGCCCGGGGCTGGCTCCCCCCCACAGCAGGTGCATGCACACAGCAGGCTTCAGTCCAGAGAAAGTCGTGCAACCATGAAAACCCCAATAGTTACTCCTAAGGCTGTTTGCAAACTAGAAACTGGCTCTCTCTGTATTTTTTGTTCCTCATCCGTGGTCCGGAGAGGTTTTTCCCTTGTCTAAATACAATCCCACAGTTCTATAGCGTCTCTTCACTTCCTTTTGTCTCTGCATAGAAGGGCTCTCCTCCCCTCCATGCCTACACTGACAGTTTAACTCTCCCAATTTGCAAATACATACCTCTGTCACACCAAGCTGTCTCTTTCCACCTGTGGAAATCCTTCTGCCACTCCACAGATTGATTTCCTGGGTATTCCAAGTGTTCTGACCTCAATACTGCTGTGTTTGAGGGAGGAGGGAAATTCTGATCCCCCTACTTTTCCTCCATCTTGACTCCTCCCCCTCACTTTGCATTTTTACTATGAAGACAGTTTCTTTCCTTAAACCTCATGAACCAACCTCTGCTAGCTTCCAACTTTTCTTTCACAGCTTCCTCACCTCCTTTAGCCTCCATAGAATCAAGGAGCGTTAGGGCCTTGCTCTGCACTAGGCTTTGACTTCAGGAAATGTTGTAGCTGTGTTGATCTTCTTTCCAGATCACTGAAACTTTCTCCTTATCAGCAATAAGGCTGTTTCACTTCCTTATCATTAGTGTGTTCACTAGAGTAGCACTTTCGTTTCCTTCAGGAACTTTCCTTCACATTCATAACCTGGCTAACTGGGGGTACAAGAGGCCTAGCTTTTGACCTGCTTCAGCTTTCAACATGCCTTCCTCGCTAAGCTTATGAATCATTTCTAAGTTTTGATTTCAAGTGAGAAATATGCAACTCCTCCTTTCACTTGAGTACTTAGCAGCCATTGGGAGGTGATTAATTGGCTTAAATTCAATATTGTTGTGTCTCAGGAAAAAGGGAGGTCTGAAGAGAGGGAGATGGAGATGGGGAAATAGCCAACACACACACACACACACACACACACGTTCCACTTACATTCACCATCTCATGCGGTGACATAGTGACACCGCAAAACAATTGCGTAGTAACATCAGAGATCGCTGATCACAGATCACCACAACAAATATAATGTAATCACAAAGCTTCAAATATTTCAAGAATTACCACAATGTGACACAGAGACGCAAAGTGAGCAGATGCTGATAGAGTTACTCGATGCACACTTGCCACAAACCTTCAATTAGTAGAAACCACAATATATGCAAAGTACAATAAAGTGACACACAATGAAACAAGATATGCTTGTATACCTAGTAAGAGCTTCAAAATACAGGAGGCAAAATTGACAAAATTAAATCAAAAACACTATAACAGAAATGAGGAAGGCCTTGATGACCTTATTAATAGGCTGGATATAGCTGAAGAAAGATTATCTAAGCTAGAGAATATATCAATAGAAACCTCCAAAACTGAAAAACAAAGAAAACAAACACTTAAAAAAAAAACAGAACAGAGTATCAAAGGACTGTGGGACAACTCCCAAAATGTGTAAAACACGTGTAATGGAAAAATCAGAAGAGGAGGATGAAAGAAAAGAACAGAGGAAATTTTTGAAACAATGACTGAGAATTTCCCCAAGTTCACTCCATACCAAACCAAAGATCTAGGAAACTTGGAGAGCACCAAGCAAGAAAAATGCCAAAGAAAAAACCCTAGACCTGGCATATCATATGAAAACTATAGAAAAATCAAAGATAAAAAGTTCTGAAAAATGCCAGAGAAATAAAACACCTTATAGAGAAACAAAGATGAGAATTATATACAACTTCTCCTAAGAAGCCATGCAAGGGAAAAAAAGAACGAAGTAAAATATTTAAAATGTTAATAGAATAACAACCCACCACCCTAGAACTATGTATCCTACAAAGTTACCCTTCACAAGTGAAGGATACATAAAAGACTTTCTCAAACAAACAAAAATTGAGGGAAATTGTTTTCAGGGGAACTGCCTTGTAAGAAATGTTAAAAGTTCTTCAGGGAGAAGGAAATATGAAAGTCAGAAAATAACAACTTTACTCAGAATTGCCAACTCTTGGAAGCAACCAAGATGCCCTTCAGTAGGTAAATGGCTGAATAAATGGGGATGCATGCAGACAACGGAATATTGTTCAGTGCTAAAAAGAATGACTTATAGAGCCATGAAAAGACAAAGAGGAAACTGAAATACCTATTGCTAAGTGAAAAAAAGCCTATGAAAAGGCTACATACCATATAATTCCAACTATAAAATATTCAGAAAAAGGCAGAAACTGTGGAGACTCTAAAAAGATGAGCAGTTTAGAGGTTTAGAAAAAGCCACAGTTTAGAGGGGAGGGAGGATAAATACAGGGAACACAGAGGACTTTTAGGGCAGTGAAACTACTCTGTATGATACTATAGTAATGGATACAGGCCATTGTACTTTTGTTCAGACTTACAGAATGCACAAGACTGAGAATGAACCCTATGTAAACTATGGCCTTGGGGAGATGATTATGTGTCAGGGTAGGTTCATCACTTGTAACAAATGTAACACTCTGGAGGGGATGTTGATAATGAAATAGAAGCTGTGCCTAGGTGGGGTTAGGAGGTGAGGTATATGGGAAATCTCTGCCCCTTCCTCTCAATTTTGCTGTAAACTTAAAACTGCACTGAAAAAAATTAAGTCTTAAAACACAAAAAGCAAAACAAAACAAAACAAAACCTTTTTATACTAAGTGGATATTTAATTTTATCAAATACATATTGCAATCTTACGGTTTTTCCCCTTCAAATATGTAATGGAGTCAATTACATAAACAGGTTTAATTACTCTTTTCAATTACATCTTTTTGTTGCCATCTGTTTCCTGCCACATCTAAATATTTCCCTAGTGCTTTCATGAGTCAAATCTGCTATTCACTGTCTTCTGAGTTCTTCCCAAATTTTTCTACCTTCTTCTACCTTTCTACCTTCTTCCCAATTTCTTTCAACTTTTTATGGCCCTTGTTTCCCATCTTTCTTTCTCTTAAGAACTGGTTCTCCTCTCCCTTTACCAGACATATATGGAAATGTGGAAGCCAGTGTTGCTCAGAATGTTTTAGAATTTCTTTGGGATGATTATAAGGAAAGACACGATGGATTCAAGGTTTTGTTTCCACCTGCCTAAGTCTGCTCTAATTTTAGCTCCTCCACTCATTCGTTCTACTGTTCATGCTTTGGGATAACATTCCATTTGTTCTGGTGTGAGGTTGAAATCAGAGACTTTGAATAGATAATCATTACTATATTCTTATGTTCTCTGATCCTTGTTTTCTGAAACAAATTTTCCCCATATACTTTTTGCCTCTATTTTAAAATTTAAAATCCCCAAGTAGAAATTTAGGGTTTCTTTCTTAGCCTGTGAGCTAAAAATATTAGAAATATCAAAGGAAAAACAATAGTCACACATCAATACACATAAGGTCCAAGATATAAGAATTCCAAGAGACAAGAAAAATATAAACCAAAATACTGGAGGAAACACTACCTTTTTCCTTGTCACACAAGTTCAGTTTCACTCCATTCCAGGGCCCCCTTATTACCCTGGACTCAGCCAGACAACTAGTCAGTGCACCATTGACATAAGAAAATCAGAAGGTTTGCTGGATAATAAACAAATTTATCACTGCTGCTAGGACAAATTATAAAACATTTTATGAATGGATCAAGGGCCTCCTTGTCACCACTGAAAATATCTTTACTTTTTTCTGAAAAATCATACTTACCAGACACTATAACATTGATGGAGATCAGTACCCTCAAAGCTGACATTCTCTCCAGAGTATGTCTTTGGAGCGGTTAGCCACGGACTAGCCACGGATGGGAAATGTCGCTGAGTTTTGTCCAGTGATAAAGAAAAAAAAAGCCAATACCTACAATTCATTGGTTCTCCCACAGTACTGAAGTGACGCAATAAATTATATAGCAATTCATTTAGAAAGTAGCATTTTGGGAAACAAATTACTCAGGGTAAAATGCACAAATCTTTAGTGGATAGCTTCATGAATTTTTACATGTGTATGCACCCAGATAGTCACCTCCAAAACCAAGGTAAGACCATTTCCACTCTTCAAGAAGTTTCCTTCCTGCTCCTTCTCTGTTGATATCCCTTCCCCAGAAAGAAACACTCCTCTGACTTCTATCACCATTTTGCTAGTTTTTGAACTCCATATAAATGAAATTCTTTACATAGTTCAGTTTTGTAACACTGTGAAGAGGTTTTTTGGTTTGATCATGCCATAATTTATTCATCCATTTTGTTGTGTACTTGGATTTTCCATTTCAGGAATAACATAAATAAAGCTTCTATGAACATTTGTGTTTTGTACATATCTTTTGGTTTACTTAGGCATTTAATATCTTGGGTATATACCAAAATATTAAAATTGATGGCCATAGGATAGACATAATGTGTGGCTTTAATAAAGACTTTCTTTTATGAGTTGAATTGTGTTCTATCAAAATTCATATGTTGAAATTCTAACCCTTAGTTCCTCAGATGTGACCTTATTTTGATCAGGGTCATTGCAGATGTAATTAGTTATGATGAGACCGCACTGGAATAGGTTGGGCTGTAGTCCAATAACTGGTGTCATATAAAAAGAGGGAAATGGGACACAGATACACACACAGGGAGAATGCCATGTAGAGATAAAGGCAGAGATCAAGGCACACCCCCCACAAGCTGATGAACTCCCAAGATTTCCAGCACACCACCAGAAGCTAGGAGAGAAGCAAGGAATAGATTATTTTTTCTTGCTTTATAGTTTCAAGATTCTTTTGATGGTAGGACACAACACAAAGACATTTTAATAAATGAGAAGCATATCTGTTTGTTACTTATCTTTCAAAAAATGAGAAAGCTGCCATGGAGGGCCACATAGGCCTTGCCCTAACACACAGGCTAAAACCAAGTTGAAATTGTAGAATGAAGTGGATATATGGCAGGTGGGATCAGGTTAGGTTTGAAGGGCTCCAAGACAGGATAACTTGAATAATTTCCCAGGCTCATGGGCATAGTTGTCTATGAGCTTGTTCCTAGTTGTCTGATACTTGGCCCTGGGGCCTGGAATGTGAAAGCCTGGATAAGAAAAGTAGTGGGGTATGGATTTAATCAGGTGCTCAAGAGGGGAACTGACCATCCTCTAGACAAAACCTCAAAAATGGACCAGGACAGGATTTTTGAAAATTAAGAACTATAATAAAATTGACTCATTGATCTTCACGTCAGTTTTCAGTTTGTTCACTTGGGGTATTTGAATACATAAGTTGCCCTAAACAGAATACAAACCATTCTATTAGGAGAGGAAAACAAGTATAGTCCTTGTAGGCCAGTACATAGCCAAGGTCACCATTATATGGCATTAGCCTTGATAACAGATTTGGAATTTTCAGGATCTCTAACAATACCCTGGTTGAGTTGTAAATTATGTTAAAATCATGAGTTGTACATGTTCATTCATTCATTCATTCATTTATAATATAATTTATTGTTAAATTGGCTTACAAAAACACCCAGTGCTCATCCCAACAAGTGCCCTCCTCAATGACCATCACCCATTTTCTCTCTCCCCCACCCCTCCCCCCATCCACCCTCAATTTATTCTCTGTATTTAAGAGTCTCTTGTGGTTTGCCTCCCTCCCTCTCAGTTTGTAACTATTTTTTCCCCTTCTCCTCCCCCATGGTCTTCTGTTAAGTTTCTTAAGATCCACATATGAGTGAAAACATATGATATCTGTCCTTCCCTGACTGACTTATTTCACTCAGCATAATACCTTCCAGTTCCATCCACGTTGCTGCAAATGGCATGATTTCATTCCTTCTCATTGCCAAGTAGTATTCCATTGTATATATAAACCACATCGTCTTTATCCATTTATCGGTTGATGATGTTTAGGCTTTTTCTATAATTTGGCTATTGTTGAAAGTGCTGCTATAAACATTGGGGTACATGTGCCCCTATGCATTAGCACTCCTGTATCCCTTAGATAAATTCCTAGTAGTACTATTGCTGGGTCGCAGGGTAGTTCTATTTTTAATTGTTTGAGGAACCTGCTCACTGTTTTCTAGAGGAACTGCACCAGTTTGCATTCCCACCAACAGTGCAAGAGTGTTCCCATTTCTTCACATCCTTGCCAGCATCTGTAATTTCTTGATTTGTTCGTTGTAGCCACTCTAACCCAGTTACTAATTTTAGCCACTCCTATTGATGTGAGGTGGTATCTCAGTGTGGTTTTGATTTGTATTTCCCTGATGAGTGACGTTGAGCATCTTTTCATGTGTCTGTTGGCCATCTGGATGTATTCTTTGGAAAAGTATGTATTCATATCTTCTGCCCATTTCTTCACTGGATTATTCATTTTTCGGGTGTTGAGTTTGGTAAGTTCTTTATAGATTTTGGATACTAACCCTTTATCTGATATGTCATTTGCAAATATCTTTTCCCATTTCATCAGTTGCTTTTTAGTTTTGTTGATTGTTTCCTTTGCAGGGTAGAAGCTTTTAATCTTGATGAGGTCCCAATTGTTCATTTTTGCTTTTAGTTCCCTTGCCTTTGTAGATGTATTGAGCAAGAAATTGCAGCAGCTGAGGTCAAAGTCGTTGTTGCCTGCCTTCTCCTCTAAGGTTTTTATGGTTTCCTGTCTCACATTTAGGTTTTTCATCCATTTTGAGTTTACTTTTGTGTATGGTGTAAGAAAGTGGTCCAGTTTCAATCTTCTGCATGTTGCTGTCCAGTTCTCCTAGCAGCTTTGCTAAAGAGACTGTCTTTTTTCCATTGGATGCTCTTTCCTGCTTTGTCAAAGATTAGTTGGCCATACATTTGTGGGTCCAATTCTGGGTTCTCTATTGTATTCGATTGGTCTTTGTGTCTGTTTTGTGCCAGTACCATACTGTCTTGATGATTACAGCTTTGTAATAGAGGCTAAAGTCTGGGATTGTGATGCCTTCTGCTTTGGTTTTCTTCTTGAATATTACTTTGGCTATTCGGGGTCTTTTGTGTGTCCATACAAATTTTAGGATTATTTGTTCAATTACATTGAATATGTAGATTGCTTTGGGTAATATTGATACTTTAACAATATTTATTCTTCCAATCCATGAGCATGGAATGTTTTTCCATTTTTTGTGTCTTCTTCAATTTCATTCATAAGCTTTCTATAATTTTCAACATACAGATCTTTACATCTTTTGTTAGGTTTATTCCTAGGTATTGTATGATACTTGGTGCAATTGTAAATGGGATCAGTTTCTTTAATTATCTTTCTATTGCTTCATTATTGTTGTATAAAAAAGCAACAGATGTGTGTACACTGATTTTGTACCCAGTTCTAGCAGTCTTTTGATGAAGTCTTTTGGGTTTTCATGTAGAGTATCATGTCGTCTGCAAAAAGTGAAAGTTTGACTTTTTCCTTGCCAATTTTGATGCCTTTTATTTCATTTTGTTTTCTGATTGCTAATGCTAGGACTTCCAACACTATGTTAAACAATAGTGGTGAGAGTGGACATCCCTATCATGTTCCTGATCTCAAGGGGAAAGCTCTCAGTTTTCCCCACTGAGGATGATATTAGCTGTGGGCTTTTCATATATGGCTTTTATGATGTTAAGGTATGTTCCTTCTATCCTGATTTTTTGAGAGTTTTTATTAAGAAAGGATGCTGTATTTTGTCAAATGTTTTTTCTGCATCTATTAAGAGGATCATATGGTTCTTCCTTTCTTTTATTAATGTGATGTATTACATTGATTTTTTTGTGAATATTGAACAAGCCCTGCAGCCCAGGAATGAATCCCACTTGATCATGGTGAATAATTCTTTTTATATGCTGTTGAATACGATTTGCTAGTATCTTGTTGAGAATTTTTGCATCCAGGTCCATCAGGGATATTGGCCTGTAATTCTCTTTTAGTGGGGTCTCTGTCTGGTTTTGGAATCAAGGTAATGCTGGCTTCATTGAATGGGTCCAGAAGTTTTCCTTCCGTTTCTATTTTTTGGAACAGCTTGAGAAGGATAGGTATTACTTCTGCTTTAAATGTCTGGTAGATTTCCCTAAGGAAGCCATCTGTCCCAGGACTCTTATTTGTTGGGAGATTTTTGATAACTGATTCAATTTCTTCACTAGTTATGGCTCTGTTCAAATTTTCCATTTCTTCCCATTTGAGTTTTGGTAGTGTGTGGGTGTCTAGGAATTTTTTCATTTCTTCCAGGTTATCCAGTTTGTTGGCATATATTTTTTCATAGTATTCTCTGATAATTGCTTGTATTTCTGAGGGATTGGTTGTGATAAATACATTTTCATTCGTGATTTTATCTATTTGGGTCCTCTTTCTTCTCTTTGTGAGAAGTCTGGCTAGAGGTTTATCAATTTTTTTTTCAAAAAACCAACTTTTCTTTTCATTTATCTGTTCTACTGTTTTTTTTAATCCTATATTGTTTATTTCTGCTCTAATCTTTATTATTTCTCTTCTTCTGCTGGCTTTGGGGTTTCTTTGTTGTTCTGCTTCTAATTCCTTTAGGAACTAGTTCCTTTAGGTGTGCTGTTAGGTTTTGGATTTGGGATTTTCTCGTTTCTTGAGATAGACCTGGATTGCAATTTTCCTCTTAGGACTGCCTTCATTGCATCCCAAAGGTTTTGGATTGTTTTGTTTCATTTTCATTTGTTTCCATATATTTTTTAATTTCTTCTTTAATTGCCTGGTTGACACATTAGTTCTTTAGTAAGATGTTCTTTAACCATGCATTTGGAGGTTTTCCAAACTTTTTCCTGTGGTTGAATTCAAGTTTTATAGCATTGTAATCTGAAAGTGTGAATGGTATGATCTCAATTCTTTCATATTTATTGAGGGCTGTTTTGTGACCCAGTATGTAATCTATCGTGGAGAATGTTCCATGTGCACTTGAAAAGAATGTATATTCTGCTGCTTTAGAATGAAAAGTTCTAAATATATCTGTCAAGTCCATCTGGTCCAGTGTATCATTCAGGGCCATTGTTTCTTTATTGATTTGTTGTCTAGATGATCTATCCATTGTTGTAAGAGGAGTATTAAAGTCCCCTGCAATTACCACATTCTTACCAATAAGATTCCTTATGTTTGTGATTGTTTTATATATTTTGGTGCTTCTGAATTTGGTGCGTAGACATGAACATTTATAATTGTTAGATCTTCTTGATGGATAGACTCCATAATTATGATATAATGTCCTTCTTCATCTCTTGCTACAGACTTTAGTTTAAAATCTAGTTTGTCTGATATAAGCATGGCTACTCCAGCTTTCTTTTGACTTCCAGTAGCATGATAGATAGTTCTCCATCCCCTCACTTTCAATCTGAAGGTGTCCTCAGGTCTAAAATGAGTCTCTTGTAGACAGCAAATAGATTGGTCTTACTTTTTTTTTATCCATTGTGATATCCTACGTCTTTTGATTGGAGCATTTAGTCCATTTACATTCAGTGTTAGTATTGAAAGATATGGTTTTAGAGTCATTATGTTATCTGTAGGTGTCATGCTTGTAGTGATGTCTCTGGTATTTTGTGGTTCTTGCAACATTTCACTCACAGAGTCCCCCTTAGGATCTCTTATAGGGCTGGTTTAGTGGTGGTGAATTCCTTCAGTTTTTGTTTGGGAAAACCTTTATCTCTCCTTCTATTCTGAATGACAAGTTTGCTGGATAAAGGATTCTCGGCTGCATATTTTTTCTGTTCATCACATTGAAATTTCATGCCACTCCTTTCTGGCCTGCCAAGTTTCAGTAGATAGGTCTGCTACTACCCTTATGTGTCTACCCTTGTAGGTTAAGTCCCATTTATACCTAGATGCTTTCAGAATTCTCTCTTTATCTTTGTATTTTGCCAGTTTTGCTGTGGTATGTCATGTAGAAGATGGATTCAAGTTATCTCTGAAGGGAGTTCTCTGTGCCTCCTGGATCTCAATATCTGTTTCCTTCCCCAGATCAGGGAAGCTCTCAGCTCTGATTTGTTCAAGTACAGCTTTGGCCCCTTTCTCTGTCTCTTCTTCTTCTGGAACTCCTATGATATGGATATTATTCCACTCCATTGAATCACCTAGGTCTCTAATTCTCCCTTCATGACCCAGAATTTTTTATATCTCTCTTTTTCTCAGCTTCCTCTTTTTCCATAATTTTGTCTTCTATTTCACCTATTCCTCCTTCTGCCTCTTCAATTCTTGCTGTCACTGCCTGCAGTTTATTTTGCACCTCATTTACAACATTTTTAATTCATCATGACTATTTTTTAGTTCCTTGATCTCTGCAACAATAGATTCTCTGCTGTCTCCTTTGCTTTTTTCAAGCCCAGCAATTAATCTTATGACTATTATTCTAAATTCTTGTTCAGTTATATTGTTTATATCTGTTATGAGCAATTATTTAGCTGTCATTTCTTCCTGGAATTTCTTTTGAGGAGAATTCTTCCATTTCATCATTTTGCTAGTTTTCTGTCCCTTATAATTTTAATAGCTCATTATGTGCCCTGCTCCTGAGAGCACTACTATATTGAAAAGGGGTCATATACTGTCTAGGGCCTGGCCCTTCAGGAGGTGTTTTTTGGAGAGTGTTCCTTGCTCTCTGTTGTTGTGACTTTGGTTACTTTATCTCCCTACTCATAGTGATGTTTTGGACCCTCCACCAGGTGTGCTTTGATATGTTCCTTGAAGTAGTCCTGGAAAGGAAAACAAACATACAAACAAAAAACAAACAGAAAACAAAAACACAAAAGCAAACAAACTCTCAGACAATAAGAATTGTCTGAGAATTAAACCAGACAATGCAACAGCCTTGGTCTGGAGGAGAGCTGTCTGGTTCATCAGTGTCAATCCCGCTCCCATAGATACACAGTTGCAAGGTGCAGAGGGGCGTGGTTTGGTATAGGCATGTCCCACCTCCACTGTGGGCCCTTGATCCGTTCCCTGAAGCCACCCCACCTATGGCTCATCAGGTTGTCCCAGTGGGTCCCTGGAAGCCACTCTGACTCTTTTCCTTCAGGAGTCTTGGGGTTCAAAGTCCTTTGGCCTCAAGATGGCTTTGTTTGAGAGAGGAGGGAACTTCAGATCTCCCTACTTCTCCACCATGTTGGCCCCTCCCTCCACCACCACCCCCACCCCACTTCTGAGGAACTGTGGCTTTGACCTGCTCAGATTCTCTGGAGGAGCGTCTCACTGAGCAATGGCCAGTATGGCCCATCCCCAGGAACGTTCATGAGACTGTGCTGCTGCTTGTGTCCAGAGACTGCGGCTGGGTGCCAGCCTACCCCAGAAAAAGTTCACACAATCTTGTAAAAGTAGTGTTTCAGGGTTTATGGAAAATCACAACACACACCCAGCACCAGGCTTCACCCTTAACATCCTTGTTCCAACACCAGAGAATGTGGTTGTTCTCTGGGGTCCATTGGAACCTTTGCCCGTGGGGTGGCCACACAGCCTCTACTAAATGTCCTCCCTGCAGTGGAACCACCATTCCCTGTGTGGCCATGGACCCCTTGGACCTCACTCTCTGCTCCTGGGAATTCATCCTTCCCACCAGAATACCGCCAGGTATCAAGCTGCAGAGCCTCAGACTCTGTGCTCCCCCTGTTTATGAGTCTTGATGGAATTTAAAACCTCTTTTTTCTCCTTTCTCCCTTTTTTTGTTCAGTCCCTGTGGCTGCTTCTACTTTCTCTCCAGCTGATTATTGGGGCAGGGGTGTTTTTCCCATACTCTCCCCCTGTCTCTGTCCTGTCTCCTCAAGCAAAAACAGCTCCCTGCCCTCTGTGGCTTCTCTCTCCCCCACTTCACCTCTCTGCACTGTGTATCTGCCGAGTTCTGTGGTTCAGGTTGTGCAGGTTGTTGTATTAATCCTCAGAGCAGTGTTCTAGGTGTGCAAGATGGTTTAGTGTTGCTCTGGCTGCATTTCAGCAACGAGAGATGCAAAAAAAACTTCCATGCTGTTCCGCCATCTTGGCCCTTGCTCCCTGAGTTATACATTTTATGATGATAATATTTTGGTGAGTTACTTCGTTCAAGGTGACAAGTCCAGCAGATGCATTGCTGGAGGATATGAACTATATATAGTTCTGTAAGGAGCATATAATGATTAGTGACATTTGTACCCAAGAGGAAGGGCAAGTTGTGGTGGCCACTGTCAGAGATGCAAGGTGGGAGGCTGTGATGACAAACTAGAGGTGGGAAGCAGGAGAAGGCACCAGGGAGTGGCTGCCTCTCCCCCCACCAATGGGGGGGGAGGGGGTGCAGGGGTGGTGGGAATGGACCCGTATAAGGCAGTTGTTTCCTGGGGAAAGAAACAACATCCATGAACTTTTTAGAATGACACAGATGGTAGTAACCTCTCCCAGATTTTCCTTAGACAGGAATCTCCCATCCTTAGATGGGAGTGTAAGGATGAACATTTTGCCAGAGAACAGATTGTATATTAGGATTATGAACTAAACAAATGGGGAGGGGCAGGTTTTTGTGTCAGAAACTTGTGGGCTATTTATGGCCATCAGTCCAAAGATTCCAGGAGGTATGAAAACAGGCAGCTAAAGACCTTACAGTGATTGAGTCTCTGAGAGTACTCTTGGGAGGGCCTTTTGATTTTAATTCAGATGTATGGTAGAACCTTTTGTTGGGGCTGGATGTCACTTAACATGACCTCATTTATAGGTAGCAGCTTCAGGGAGATTAAGTGAAATTAGTAAATGAGGAATATCTTGCCTCCAGAACCCAAAAGGTATTAAAAGACGTTGGATTTATATGTCCTTACTGATTATGTTAAACAAAACTCCTTGGATGAGAATGTTATTAATGTAATGTCGTACTTGTGTTCATGAAGAAAGGTGGATACAGTTAAAATCCTGCCTGAATAAGTACCTAGTAGTGCAATTGCTGGGTCGTAGAATAGCTCTATTTTTAATTTTTTGAGGAAACTCCACCCTGTTTTCCAGACTGGCTGTACTAAGTCAGTCAGAGAAAGACAAATATCATATGATTTCACTCATATGTGGACTTAAGAAACAAAACAAATGAACATAGGGGAAGAGAAGGAAAAAGGAGAGGGAGGTAAACTGTAAGAGACTCTTAAATACAGAAAAAAACAAACTGAGGGTAATCAGAGGGGTGGGAGATGGGGGCTAAGTGGATGATGGGCATTAAGGGCACTTGTTGAGATGAGCATTGGGTGTTATATGTAAGTGATGAATCACTCAGTTCTACTCCTGAAACCGATACTACACCATATGTTGACTAACTTGAATTTAAGTAAATAAATTATTTAAAGAGTCCTGCCTGCAAAATCTGTGTGTAATGGCAGAGGTGCTGAGGTACTCCATGGGCAGTCCCGTAAAGATATATTGTGTTCCTTTGGAGCTGACGACAAACTGAGAAGCTGTTGAAATAAACACTGAATAAAACATATTAGATGATGTTACTATTTTTAATAATGTTCGATATTGAGCTGTAAGGGGGGAAGCAATGTCATTAAGATTGGAATAATCTAGCATGAGGCACCATTCATTCTTTGTGGATTTAAGACCAGGCCAAACTGAGCTGTCAATCGGGGAGTCAGTGGGAATAATGACCTTTTTATTGATTAGGTCCTATAGAATGTTTCAATCATTAAGGGACCTGTTTTAACTTACACTGAGCCATATTAACTATTTTACCTGAAGCTCAGGGTTCTGATTTTATCAATTTTATGAAATAATGTGTATATTTATGTATTTATTTATTTAATTTTAGTTGATTACTTATTGTGTCAGACAGAGTGTGTATGCCTACTATTTTAGTCTTTTCAGGCTACTACAACAAAACACTGCAGACGAGGTGACTTATAAACAGTAGAAATTTATTTCTCACAGTTCTTGGGGCTGGGAGGTTCAAGCACAAGGCACCAGCAAATCTGGTATCTGCTGAGAAGCTGATTTCTAGTTCATAGACCAATTTTTCACTGTGTCCTCACATGGTAGAAAGGATGAGCTAGCTCTCTGTGGTCTCTCTGGGCACTCATCCCACTCATGAAGGCTATGTCCTTATGACTTAATTAGCTCCCAAAGTCCCTGCCTCCAAATGCCATCACATCAGAAAAATAGGTTTCAATACAAAAATCGGGGTGAGGGAGACACAAATATGCAGTCTATAGCAGACTGAAAACACATCTTATGGCTGCACCCTGGAAAGTGTGGCCCGTGTTTCCTATTGGTCCCATTGCCCTTAGGTGACAGTATCCAGGAAGTGGAGTCTAGCCATTTAGGACTGTTGTTTGCTTTTTCTTAATCTTCCAACACCAAGAAAATCTGGCTAAGGAGACACATGGAAACCATCAGCAGACACAGCAGCAAGCTGCAAGTTAAAGCACAAGCTTACCAACAAGCAACACTTCCTTCCCAAGCTGTTCTCCTGGTGGTTTGGAATAAATTAGTAAGGCAAGAGCAGACCCCCAAGAAGCTATGCAAGAGTAAGCAGTTGTGTCCATGCAATCTTGCCCACAGTGCCAATGTTTTATAAGATCAAAGATTTTTTTTGATGATGGGACACAACACAATGACACTCAGATAGATGAAAGGCAAACTGTCTATGATAATTCCAAATGAAAGACACCTGCCATGCTTGGCCATGCAGGGATGAACCAGGTTCAGGGTGACAGTGAGAACTGTAGGGAGAAGCTTACGTAGAGCAGAGTTTACTAGGTTTCCTGATTTCCCATGCATTGGCTAATTTGAATGATTTCATGGGATCCAGGGCACAAGTGCTATCTCTAGTTATCTGGTGTTGGGTCCTGGGGCAATCAGGGTAGGTACATGTTGACCCAGAGTAGGAGCCACCATAAGGAAGTGGTTGAGACGTGGACTTAAGTGTTCAACAAGGAGAACTAACTGCCTCTAGCCAGGGCCTCAAAAATGAACAAAAACAGCACTGGGGAAACTATCTCAAATAGCGCTCAAAAAAAAACCCACCCTGCTGACACCGTGATCTTGGAATTCTAGCCTTCAGAGCTGTGACACGATCATTTCTGATGTTTCAGCCACTTTGTTTGTGGTAACTGATTGAGGCAGCCCTAGAAAACTAATACTCTTCCCAACTAATAGTGCCATTTTTCATTCCTACCATTGCAGATGGCCAGTTGCACATGTCCTCAGCACATCTCCCAAGACAGCTTGTCACATCTTACTTCTCAACTGAGATTGGCCACATTTCAAGTAGTCACCAGCCCTTGTGGCTGACAAATAAGATATTGAATGTGATATTCTAGAGCATGATTTGTTTTTATGGTCCTTATGATGCTCAAAACTTTTCTGGATAACATTATTTCTTAAAAGAACAAATATATTTAATCCTTTCACAGAATGTGAGAATATTGTCAAAAATTATTCTGAACTATTCTTCAACATACAATTTTAAATGATAGAGATACAGTTTATAATACAGCCATAAAAATGGACATAAACTGAATTCTTCTGGAATTGTTTACTCAAATTTTGCAGTAGAATTTAAATGCATGATTTGGGTCACAACATAGGAACAAGAAGAAGAAGAAGAGGAAGAAGAAGAGGAAAAAGAAAGGGAAGAAGGGGAAGAGGAAAAGAAGGGGGAGGGGAGGAGGAGGAAGAGGAGAAGAAGGAGAAGGGGAAGAAGGGGAAGAGGAAGGAGAACAAGAACAAGAACAAGAACAAAAACAAAAACAAAAAAGGAAAAAAGAAAATTCCATTCTCTGTAAGTTTCCTTAAAGTTTCTTGTTTTTTTTTTTTCTCTTCTATGTTACAGGTAACTAAAGTGCATTTATCAATCACAGAAAAAGCACTTAACAAAATTCAACAACCAGTTGTATAAGTCCACTCTGGATGCTGTGGCGAAATACCACAAACTTAGTGACTTCAGAGAAATTTATTATCTCACAGCTCTGGAAGATAGATGTCTAAGATCAAGGTACCAGCAAGGTTCTGGTAAGTTTTCTCTTTCTAAGAGACAGCTGCTTTCTTGTATTGTTTTCAGATGGCTTTCTTCTGCCTAGGTGCTTGCGTGAGAGACACTCTGGTGTCTCTTCTTTCTTGACGACTAATAGTTACATTAGATTAGGGCCCTACCCGGATGACCTCATTAAAGGCCCTACATCCTAACACACTCACATTGGGCATTAGGGCTTCAACATATCTATTACCATAACACAAATTGATGATAAAACCTCTCATAAAAAAAAAAGGAATAAAGGAAACTTCCCCATTTTGATGAAGAGCATCTATAAAAACCTACAGCTCACATATTAATTAATTGTGGAAAATTGAATGTTTTCCACCTAAAAGAGAGAATGAGGCAAGGATGCCTGCTCTTACAACTCTTATTCAATATAATTTTGAAAGTTCTAGCCAGTGTAATAAGGCAGTAAAACTAAATACAGGGCATACAGATGAGGAAAGAGAAAGAAATCTGTTCCTATTTGAAGATGATGTGATGGAACTGTTTTGTATGTTTTTTTTTTTTTAATTTTTTTAACGTTTATTTATTTTTGAGACACGGAGAGACAGAGCATGAACAGGGGAGGGTCAGAGAGAGGGAGACACAGAATCTGAAGCAGGCTCCAGGCTCTGAGCTGTCAGCACAGAGCCCGACACGGGGCTAGAACTCACGGACCACAAGATCATGACCTGAGCCGAAGTCGGCGGCTTAACGACTGAGCCACCCAGGCGCCCCTAGAACTGTTTTGTATCTTGATCAATGTCAATATCCTAGTTGTTTTTGTACTATAGTTTGCAAAATGCTACTACTGGAGGAAACTGGGTTAAAGGCACATAGGATTCCTCTAGATTATTTCTTACAACTGCTTGTGAATCTGCAATCATCTCAAAATAAAAATTGAATTTAAAAAATAAAAATTAAAAGAATATTCCATTCTCTCTTTCATAATTATGCCTAAATAATTTCCCCTTGGGTGTTACAAGTAACTAAAATACACTTTTTTTATTATGGCAATTATGCATAACTCAAATTTTACCATTTTATCCATTTGAAAGTGTACAATTCAGTGCTATTTAGTAATTCCCAATTTAAAGAAATCATCACCATTACAAAGTTCCAGAGGGTTTTCATCATCCTAAAAAGAAACTCTGCTGTCATAAATATTCACCCCACACACCCTGGCAATCATTAATCTGCTTTCTGTCTCAATGGATTTGCCTATTCTAGATATTTCGGATAAATGGCATCATACGATATTTGGTATTTTATGTCTGGCTTCTTTCATGTAGCATAGTATTTTAAAGGTTTATCCATGTTTTGGCATGTATCAGTACTTCTTTTCTTTCCATAACTTAATAACATTCCCTTGTATGGATATACTACCTTTGTGTATACATCCAACAACTGATGAGATTTGGATCGATTCCTACTTTGACTCTTGTGAATGGTGCTCCTATGAACATTAGCATACAAGTTTTTGTTTGAACACCTGTTTTCAACTCTCTTGGCTATGTACCTACAAGTGGAATTGCTAAACCATGTGTAATTCTATGTTTCAGTTATTACACACTCACCAAATTGTTGTTCATCATAGTAACACCATGGAACTTTTCTACTAACAATACATGAGAATTCCAATTCCTCCAATCCTGGCCTACACTTGTTATTTTCAGAATGATTAGCCATCCTATTTGGTGTGAAGTGATCTCACTGTAGTTTTCATTTGCCTTTCCCTAGTAATGAATAACACTGACGATGTTATCATGTGTTATTAGCCAACTATCACTGACTATTTGTAAATGTTCCTTGGAAAAAAGCCTATTAAAGGTCTTCACCCAGTGTTTAATTAGGTTGTTTGATTTGAGCAGTAAAAAATTTTTTATATATTCTGGAATACTTAAATCTTATCAGATTTATTATTTGCAATTATTTTTTCACATTCTATGGGCTGTTTTTCATTCTTGATATGTATTCTGATACACAAAACTTTGTAGACAAGAACTGTTAATTTCGATAAACTGTAATTTCTCTATGTTTTCTTCGGATCCTTGGACTTTTGATGCCATATCTAAAAATCATTGCCAAATCTAAAGATAGAGTTAATACCTTACACTTCTTAGATTTTGATCATTTTAGCAATCATATTTAAGACTTTGATACAATTGGGGTTAGTTTTTTAATATGGTGTCAGATAAAGATCAAATTTCATTCTTTGCAGGTGATGGTCCAAAGCATAAACTTTGGAGTGAAATCTCAAAAGAATAGAAATGTAGTGTATAATTTCCAGTACAATAAAAATGGAACTTTTAAAGCTCTGTAACATCTAAAAATATGGGGGGGGGGTGGAATATAAGCACAGAAAAATCAGGATAAATATAAATACAGTATTATAAACATACAAATAAATAAAGAAGAAATAAATAAGAAGAAATAAATAAATAATTATAAATATAAATAAAGACCACATAAGAGGAAAATGACGATGGTATTAAAAAAGGAAAGTCAAGAATTAGAGATGGTTTCATGAGGAAGGAAGGACCAATTCAGTTTCTCTAAAGATTATAGTCTAAATGAGGCAAACATTCTGTGTTTTGTAAGGTACAGTTCTTAAAATGAAAATATGGTTTAGGGTATGTATAAAGAGTACATGGTCGATAATTAACAAAATAAGTACACCTGAATATTAGCATTATAAAATTAGAATTTTTACTTTCTAATTAAAATACTAATATGAGGCAAATTAAAAATTATATAGCTATATTTTGACTTTACGGCTTAAATTTTTGCAAATATTCTTTTTAATGTTACCTTACCTCCTCAACAACTAAAGTTGCTTCTTTTTTTTAACTAGCATTTTCTGCAAAATATAAAAATAAGCTGGAGTGAATGAAGGAAACATCAGTATTTAGTTAAAAATGGGAAAACAAAATAGTATACTATTGACAAGTGTGGTTCATTTTTTATAGAATCCATAGTAAATCAGAACTGAACTACCAGAAATAAGAATGATGCTTGTGGTTAATACACATAGACAAGATAATTCCAGATTTTGGAAAAGGAAGTGGAATTATGAAACAGAAGCCTAATATATGTTACACATGTAACACAAAATAAATTATTGTACTTCTTTCCGGGTATAGAAATTTAGCATACACAATCTCTCCCAAGATCCTGTCCTAAGTGGCATAATTCACTGTGCTTGCATGCCTAAGTAATCAAGCAAGTCCCTCTTGTCATTTGGAGTAGTCTAAATCTAACACATTTAGGATGTGCTTCTTGATTATGGGAAGTTGATGTTAGCATATTAATTTCATCTTTCAGTTCCCCTTTTCTGACTCCTTCTGGCCCAATAAAGGTGAGGGAGAAAAAAACAGCCAACACCTGCAAATTTTCAAAAGGCAAATGGACCCCACAATGACCAAGATAATAAAAACAGAGAAGGTGATATACACAATATTTAAGTTTAGTGGTGACTGGTCTGTAAATATAGACACAAAAAACATATGGCTTAACTATAGTCCATCTGGACAGTGGAATATTATTTAGCACTAATAAGAAATGAGCTGCCAAGCCATGAAAAGACACAGAAGAAATTAAATGGATATTACTAAGTGAAAGAAGCCAGTTTAAAAATGCTACATTATTTTTTCTTAGTGTTTATTTTTGTGAGAGAGATTGAAGAGAGACAGAACTTGAGCAGGGGAGAGGCAGAGAGAGACAGAGATATAGTATCTGAAGGAGGCTCCAGGCTCCGAGTTGTCAGTACAGAGCCCGACATGGGGCTCAAACTCATGAGTCGTGAGATCATGACCTGAGCCAAATTCAGACACTTAACTAACTGAGCCACCCAGGCGCTCCAAGAATGCCAAGTTCTATCTGATTCCAAGTACATGACATTCTACAAAAGGTAAAACTATGGGGACAGTGAAAAGATCAGGGGTTGTTAGAGGTTAGGGTGGAGGGAGGGAGCAGTAGGTGAAGCCTGGAGGACTTTCAGGACAATGAAACTACTCTGTGTGAAACTACAATGGGGGATCCCTGCCATCTGCACAGTTACCAAAACTCACAGAATGTACACCTAGAGTGACCCTTAATTAAACTATGTGCTTCGAGTGATAATGTTGTATTACCATTGGCTCATTGACTATCCCAGGTGTACCTGGGTGGCATAAGTGATGGAGGCAGGGGAGGAGGGGGTGCCTGTAGTAGGGCAGGGGTTGTTGGGAACTCTGGAATTTCTACTCATTTTTCTGTAAACCTAAACTGCTCTAAAAACTAAAGTTTATTGAAAATAAGTATAGATATATACATAAAAGTATAAAATCATGTATCTCTGTGTGTGTGTGTGTGTGTGTGTGTGTATACATATATGTGTGTGTGTGTGTGTGTGTGTGTGTGTGTGGTTTAAGGATATCTCATAGCTCATGAAATTCACTTCTGTGACTTTATTTTAAACATTTCTTGGGGCACCTGGGTGGCTCAGTCGGTTAAGCGTCTGACTTCAGCTCAGGTCATGATCTCACAGTTAGTGAGTTCGAGCCCCGCATCGGGCTCTGTGGTGACAGCTCAGAGCCTGGGAGCTGCTTTGGATTCTGTCTCTCTCTCTCTCTCTTCCCCTTCCCTGCTTGCACTCTGTCTTTCTCTCTCTCTCAAAAATAAATATGAAAAAATTAAAAAATATATATATATATTTTATCCTTCTCCTAAAACCATAAGAATTAATTTAAAAGTACACTACTCAAGCCAGCTTACTGCTTGTATAGAAGTGTACACTTAAATTATTAAATCATGTTTATTATAATTATTAAAAAGTAAACATCATTTAAAATATGGCTTCTTAAACCAAATTCTGCATTATTCTTCTTGACATAACTCATAATGGTGGAGAAGGACATAAAAGAGAGGCTGGGGAGATTATCCTTGAGTGAAATTCTCCATACACTCCTTTTTCATTCTTCCATAGCTTCTCTGATATAATGAAAACTTCATACAAAAGCTGAAATTACTAACAGAATTCTGCTCTATGGACAGATTCCTGTTGCCAGTCAGATGATACACAAAGCAGGACACCTTAAATACCCGGTGGTCCTCCCAGCGGCACAAACTCTGGACGGTCACTGTGTCATTGCCCAGTGGCTCTTCCACAGTGTGACAATCTCCCCCTGGGGTCCAGGAGATCTGCGCCGCTGGCTTCCCTGCAGCTGCCCTACACACGATAGTTCCATTCTCAAGTTGAAACAGGGTCACGTCGGGGGGCACTGCAGAGATGCAGGGGAAAATGCTTCAGTCTTAACACACGGATATGGAATAGAGAGAGACATCTGTTTCAGTCCAAATCTGGTTATCTGACATCCCACAATATACGATGCTCCTTACCTAACACTTTCAGGTGATATCCATGATAGAAATGCCCATGAGTTGTGACCACTTCACACCTGTAATATCCATCATGAGTGATGGCCACTGGATTGATCTGAAGGGCGGGATTCCGATCAGGTCTGGAGTCCCAGGATATTGTCTCGTCACTACAGTTTATGGCCCTGGTCTCATTTGTATCTCTCCTGTAGGCTCTGGTGCAGGAAGGCTTGTCTCTGAGGATTATTTCCCATGTGGTTACCAGCACAGTTGTCAAGCTGATGAGAGGGCAAGAGAGGATACCTTTGTATCCACAGGTACAGACAGGGAAGGGTGAGCTGAACACCTGCACAAAGAGAATAATGAAAGTACTTCATGTGTTTATTTTTCATAACATACTACGTAAAATTTTACTATAACAGGACTTTACTGGTGATCTTATTCCAGAAAACATATAAGGCTTACATAAAAAATTAAACTTGCACAAAATGCATATAACATGTTAAAACTAATCCAAAGATGAACCCATTTTTCTCCTTTATACTTTGGTCTTAGATAAACTATACCTATTATCATTGTGAGAAATATTTAAGCATTTATGCATTGATTCGCAGGTTTTGATATGTAAGAAACAAGAAAACACAATATAAATAAATGGACAAAATCATCTAAATCTAATGTTTTGGTCAGAGAGACTATTAGATTTATCTAAAAACTCATGCTTCTTAGTATAGAAAGTAGAAAGAAAAATTGGCGAGTTGATTTTCTCCTCCTAAGTATTACGGAGAAAGAATAAGTCAGAATATCAGAACTAATAAGAAAGAATATCAGAACTAAATGCCTATCCTTACGGGTGGCACTTCAGACAAAAATAAATATAAAAAGCATAAAATGGCGTTCATGTTGACCAGACTGAACATTTTTTTAATGCTTATTTATTTTCAGAGAGATAATGAGTGGGGGAGGGGCAGAGAGAGAGGGAGACAGAGAATTCCAAGCAGGCTCCCTGCTGACAGCTCAGAGCCCAACACAGGGCTCCATCCCACAAACCATGAATGAGATCATGACCTGAGCCAAAACCAAGAGTCGGATGCTTAAATGGCTGAGCCACCCGGGCACCCCACCACTACCCAGGGTGGGTATTTTTAAAGCTTTTTTTTTTTTTTGGAGAATCACAATCAGTAAAATCAACAGATCTTTCTTCCTTCCTTCCTATTGAGTCACACGTACACTGCCAAACAGTTCAACTGTGAACTCTGCTCACAGATTGCGTCTCTATATTCGAATTACAAGAATTACATAAATTCACTCCCTTTGTCCAACTTTAAAGTCAAAATTAAGCCCTGCGACATACAACATAATGGGTGTCTGACCGGGAGGGGTTTGCTGAGACAGGATTAAGGAAGTCAGGGTCCATGCACCTGTAACCCAGCTGACTGGCAAGGAGCTCATCACTTTACATTGAGCAGAACTAGCGTGATGGGGCAAAATTGTTTTGTGCATGGAGCTTGTGGGTGCTAAACTCTCATTTGAGATCCCTCCTCTCCTTTTTTGGTGTATCCTGCCTCTTCTGTGATGATGGACTCATGCCCTCGCATTTCACAGACCAATCAAGATCCCATAACTACAGGAAGCAAGGAGGATACTTCCTTACTTACTCCTTTTTGAGAGAGAGGCTGAGGGAGAGGGAGTGAGGGAAACTTTCATAGGCTCCGAGACCAGCATGGAACCCGGATGGGGCTTGATCTTACGACCATAAGATCATGACCTGAGCCTAAATCAAGAGTCAGACGCTTAACTGACTGAGCCATCCATGTGCCCCATTGGGGGGTGGCAGGCAGATTTTATAGCAGATCTGAGAGGGGAGTGAAATCCATGAAGCATGTGCACAGTGAAAATGAGCCTTGGCCAAGGTTGGAGGCAAGCAAGAAGTTAGCTGATTAGGAACAGCTAGAGGGGGGATGTGGGGGAACATCCCTGTGCCTCAAAACAAGATGCTGAAGATGAAACCACAAAGGGAAGAGGCTGGTGAATGTTCTTTTGTGTTCTCAGGGGTTTGCACTTCTGCTTCTGAACAGTCTAAGGTTTTAATATTTTGCCTGCTATTGAGCCTTAAGGCCTGATTCTATTCTTTTAAAAGAAATTACTAGCTAATCAAATTATCAGATGCATTTTAATAGGGGTGCCATCTCCAGAGAAGTGGCTCCCAGGGTGAGGATCCCAAGCACCATGGACAATCCCTGTTCTTTCACCTTCCTCTGCTCTAGGACCCTCCAGCAATCCCCCTTCACCTGTGATGGGACTTCTGTGATTCCTGTCAGTCACCCTTTCTTTATCCTTCTCTTTCTCTATTCACACCTGTTGCGATAATTCACCAGTGACCAGTCACTCCCCCACACTCAGTGGGGTTGGCACCTGTCTAACAAATATAATCTCCTCACAGCCCTGTGATCAACTACCGTGATTTCACTTCCTGGTCACAGAGGGATAGCAGGTGGATTCTCCTATTGGCTCCAGAACCAGCAGTCACCTTCCAGCTTCTCTGCATCCTGTGTCTATGACTCTCCTCCAGTCTCCTCCAGCCCTTCTGCACACAGACCAATCCCTATGAGATTTGGGGCTTTTCCTTTCTGTCCTCACTGCCAGATCTTAGATTACGACCCCATCACCACACACGTGGATTCCTGCAGAAGTCTCCTGACGTCTGTGTCTGTCTCAAATCTCTCCCCTCTTCGGTTCACACCTGACCTTGCAGCAGGTCCAGGATTCTGGGACACGGGTGTGATCCCCTCCATCTAACACCCCTCAGAGACCTCTCCCCGCCCGAAGACAGCACTTACATGTCTTGTGTTGCCTTTGAAAGCCCTCTCTTGCAGATGGACTCACTTTGCCATCTTATCACCCCTCAGTCGCCCCCACACTTCACAAAGAAAACACCAAGCACTGCTGCATATCTGGGTCTTTCCTCACATCATTCCTGCAGACTGGGGTGGCCTACAGACCACTCTGTCCACAAAAACTCTCCTCTTCCCCTAAGAGCCATTTCACACGCTGCCCCTGCCATGAAACCTTCTCAGAGCCTTGCTGCTTCGCCTTCTCCTCTACACTCCCAGCACACTTGATGTGAGTGCTCATCTCCTCCGTCAAATGCCATCTGTGCTGACATCTCGGCTCCCCTGCGAAATGAGCCCCTTAGGGTGCTGTGGGGCTCTAGCTACTCTTGTTTGTCCCCGTGTTCCCCACATGGCCTAGCACAGTGCCTGACAGGGAGAGCTCCATAATCCTCGGACGGAATGTGCACTGCCCGGGGGGGAGGAGGCCTGGGGTCATTCAGGGTCCCTCACACCTCAGCACTCAGATCATCATACTCTTCAACTGGGCTCAGGCCGGCCCCCTGACCAGCCCATCAACCCTGTTTCTAAGGAAGTTCAACACTTTTTCCCTTTAGTACTGGCCTGTAGGAAAAAATTAAAAACATATTACCTTCCATAGGAAGTATGAAACGTCTCTGCTTTCCATCCATGAATGTACTATTCGTTGAAGGTAGAAGATATTCAGAGAAAAGTAAATGAAATGAACTTCAGGGACTGAAATTGAGTGTCAGCCACTGTTTATTCATACATCTTACATACAACATGATAGAAAATCAGTTGTCACTAAATTCCACAAAAAGCTTTACAAAACAGAAATTAGAAGTTATTTCATCATTATGTGGAAAAAACAGGTTAACATTTAAAATTACATTGTAGGCTTTTAATCAATAATTTCCCATTTTTGAGACACCTTGTTCTGTACTTGACAATAATTTTCTCCAGGGCAACCCTGCCTCCACTCCTCTCCTAGCCACAGTGGATTGTTCCATCATGGGTACCTCACATGATGGGGACTGAGTATAGTGTTTTCTCCAGATCCACCTCCTGATTAAAGTTGTTTGATCCACTGGTGGGCACCTCACCCAGCTGCGCAAATGAGAGTACTTTCACGAGAATTTTGGAACCAGATTGAGACTAGTCCATTCTTCTTTTCCTCCCCTTTTCTTACAGTGATTGCTAAATTTATGTGTCCATTTTATGTGTTCTCGATGTTTCTGTGAAAGTATTTTTTAAAATTTTTTTAATTTTTATTTATATTTGAGAGAGGGAGAGAGACAGAATGTGAGTGGAGGAGGGGCAGAGAGTGAGGGAGACACAGAATCTGAATCAGGTTCCAGGCTCTGAGCTGTCAGCACAGAGACCAATGTGGGGCTGGAACTCACAAAGCCGTGAGATCATGACCTTAGCTGAAGGCAGACCCTTAACTGACTGAGCCACCTAGGTGCCCCAAAAGTATTTTTTTTATAGATAAGGTTAACATTAATATGAGTAGACTTTCAGTAAAGCAAATTACCTTCCATAATGTCGGGAGGCCATGTTCAAACAGTTGAAGGCCTTATTTTAATAAAAGACTGACCTCTAGGAAAGGGAAATTCTATAGCAGACTGCCTTTAGACTCACTACTCCTCTTCCCTGGGTCTCCAGCTGCTGGCCCAGCCTGCTGATTCTGGACTTGCCAAGCCTCTACACTCTTGTGAGCCAGTTCTTTAAAATAAATCTCTCTCTTTTCCCTCCCTCTCTCCCTCCTTCCTTCTGTCTCTCCCTTCACTCTCTGTTATTCTGTTTCCTTGAGGACTGATGACTATCCTGGAAAGAAGGAAGCAGAAGCAGAGAGTGAGAGAGAGAGAGAGAGACTCCTCACCTAGCTAAAGTTTCTAATTCCATCCTTCCTGAGACCCACATGCATTCCTTCCCTTGGAATTCCTGACAATCAAAGACTTTTCTGATAACCAAAGTAGTCCTAATCTACTTCAAATCTGGGTTCTGAAAAGATCTGTAGTGAAGTAAAACACAACAATTTTTTTCTAAATTATGATTTATCCTGGGAATATTCTGTGTGTGCTTGAAAAGATTGTATTCTGCTATTGTTGGAAACAATGTTCTGTACATATCTGTTGGGCCATTTGGCCTACAGTGTTGTTCAAGTCCACTGTTTCCTTATTGGTCTTATGTTGGAATGATCTTTTCATTTTCCAATGAAAAGGTACAGTTAGAGTTCCCTGAAAATGCTGTATTGTTTTCTATTTCTTCTTCAGGTCTGTCAATATCTGCTCTATATATTTAGATGCTCTGATGTTGGATGAATAAATATTTACATGTGTTTGGCGCCTGGGTTGCTCAATTGGTTAAGCATCCAACTTCAGCTCAGGTCACTCTCTCATGGCTAATGAGTTCCATCCCTGAGTCAGACTCTGTGCTAACAGCTCAGAGCCTGGAGTCTACTTTGGATTCTGTGTCTCTCTCTCTCTCTACCCCTCTCCTGCTAATGCTGTCTCTCAAAAATAAATAAACATTTAAAAAATTTTTTTAAAATATTTTCAAATGTTAAATCCTCTTGATGAATTGGCTTTTTACCATTAGAGACTGAAATGTTCTGTCTTTAGTTACATTTTTTAACTTAAAGTCTATTTTCTCTAATATTAAATATAGCTATCCTTACTTTCTTTTGGTTTTTATTCCCTGGAACAGCTTTTTCCATCCATTCACTTTCAGCCTACATGTATCCTTGACTAAAGTCAGTCTCTTGTAGTAGCATATTGTTGAATCTTGTTTTTTTTTTTTTATCTATTTGCCCACTATATACCATGTGATTGGAGAATTCAGTCCATTTAATTTTTTTTTTAATGTTCATTTATTTTTGAAAGAGAGAGACAGTACAAGCAGGGGAGGGGCAGAGAGAGGGGGACAGGGGACCCAAACAAGCCCCCGGTATGGGTTTTGAACTCCCAAACCACGAGATCATGACATAAGCTGAAGTCAGATGCTCAACCAACTAAGCCACCCAGGTGCCCCTAGTCCATTTACATTAAGACAACTGATAAGAAAGTAGGTACTTACTATTGCTATTGTGTTCATTGTTTTCTATTTTGAAGTTCCTTTACTCCTTTCTTCCTGTCTTACTGACTTCCTTTGTGATTTGATAATTTTTTGTAGCAGTAGGATTTGATTTCTTATTCTATGTCTTCTGTGTATCTACCAAATAGTTTTCTTTGTGGTAACTATGAGTCATACGCCCAACACCTTATAGGTATTTCAAGCTGATTACAATATAAATTCATTGCCTACAATACTCAATATTTTTACATCTCCTCCCTCATTTTATGTTACTGATGTCACAATTTATATATTTAACTTGTGTACTGACAGATTTTTATAGCTATAATTATTTTTAATATTTTTTTGGCATTGGTACTAGCGTTAAAAGTTAATTCACACACCATCATTATGGTATTACACTATTCTGAATTTAATTATATATTGGCCTTTACAATGTTTAATGTCCATATGTCACCATGTTGCTAGTTAGCACCCTCTCTTTTCCTTTTATTTATTTATTTATTTATTTATTTATTTATTTATCTTACATGTATTTATTTTGAGAGAGAGCATGAGCACGTGTGGGGCAGAGTTAGAGGGAGAGAGAGAATCCCAACCTGGCTGCACACTGTCAGCACAGAGTCCAATCTGGGCTCGACCCCATGACCAAGAGATCATGACCTGAGACAAATGCAAGGGTCGTACACCTAACCGACTGAGCCACCCAAGTGCCATAGCGTCCTGTTATTTCAATTTGAAGAACTCCCTTTAGAATTTCTTGTAAGCAGGTTTAGTACTGATGAAGTTTGTCAGTTTCTGGTTTTTTCTAGGAAAGTCTTTACCTCACCTTTATTTCAGTTTTCCAAGTGAAGGATTTCCGTGGCTGGATTTTTCTTTCAGCACTTTGAAGGTATCATCCCACTCTCTGGGTCTGCAAGGTCTGTGCTGAGAAATCTGGGCATCCTTTATATACGACCACTCACTTTTCCTCTGCTGCTTTCAAAAGTTTCTCTTTTCTATTTGATTGTAATGTGTCTTAGTGCAGATTTCTTTACAGTCAGTCAAGTTCTGTGGTCTTCATGGATCTGGATGTTCATTCCCCACAGATTTAGGAGATTGCCTCTCATTAGTACTTTGCATAAGCTTTCTGCTCCTTTCTTTTATGCTTATCTGGGGCTCCAGTAATGCCTATATTGCTTGGTTTGTTGGTGTTTCATAACATCCCGAGACTTTCTTCCATCACTTCCATTCTTTCTGCTGGTTTGCTTTTTATCTCTGACTGGATGATTTCAAATTATGTCTTTGTGTTCACTAATTATTTCTTCTGCTTGATGACTCTGCTGTTGGAACTCTTGATTGAATTTTTCAGTGTAGTCTTTGCATAAAATTTGCCGTTGTGTCCTTTACATGATTTCTACCTCTTTTTTTGAGCGCTCCCTTTGCTCATAGATTGTTTTCTAGATTTTATTTAGGGGTCAAACTGTGTTCTCCTGTAGCTCACTGAGCTTCCTTAAGTAAACTATTTTTGAATTCTTTGTCAGGCATGCAGAGCTCCATTGCTTTGAGATCAGCCACTGGGGCTTGATATTGTTCTTTTAGTGATGTCATGTTTCCTTGAATGTTTTGAAAGGTTTGCATTGCTCGTGTCTTCACACTTGAAGGAGGTGTCACCACCACCCACCCCTCCCACCCACCCCCCCACCCACCCCCGCCATCTTTACTGCCTGGTTTCTTCAGAAAAAGATATTCACCTGTCAGCCCAGCTGGAGATTCTGGGAGGTCTCTCAGACCTTTCCTAAGGAGGTACCTTCTCCATTCCCGAGGTTCCTTTTGAGGTGGAAGTCTTAGGATTCTGTGTCTTCTCTCCATCCCACAAAAGCAGACAGAATTCTGAAACCCTCCTTTTTATTTACACGAGGGAAATTCCCTGAAGTGCTCAGGGTTGTGGGCCTTCTCCCAAATCACCAGACTGCTGATATCCATGCACACTATCTAGGGAGGTTCCCATCATCTGTGGGAAAGTGTGGGGCTGGCCACAGAGAGGGTGATAGGATTCTGCAATACCAAGACAAGGTGACAGCACTTAATAGTCAGGGGCAAAGTACATAATCATAAACAGTAGCGAGGCCAGAATGACAACCAAGAGGCTCTGACCTGAAAGATCTGTGGCAAAAGCCAGATAAATCTTAACGTTCTTAAGGGTAAGAGAGAAGGGCAGCCAAAGACGGTATGGTTTGCCTTATATGGCCAGATCAAGGATAAATGGGTGTCTTACATCAGTTTTGCTTCCTGCAACAAAAATACCAAAGAGTGGTGTAATAACAAACACTTTATCTCACAGTTCTAGAAGCTGGAAGTCTAAGATCAAAGTACTAGCAGACATGATGTCCAATGAAAGCCCACTTCCTGGCTTGTAGACAGCTGTCTTCTCACTGTATTCTCACATGGAGTGGCAGAGGGAGAGAGAAAGAGAAAAAGCAGGCTCTCTTGGGTCTCTTCTTATAAAGGTACTAATCTGAGAGCTCTATCCTCATGACAAAGTTACTTCCCAAAGCCTCCTTCTCCAAATGACATCCCATTGGAGATTGGGCTTTGACACAGGAGTTTTGGAGGACACATTCAGTCCATAGCATTGAGTAAAGACCCAGATTATTTGCCATAATGGAAAATCATTGTCCTTCACCAGGTTTTTATATTCAAACCAATTCTCATACTTAAAGCCACACAATTTTGGGCTCACATTCCAAGATTACAAAACATAGGAAAAAACAAGCCACCATAAATTCAGAAAATATTCTCTTTATTGGCTGCCCTCTGTTATTCCTAGAGAGAAGAATAAGATTCAGAACTTCAGATAGTAGAATCATGAAACACCAGGCATAAAATAAATGTGGTGAGGATGTTTAAAGAAATAAAAGGAGAATTAAAACACAAACAAGAAATATATGCTTCCCCCACACCCCACTCCTCCAAAAATAACTAGGCAGATTAGGAGAATACAAAAGAGTTCAATTTACTCATTGATTCACTGCTTATTAAAACTGGAAAACTATAGCAAAAAACAAACATACAGGATACGAGAAAGGGAGAATTTCAGAAAGTCCTAAAGGACATTTTCCAATATAAGACAGTTTCGTTGTGTTAAAAATCTGTTCTTTAGCTTAGTCACTTTATGTATTACCTTAGCTAGATCTTCCAGATAACTCACTGCAGCATCTACATCTGCATTTGTTGCCTCACTGTGCACTTTTGTTATGGAGAGAGTTGCTTTTCTTAAACCTCTTGAACCACCCTCTGCCAGCTTTCAACTTTTCTTCTGCAGCTTCCTGA
The DNA here is from genome assembly GCF_018350215.1 of Panthera leo. Taxonomy (NCBI): domain Eukaryota; kingdom Metazoa; phylum Chordata; class Mammalia; order Carnivora; family Felidae; genus Panthera; species Panthera leo. Next base: position 59,013,505 of record NC_056687.1, read on the forward strand.
AATCCCTCAGCCTCCATAGAATCAAGGAGAGTTAGGGCCTTGCTCTGCATTAGGCTTTGGCTTCAGGAAATGCTGTAGCTCTTTGGTCTTCTTTCCAGATCACTGAAACTTTCTCCTTATCAGCAATAATTTCACTTCCTTATCATTAGTGTGTTCACGAGAGTAACACTTTTGTTTCCTTCAGGAATTATTCCTTCACACTCACAACTTGGCTAACTGCTGGCACAAGAGGCCTAGTTTTTGACCTGTCTCAGCTTTCAACATGCCTTCCTCGCTAAACTTACGAATCATTTCTAAGTTTTGATTTCAAGTGAGAAATATGCAACTCCTCCTTTCACTTGAACACTTAGAGGTCACTGGGAGGTTATTAATCGGCCTAATATCAATATTGTTGTGTCTCAGGGAAGAGGGAGGCCTGATGGGAGGAACACAGAGATGGGGGTAGAGCCAACACACACACACACACACACACACACACACACACACGTATCACTTACATCCACCATCTCATATGGACATGGTTAGTGACACCACAAAACAATTATATAATAACATCAGAGATCACTGATCACAGATCACCACAACAAATATAATGTAATGACAAAGCTTCAAATATTTCAAGAATTACCAAAATGTGACACAGAGATGCAAAGTGAGCAAATGCTGTTGGAAAAATGGTGCTGATAGATGTACTCAATGCATGTTTGGCATACCTTCAACTTGTAAAAACCATGATACCTTCAAGGTACAATAAAGTAAAACAATGGTACAATGAAACAAGATATGGCTCTATACCTAGTAACAGCTTCAAAATACATGAGGCAAAATTGGCAAAATTAAATCAAAAACATTAACAGAAATGAAGAATGTCTTTGATGACCTTATTAATAGGCTGGATATGGCTGAGGAAGGAATCTCTAAGCTAGAGGATATATCAATAGAAACCTCTGAAACTGAAAAACAAAGAGAATAAACACTTAAAAAAAAACACAGGATATCCACGGAATGTGAGACAACTACCAAAACATATAAAATGTGTGTAATGGAAAAATCAGAAGAAAGAAGGAGAGAAAGGAATAGAGGAAATTTTTGAAACAAGGACTGAGAATTTCTCCAAGTTACTATCAGATACCAAACCAAAGTTCCAGGAAGTTTGGCAACACCAATAAGGAAAAATCTGAGGAAAATAACCTAGACTTGGCATATCATATTCAAACTATAGAAAATCAAAGATAAAAAATTCTGAGAAAAGTCAAAGAAATAAAACACCTTACAGAAAAATAAAGATGAGAATTATATCCAACTTCTCCTTAGAAACCATGCAAAGAATGAATGAAGTAAAATACTCAAAATGTTAATAGAAAAAAAAAAACACACCACCCTAGAATTCTGTATCCTACAAAATTACCCTTCAAAAGTGAAAGAGAAATAAAAGACTTTCTCAAACAAAAGTTGTAGGAAGTTGTTTCCAGTGGACCTGGCATATAAGAAATGTTAGAGTCCTTCAAGGAGAAGGATATAACATGTCAGAAATTCAGAACTACATAAATGAAGAAAGACAATTGGAGAATGAATAAGTGAATGTAAAATAAAATGATGTATTCTTTGAATATATATTTATATGTTTTATATAGTATGTAAATCTTTAATATATAAATATATAAAATAATTTATATATGTTTAATTGGATAGAGTATATTTATATAGAAGTGAAATGAGTAACAGTAATTACACAAGGAATGGCCAAAATCTACACCACTAATAATACCAAATGCTGGCAAGTATAGGAAGCAACATGGACTCACTGATTGCTGGTGGGAATGCAAAATGCTACAGCAACTTTGGAATACAGTTTGACAAGTTCTTAAAAAACTGAACATACTCTTACAAAACGATCCAGCAAAAGCACTTGTTGGTATTTACCCAGTTAGGTTGAAAATTACGTCTCCACAAAATCCCCCACACAGATGTTAATAACAACTTTATTCTTAGTTGCCAACACTTGGAAGCAACCAAGATGCTCTTCAGTAGGTAAATGACTTTAATAAATTAGGATTATGCAGATGACAGAATATTGTTCAGTGCTAAAAAGAATGACCTATAGAGCCATGAAAAGACAAAGAGGAAACTGAAATACCTATTGCTAAGTGAAAAAAAGCCTATGAAAAGGCTACATACCATATAATTCCAACTATAAAATATTCATTAAAAGGCAGAAACTGTGGAGGCTCTAAAAAGATGAGCAGTTGCCATGGTTTAGAGGGGAGGGAGGATAAATACACAGAACACAGAGGACTTTTAGGGCAGTGAAACTACTCTGTATGATACTATAGTAATGGATACAGGCCATTGTACTTTTGTTCAAACCTATAGAATGCCCAAGACCGAGAAATGAACCCTATGTAAACTATGGCCTTGGGGTGATGATTATGTGTCAGGGTAGATTCATCACTTGTAACAAACGTAACACTCTGGAGGGGATGTTGATAATGAAATAGAAGCTGTGCCTGGGTGGGGTTAGGAGGTGAGGTATATGGGAAATCTCTGCCCCTTCCTCTCAATTTTGCTGTAAAATAAAACTGCACTGAAAAAAATTAAGTCTTAAAACACACAAAACAAAACAAAACAAAACAAAACAAAACAAAACCTTTCTATACTACATGGATGTTTAATTTTATCAAATACATATTGCAATCTTACAGTTTTTCTCCTTCAAATATGTAATGGAGTCAATTACATGAATAGGTTAATCACTCTTTTCAATTACATCTTTTTGCTGCCATCTGTTTCCTGCCACATCTAAATAATTCTCTAGTGCTTTCATGAGTCAAATCTGCTATTCACTGTGTTTTGAATTCTTCCCAAATGTTCCTCCCTCCCTCCCAATTTCTTTCATCTTTTCCTGGCCTTAGGTTCCCATCTTTCTATCTCTTAAGAGCTGGTTTTCTTCAGTGTGGAGTTATGTTTACAGAGTGTATTTGTAAGTCCTGAAGGGTTAATGAGGTAATTGGTGAAACATCAGCTATGTTCTGGTCTCAAGGCTGTCGAATGAGATAGCACTATGAGGACAGAGCCCCATGATCCCCTAAAGGATACTTTAGATACAACACTTGCTGTACCTCCCTGACATTCCTTGAAACCATAAGCACTCCCTTCATGCCTTCATGTAGCCACCAGATGTATGTCTGGCTAATGTCTAAAGACCCTTTGTGCTCTCCTTGCTTTGATGTTCTTTGATACTTCTATCTAAATAAAAACTGTGTGCAGTCTGCTGCGGCTGCTGCTGTTCTTGCTGGCAGAGAGAGCACTGCACGTACGCTCAGCCTAAGTATCTGAGAATTTTTTCTTCAGAGTGCAGCAACAAGTGGCGCCTGAAAGGGACCAAGAGAATCTACTGGCTCCAGGCTGTGTACCTCACCTCTCAAGCCCAAAAACAGAAAAGGACATCTGTGCATTCAGGTAGGAACTACTGGCACTTAATGTCCACAAGGAGACTAGAAAAACATCCCTAATCTTTTCTGTTCCAATCAGGCGTGCAGAATCCTTTGTCTTCAGGTTTCTTTTGCTCTCACTGTTCCTCCTTCCTAATAGACTCCGGTTACTCTAGCTGTATGTGTGGCTTCTCCCTCATTCACTTCCTGAGTTAATGACTATGACGATTAGGACCAACTGTCTCTGGTCAGTCTACCTCGGGAAGGAGACTTAAGGAACATTCCAAAGCAGCTGTCGAAATTCCTTTTGTTTCAGGGAAATTCAGTCTTCTCTGACCGACAAGGACTGCCCATTTCCACTTGTTGGTGGGAAAAAAAAAAATCTGCTGTCTCTTCATCTGTCCAAACTGACAGGCTTTAAAACTGGGAGACCTCTTTCTCTGTCCTCTGGGCTTTTATCCACCAGCAGCCTTCCTGGCTGTACCTCACCTCTTCTGCTTTCCCCTCCCCCTCCTCCCATTTCTGTACCACTTTCGGTGCAGCCAGTGTTTTCCATGTCCCTGGCTCAGCTCCTCCTCCTCCCCTCACTGTCAAGGAGCAAAGAGCACCCCCTTAGACTTACATTGCCCACTTCAGATTTCCTCACTGATACCTTAGGTAGAAATTGACAATGGTGAACAAATTTCTTAACTTTTAAATGGACCCAGGCAAAATATATTTGGTATTTAAAATAATTTTAAGTTTATTGGTTTAATCAAGATAAACGTGTCTTTAAAATTATCAACATCAAATATAAAACTTTTCTACCTAAGTTTACTAAAGGTCAAATAAGCTCATGTTATGTCTGTTGCAATTTGTTAACAAAAAGACAACTTAAAATAATGGCTACTTCTGTCTCAAAAGTTTTCATGGGTAATTGTTAAGATAGCTTTCAAGTTTTGGTAACCTAAAACTTTAAAGTTTTGTCTGGATAATAAATTAAAATTAAATTCATTGGACATTTAGGCCATTTCCAAATCAAATGGAATGCTAAAGAATTGCTTACTAAAAGCAGGCTTGTGCTTTTGGCTTCTTATTACAAAAAAACTAAGGATATTTAAATATGTCAAAAAAACCATACTTTATGCTTAATTAATTCATAAATTTGCCACCTTAAAATTTCTGATATAACAGGGGTGTCTGGGTGGCTCAGTCGTTTAAGCATCCTATTTTGGCTCAGGTCATAATCACATGGCTCATGGGTTTGAGCCCCCTTTGGGCTCTGTGCTGACAGCTCAAAGCCTGGAGCCTGCTTTGGATTCTGTGTCTCCCTCTCTCTCTGCCCCTCTCCTGCTCACACTCTCTCTTTCTCTCTCTCTCCAAAAATAAATAAACATTAAAAAATTCTGATATAGCAGACAGTTCACAGTTAATTACTACTTAATTTTCACTGGAGACTAAAGTTTTTAAGAGTTAAAATTCTAACTATAATTAAAACTGATGAAAATAAAAAAAGTAACTCTGTATGTACAAAAGTAGGAGATATATTAAAAAAAGATATAAAGAATGGGAATACATTTTTGTTAAAGGTAAAAAAAAAAATAACAATTTTGTCCTAAATGAGACTGGTTGTTTGGAAAAAAATGGCTTAGGACAAAATCTAAATGCAAAGGAAAGTTATAAAAGGTTCACAAAGGGAAATCTTTGAAAAAAAATTTTATGTGTGGTTAGGACAGAGTAAGGTTAAAATAAACAAATTGTTAAAATACACCGATAAAAGATTAAAATTCTACTTTTCTCTCTATTCAAAAAACAGTTTTCTTGGATTATGGACCTGCTCTTGAGGGAAAAAAAAAAATTGTAAACATAGGTCTTTTGTCTCTTCTGTCTGCCAAAAAAAACAAAGAAAGAAAGAAGCCAAAGCTTTTTGTTTTGTCTTTATCAATCAGGTCTTTGATTACTTAGTCAAAACTTCTCAATGTTAAAAAAGCCAGGTTTTGCTAATAACTATATAAACCTACATATTTGCCTTTAAAATCTCTTATTGTCACCTTGATTAAATAAATAATTATAATTTATAATAATTTAAGGGGCGCCTGGGTGGCTCAGTTGGTTGAACATCTGACTTCGGCTCAGGTCATAATCTCACAGCTCGTGATTTCAAGCCCCACGTCAGGCTCTGTGCTGACAGCTCGGAGCCTGGAGCCTGCTTCGGATTCTGTGTCTCCCTCTCTCTCTGCCCCTAACCCACTCTCATTCTGTCTCCCTCTCTCTCAAAAATAAATAAACATTTTTTAAATATTAAAATTTATAATAATTTTAATATAATATATAATATATTTTAATATAATATAACTTGATTTAATTTTATATAATAATATTATATATATAATAAATAATATAATATAATTTAGGATATGCTTCATAACTGTCTATAATTTTAACAAACTCCCCAAAATTTAAATTGTAAATAAAATATTTTTTAACAATTGGGCCTTTTTATTTAATATGTTACTTAAAAAACCCTGTCAAACAAATAGTAATAAACCTTAGGTGGTATTACTTAGATAAATACTATGACTGCTCAAACATATATATAAAATTGTAAAATGTTTAGATATTTTAATACAAAGTCATCACTTAATATTCTGATTATCAAAATGTTATATGTTACAAAAATAACTAAATTTCCTTGTCAATTACATCATAATAAACTCTCATATCACATTATTAACCATGTCCATTTTTAAATCTCTTGTCAGTTATAATTATTGTTCTGATACTCTTAAAAAATATGTTTCATCTTCAAAAAAATTTATAAAAAAACTTTTAAGACAAATACAGGTATTTGGCATTTTTAAAATCATTAAACAAATAAATAAAAATTTACAAAATGAAAAAACTACATTTAAACTAAACAAAAATAATAACATTAATAACATTTATAAATAAAATAAGATTATAATTTTTATAACTCTTGTTAAAAATATTGCTTGTTCTCTAATGTTTGCTCTTCCAAATTAAAAAAAATTATCTTAAGATATCTATGATATTATAAAAGTATAATAAAATATTCATTTATATACAAATTAAAACATTTAACTTTTCTCTTTACTTAAACCTTCTAAAATTCAAAAACTCTCAATAAATGTTCTTTCTTTCATGACAAGTACAATTGTTTACATAAATCCAATAAGAATCTGTTTTCCTTATAATAAAATACCATTAAAAATACTCATTATTTTACCAAGGCTTTAACTAAAATGTCATATTTAAAAATGATATACATAAACTCAAATATAACCAAACAATTTAAAAAAACTGAAGTTAACTTTATAAAACATAAAGCCAATAAAGCCCCTTAAAAATCTTAGCTTAATACCTTACTTAAAAATTCGCAACAACCTTACCAGGTAACTAAACAATGTCACTTCTCATTCCTTTTATCACCAAAATACACACTCTCTATCCAAACAATTTTCTATTCCTCTTTCTCAGACAAAAAATGTCATTCGTTCCTGTCCAAAATATCAACAATTCTCTCCTACCTATTTGCCCCACGGAGTAAGTCCTCGGGGCCTGACAGCCAATCAATTTTGGCAAGTGAATTTTACACACATATCATCTTTTGGTAAAACTCAGTGGGTACATGTGTCTTATAGACACTTTTTCAAAATATATATGGGCTTCTGCCCAAAGAGAAAAACACACCTCACATGTTATTTCTCGTTTATTAAAATGTTTTGCAATGATGGATATACCTAAAAAGATCAAAACTAATAATACCCCAGCTTACACCTCACAACAATTACAACTCTTCTTACAATAAAATAAATACCATTCCACTAAAATTCCTTATAACCCACAAAATCAAGCCATCCTAAAACTTGCAAATGGCCTCCTAAAATTATTTTTATTAAAACAAAAAGGGGAAAATACCACCCCTAGGGCCAAATTAATGAAAGCCCTATTCCCATTAAATCATTTACAATTAGGCAGAAATTTTCTCTCTGCAATGCTCATTTTCAAATGGAACAGGAACTCCCAAAACCCAAAGTATGGTATAGATGGGCCAACCTGGAAAGGTCCGATACAATTGTTAACCTGGGAGAGAGGTTGTGCTGCTGTGCTTTCTCCTCAGGGCCCTTTGTGGGTACCTACTCGGTTAATAAAACCACGAGGGACTCAGGAATCCAATACTAAACTTCAAACTGATGACAATGACCCCTCCCAGCGGGATGTCAAATCCAAAGAAGAGGAAAATTGATCATTCAGCCAACTGAGACATCTCCTGAGGGATGTTAAAAAATTAACCTCACAGCCTAAAGAGGTTCTAATCAACACAGGCACGCCTGTGATCCCTGAAAATACGTTCTTATCCGTCATCTCTTGCCTAATTGCCAACTCAGCTAAAGTAATACTCCTGCTAATGTGTCTGAATTCTTTACCTGTTGCTTCCACTCACCCACACTCTACTTTTACCTGCTGGGCTCATCTTCTTAGCCCTCCTATGTTTGATTTAATCTCTTGGGAAGATCCTGAAATTCCTATCTCATCTAATGAGTCCTCTATTACCATAGGATACTGGGTTCCCATTAACGCTGATGATTCATCTAACTATCCAGCCCATAGGCTCCCAATAGATTGGGATTTTTCTCACTTGGGCATCCCTTTATGTTTATTTTATAATCCTAATACTCAAAATACTAACCAAAGTCGCTGTGTCCCTCTTCACAAACGATGGTATACGAACAGCATACTTAAAACACCAGAAGATGAATCTCAGGTAAGTACTATCAAATATCAACATTTTGTTCTCACGATAGGAATAGGAGGAAACCTAACTGAGGGAAAACAACAACCAAAACCTCTAATGCCAGTATGTACAAGACCCTGGCTAGAGATGGGGTCCTATGATGGCTTCTCATGGGACCTCCGCCGTTCTCGTAATTTTACCCAAATATCCCTATTGAACAATACAATCCTTAAAGACTGGGGACCCCATGAACTGATGGTGATAACAAGTAATAAAACTTGGGAAGGACATATCTGAAATTGGTCACTTCCTTTCCATTATGATACCTCTAAACCCATATGGAATCCTGGATTTGTGAGTCTGATACTTAGATACTCCACTAATGCCTATACCTCTATTAAAACTTTTTCTTGGAGGGTTGGCCTACCATTTATTCAAAGAAAATTTAGACATGGTCCCGTGACACTTATACACAGCAAATTTAACTGGTCCTATACCGGTAAAATCAATACTACTCTTATATGTACCATAAGGCCATATGTTTTCTTACTTGCATCTATAGGTCTAAATCTTAGTGAGACACACACTATTTTCATAGGAAACAAAACATGGGCAACCCCCTGTTGCTCTACTACAAACATATCACATTTACATACAACTTTTGTCTATACAGCCAAATGAAAGGCACAGCTCAGATTGCCAGTCTAATTAAATCAGCCCTGGCAAGGGGGTCCCCATTGCAACAGCTTGTCCCTGCATTAAAAGAAAGAATGAGAAGCCAAAAGGCTTCTAGGCATTTTCTTGGCGGCTATTTTACCCATTACAGCACTTGCAGCAACAGCAGCTACAGTAGCCACCTCCTTACAGACCACACACCAAATAAATCAATATATGCAAAATACTACTTTAGATTTAGAAAAACAAGTAAGAACTGATCAGCAAATCCTTGCCCAACCTCAGGCATTAGCAGCCTAGGTGTCCAGCTAGGAGAACATCAACAGGCATTATGAACCCAATCACAACTTGTATGTGACTCAGGTTTCACAACCTACTGTATCACTCCCACTTAATACAATGAGTCCTGGAATCAAATGCATAGACCTCTTGATCAGGCATTCGACTCACCCTTGAACATCTCCATTAAAAACTTAAAAATCAGATTGCAAAACAGTTACAAGAGCTTCAATGAAAAAAGCCAATATGCCACAATTAACAGTCTCAATAATATTTCTCTTTTTAAAAAATTTTTTTAATGTTCATTTATTTTTGGCAGAGAGAGAGAGAGACAGAGCATGAGTGGGGGAGGGGCAGAGAGAGAGGGAGACACAGAATCCGAAGCAGGCTCCAGGCTCTGAACTGTCAGCACAGAGCCCAACTCGGGGCTCAAACTCACAGACCACGAGATCATGACCTGAGCCGAAGTCACCCAGGTACCCCTCTCAATGATATTTCTAACTGGATCAACCCAAAAAACTGGTTCTCCTCGTTCAATCTACACTCCTGGTTTAACACTATTATAATATTGCTAATCATCTTGTTTCTCATTGCAGTTATCAACATGATGGTGTCTCTTTGCTCCCGTAACAAGTCATCCAAGGTATACTTCACCAATACCCAGATGCTCACCACTTCTGTGACAACGCCTTTTCCTGCTAATAAAAAGATAAAAGGGGGTAGATGGTGAGTTATTTTTAGAGAGTGTATTTGTAAGTCCTGAAGGGTGAATGAGGTAATTGCTGAAACATCAGCTATGTTCTGGTCTCAAGGCTGTCGAATGAGATAGCACTATGAGGACAGAGCCCCATGATCCCCTAAAGGATACTTTAGATACAACACCTGCTGTACCTCCCTGACATTCCTTGAAACCACAAGCACTCCCTTCATGCCTTCGTGTAGCCACCAGATGTATGTCTGGCTAATGTCTAAAGACCCTTTGTGCTCTCTTTCCTTGCTTTGATATTCTTTGATACTTCTATCTAAATAAAAACTATGTGCAGTCTGCTGCTGCTGTTCTCTCTGGCAGAGACAACCTTGTATGTCTTCTCAGTCTAAGTGTCTGAGAACTTTTTCTTCAGTGCGTGGCTACCTTCACCCTTAACTAGACATATATGGAAATATGGAAGCCAGTGTTGCTCAGAATGTTTTGGAACTTCTTTGGGAAGATTGCAAGGAAAGACAGGGTGGATTCAAAAGTTTGCTTCCATCTGCTTAAGCCTGCTCTGATTTTAGCTACTTCCCTCATTTGTTCTACCTGTTCACACTTTGGGATAAGATTCCATTTCTTCTGATGTGAGCTTGAAATCATTGACTTCAAATAGATAATGATTACTATATTCTTATGTTCTCTGATGCTCATTTTCTGAAACAAAATTTCCCCATATACTTTTTGCCTCTATTTTAAAATTTTAAAACCCCAAATAGAAAGTTAGGGTTTCCTTCTTAGCCTGTGAGCTAGAAATATTAGAAATATCAAAGGAGCAACAATAATCACACATTAATAAACATAGGGATCAAAAAATAAGAATTCAAGGAGACAATAAAGGTACAGAACAAAACACTGGAGGATTTGTCCTGTCACACAAGTTTAGTTTCACTCCATTCCAGGGCCCCCTGTGTTACCCTGGACTCAGCTGGACAACTAATCAGTGCACTATTGACATAGGGTAGATCAGAAGGTTTGCTGGATAATAAACAAATTTATCACTGCCACAAGGCAAAGCATTTTATGAGTGGATAAAGAGCATCCTTATCACTTCTGAAAATATCTTTACTTTTTGCTAAAAATGTCACAGCATCAGACTTACCAGATACCACGGTATTGACAGAGATCAGTACCCTCAAAGCTGATATCCTCCCCAGAGTATGCATTTGGAGTAGTCAGCCACGGAGGAGCCACTGACAGGAAATATTGCTGAGTTTTGTTGAGTGATAAAGAAAAAAAACCAACGCCTACAATTCATTGGTTCTTGCAGAGTACTGAAGTGACAACATAAATTTTGTAGCAACTCATTTAGAAAGTAGTATTTTGGGAAGCATAAATTACACCTGGTAAAATGCACAAATCTTTAGTGGACAGCTTGATGAATTTTTACATGTGTATACACTCAGATAATCGCCTACAAAACCAAGGTAAGACCATTTCACTATTAAGAAGTTTCCTTCCTGTTCCTTCTCTGTCAATATCCCTTCCCCATAGAGAAACACAATTCTGACTTCTATCACCACTTTGCCAGTTTTTGAACTCCATATAAATGAAATTCTACCATGTGAGGAATTCAACTCTACCTGCCATACATAAGCTTCTCAATATGGTTCTCACTGTCACCCTGAACCTGATTCATCCCCGGGTGGCCAAGTATGGCAGCCATCTTTCATTTCAAATTGTCACAGACAGTCTGCCTTTCCTCTCATCTATCTGAATGTCATTGTGTTGTGTCCCACCATCAAAAAAAACCTTTCAATCTTATAAAACATTGGCACTTTGGGCAAGATTGCATGGCCACAACTGCTTACTCTTACATAGCTTCTTGGGGGTCTGCTCTTGCCTTACTAATTTATTCCAAACCACCAGGAGAACAGCTTGGGAAGGAAGTGTTGCCTGTTGGTAAGCTTGTGCTTTAACTTGCAGCTTGTTGCTGTGTCTGCTGGTGGTTTCCATGTGACTCCTTACCCAAATCTTCTTGGTGTTGGAAGATTAAGAAATAAAGAACGTTATTTCATAATAATAAAAGAGTAAGTTCATAAAGAAGACATAACATTCCTAAAAGTTTTTGCCCTTTATAACTGACCTTCAAAACTATACCTCCTCAACAATAGAAGTTGACAGAAAATCAACAAGTACATAGAAGATTTAAACACTATCAATCAACTCGAACTCATTAACGTTTGTTGAGCACTCCAAAAACAACAGAATATGCACTATTTTCAAGTATGTATGAAATATTTATGAAGTTAGTCCTCTACTAGAGTCACATATCATGTCTCAATACATTTAAAATATCTCAACTCATACACCATATGTTCTCTGACCACAGAGAGGTGAAATTAGAAATCAATTATGGAAATATATCTGGAAAATCCTCAAATATTTGGAAACTGAATAACACTTTTCTAAATAATCCACAGGTCAAGAAGCAATCTAAAAAAGTTTATTAAGTATTTTGAACTAAATGGAAATGAAAAGCTTCACAAAAGAAAATTCTAAGCACATACAACCCCCTTAAACCAAGCATTTCAAAAAATATTCCCAATTATACACAAGTTTTTCTAAAATGATGAAAACAGAGGGATTACATCCTATCTTAGTCAGCTCAGGATACAATTACAAAATACCATAGATTGGATGGCTTAAGCAAGAGACATTTATTTCTCACAGTTGTAGAGGCTGGGAGGTCCAACATCAAGATGTTGGCCAATTTGGTTCTTGGTAAGATTGCCTCTTCCTGACTTGTAGACAGCTACCTTTTCACTGTGTCCTTAGTGATAGAGAGAGAGTTCTCTCTCTTCCTTTTTTTTTTTTTTTAATAAGAACACTATTCACATCATGGAACCCTCAGAATCTCATCTAAACTTAATTACCACTCAAAACCCTGACCTCCTGATGCATCACATTGGGAGTTGAACTGAATTTCGAAAGGACACAAACATCAGTCCATAACCCTGTGCCAACTCATTTAATACCGCTAGCATGACCCTGATACCACATAAAGCAAGGGAAAATATTACTAGAGAACTACAGATCAGTATCTCTCACGAACATAGATGCAAAAATTCTAAGGAAAATTGTAGTAAATAGAATCTAACAATATATATTAAGGATGATACATTATGTCCAAGTGGGTTTTAACCAAGAATTCCAGCTGAATTTAATATTCAGAAAAAAATATTACCATGTCAAAAGCTAAAAAAGAAGAAAATTCTGATCATCTCAATTGGCACAAAAAATATTTTTACAAAATCAAACATCTATTCCTATTTAAAACTCTGAGACCCTGATGAACATGAATACAAAAATTCTCAACAAAATACTAGCCAACTGGATCCAAGAATACATTAAAATAATTATTCACCACGATCAAGTGGGATTTATACCCGGGATGCAGGGCTGGTTCAATATCCACAAATCAATGTGATACATCATGTTAATAAAAGAAAGAACCATATGATCCTCTCAATAGATGCAGAGAAAGCATTTGACAAAATACAGCATCCTTTCTTGAAAAAACCCTCAAAAAAGTAGAGTTATAAGGATTATACCTCAAGATCATAAAAGCCATATACGAAAGACCCACCACTAATACCTCACTCTCAATGGGGAGAAACTGAAAGCTTACCCCCTAAGGCCAGGAACACAACAAGATGTCCACTCTCACCACTGTGATTCAACATAGTGTTGGAAGTCTTAGCCTCAGCAATTAGACAATGGAAAGAAATAAAAGGCATCCAAATTGGCAAGGAGGAAGTCAAATTCACTCTTTGCAGATGATATGATACTCTAGGTATAAAGCCCAAAAGATTTCACCAAAAAACTGCCAGAATTGATCCATGAATTCAGCAAAGCCTCAGGATATAAAATTAATGCACAGATCAGTTGCATTTCTGTACACTAATAATAAATCAGCAGAAAGAGAAATCAAGGAATCGATTCCATTTACAATTGCACCAAAACCCATAAAATACCTAGGAATGAACCTAACCAAGGAGGCAAAATATCTACACACTGAAAACTATAGAAAATTTATGATGGAAATTGAATGACACAAAGAAATGGAAAAACATTCCATGCTCATGGTTAGGAAGAACAAATATTGTTAAAATGTTGATACTACCCAAAGCAATCTACATATTCAATGCAATCCCTATCAAAATAACACCAGCATTTTTCACAGAGCTAGAACACATTTTTCACGTAGCTAGAACTTCTAATGCTAGAAGATGCATTACAATGCTGTAACCATCAAGACAGTATGGTACTGGCACAAAAACAGACACTTAGATCAATGGAACAGAATAGGAAACCCAGAAATGGACCCACAAACGTATGGCCAACTAATCTTTGGCAAAGCAGGAAAGAATATCCAATGGAATAAAGACAGTCTATTCAGCAAATGGTGTTAGGAAAACTGGACAGCAACATGCAGAAGCATGAACCTGGATCACTTCCTTACACCATACACAAAAATAAACTCAAAATGGATGAAATACCTAAACATAAGACAGGAAGCTATCAAAATCCTAAAGGAGAAAGCAGGCAAAAAGCTCTTTGACCTCGGCCACAGCAACTTCTTACTCAACATGTCTCTGGAGGCAAGGGAAACAAAAGCAAAAATGAAGTATTGGGACCTCATCAAAATAAAAAAAGCTTCTGCATAGCAAAGGAAACAACCAGAAAAACTAAAGGCAACTGACAGAATGAGAAGACATTTGCAAATGACATATCAGATAAAGGCTTAGGATCCAAAATCTATAAAGAACTTATCAAACTCAACACCCAAAACCCAAATAATCCAGTGAAGAAATGGGTAAAAGACACGAATAGACATTTTCCCACAGAAGGCATCCAGATGGCTAACAGACACATAAAAAAATGCTCAACATCACTCATCATCATGGAAATACAAAGCAAAACCATAATGAGATACCACCTCACACCTGTCAGAACGGCTAAAATCAACAATGCAGGAAACAACAGATGATGGCAAATCAGATGTGGAGAACGAGGAACACTTTTGCACTGATGGTAGGATAGAAACTGGTGCAGCCACTTGGGAAAAGTGTGGAGATTCCTCAAAAAACTAAAAATAGAACTACCTATGACCCAGAAATTGCACTACTAGGTATTTATCCAAAGGATACAGGAGTGCTGTTTCAAAGGGGCACATGCACCCCAATGATTATAGCAGCGCTATTGACAATAGCCAAAGTGTGGAAAGAGCCCAAATGTCCATCGGTGGATGAATGGGTAAAGAAGATGTGGTATATATGTACAATGGAGTATTACTCGGCAATCAAAAAGAATGAAATCTTGCCATTTGCAACTGCATGGATGGAACTAGAGGGTATTATGCTAAGCGAAATTAGTCAGTCAGAGAAAGACAAATATCATATGACTTCACTCATGTGGAATTTAAGGTACAAAACAGATGAACATAAGGGAAGGGAGGCAAAAATAATATTAAAACAGGAAGACGGACAAAACATAAGAGCCTCTTAAATACAGAGAACAAACTGAGGGTTGTTGGAGGGGTTTTGGGTTGGGGGGGTCGTGCGCTAAATGGACAAGGGGCATTAAGGAGGACACTTGTTGGGATGAGCACTGGGTGTTATATGTAGGTGATGAATCACTGGATTCTACTGAAATCATTATTGCACAATATGCTAACTAACTTGGATGTACATTTAAAAAAATAAAATAAAATAAAACTCTGAGAAAGTAGGAATAGAAGAAACATTCTTCTACCCAATAAAGAGCACCTATAAAACAAACAGAACCCAGCAGCCAACATTGTATTCATGGTGAAAGTCAGCTTGATTTCCCCTAAGACTAGAAGTAATACCAGGATGTCCACTTCCATTACTTCTAATGAGCCTTTCACTAAAGGGTTTAGCCAGTGCAATAAGTAAGCATGATCTAAGGTTATAATAAGAAATATATATTTGATTGCTTGCACAGAGCTCCTAAAATCCTTGTAATTTCCTGAGTGATAGAGATGAGAGGAGTGCCTTTTGTTATTCATAACAAGTCCCTTTCTTTAAAAATTTTTTTTTAAATTAATTTATTTATTTTTGAAGAGAGAGACAGAAAGAGCTTGCAGGGGAGGGGCAGAAAGAGAGTGAAAGAGAGAGAATCCTGAGCAGACTCTGCACTGTCAACATGGAGCCCGATTTGGGGCTTAAACTCACTAACCGTGAGCTGAAACCGAGAGTTGGATGCTTAGCTGACTGAGCCACCCAGATGCCTCCATAACAAGCCCCTTTCAACCATACCTGAGTTTATACTAATGAGGTGAACTTGACATGCCTCTGGATAGCTTCAGGATGGTGGCTGGTTTCAGGGGAAGCAACCACATTTCTAAGGGTTGGCAACTTCAGGCCTATCGCATGACCTCCAGAGCCAATGATTTAATCATCATGCCTACGTAATGGAAACTATATGAAAATCCTAAACAAAAGCGTTCAGAAGGCTTCTGCTTTGGTGAATGCATCCAAAACTCTGTGGGGACAACAGAGCCCCTATGCTTGAGAGCTTTTCAGATCTGACCTATGTACATCTTCATCTGGCTATTTCTTTGTATCTTTTTAAATATTTTTTATAATAAACCAGTGTTTATTGCCATTATAGCAAATTATCAAACCTGGGGGAAGGGGTCTCATGGGAGCTCTCAATTTGTAGCCAAGTTGGACAGTAATGTGAGTAACCTGGAGACCCACCACTTGCAACTGGCATCTGAAGTAGAGGGCTGTCTTTTGGCACTGAGCCTGTATCTGTGGGGTCTGTGCTAATTCTGGATAATTAGTGTCAAAATTGAATGAAATCATACATCACCCAGTTGGTGTGTACAGACAATTGGAGAATTGCTCAGTGTCGAAAATTTTGATGTCAGAAATTTTATTGTGAAAATTTCGATGTCAGAAATTTCATGAGTAGATAAACAGTTATTATTCAATAAGTGAAAACAAATAAAAGTCATACAGATTGGAAAGGAAGAAAGGAAGCTGTCTTAATTTACATACATCATGATCATCTCTATTGTAAATCTGATAGAATCTTCAAAAAAACTATTCAAACCACTAAGTATAATTATCTAGTTTGCAGAATATATAAGGTCAATATACAAAACTCAGTTGTATTTTAATATAATATTAAGGAACAATTAGAAATTGAAATTTGAAAAATAATATCCTTGGCACGCCTGGGTGGCTCAGTCCATTGAGCATCTGACTTCAGCTCAGGTCATGATCTCACGGTTCCTGAGTTTGAGCCCTGTAACAGGCTCCCTGCTGTCAGTGTGAAACCCTCTTCAGGTCCTCTGCCCCCCTCTCTCCCTGCCCCACCTCTGCTCATGTTCTCTCTCTCAAAAATAAACATAAAAAATAACAATATCTTTTACAGTAGCATCCAAAAGTATGAAATGTAGTATTTAGGGACAAGCCTCAGCAAGATGTGTAAAGCTATACACTGAAATGTATAAAATATTGCAGAGAGAAATAAAAGTAGGCCTAAATAAATGAGAGATCTACGACGCTCATGGATTGGAAGACTCATTATCGCTAAGATATTAATTCTCCTCAAACTGATATATACTTCAACATAATCCGGTTAAAATCCAAAAAGTGTTCTTTGCAGAAATTGACAAAGTCTAAAATGTATATGGAAATGCAAAGTACCTAGGATAGCCAAAGCAACTTTGCAAAAGAACAGTCGTAGAGCTAATGCTAACTGATTTCAAGACTTATAAAGCTACAAACAGTGTGACATTGGCACAACAATAGACACAAGGTTCAATAAACAGCATAGAGAGTCCATAAATAGACTCTTACACATGAGTGCAAATGATTTTCAACAAAGACAAAGGGTAATTTAGTGGTTTTGGGATATGCACATGAATATCAGTGTACAAAAAAAAAAAAAAAAAAAAAGAACCTAGGTCTATATCTCCACCAGATACAAAATTCCATCAAAATAGATTATAAATATAAATGTATAACCTAATTCTAGAAATGTTCTATAACAAAACACTAGGAAATCTTTGTGTTAGAAAAAAAAAATTCTTAGGGGCCCCTGGGTGGCTCAATCAGTTGAGCATCTGACTTTGGCTCGGGTCATGATCTCGCTGTCCATGAGTTCAAGGCTCTGTGCTGACAACTCAGACCCTGCAGCCTGCTCCGGATTCTGTGTCTCCCAAACTCTCTGCCCCTTCCCCACTCATGCTCTTTCTCTCTCACTCTCAAAAATAAATAAATATTAAAAAATAATAAAAGGAAAAAATTCCTAGATGCAACCAAAAGCATAGTCAAGTAAAGGAATAAGTCGATAAATTATTCATCAAATAAAAAAAGTCCTCTCTTAAAAACAAACAAACAACAAACAACAACTACCAAAAACCATCTTTTCAAAAGACAGTGAATGTTGTAAAGAGAATGAAAGGACTTGTATTCAGAAAATAGAAAGAATTCTGAATAAAGAATGAAGAAACAAACTACTGAATTTTTTTAAATGAGAAAAGCATTTCAGCACTTACCAAAGAAAATATATGAGTGATAAATAAATTTATGATAAGACAGTCATCATTAGTCTTAGAGAGATATACATTAAAACCATAATGAGAGATTAATATAACATTGTATGTCTTTGATAACTTTGATAATAAAACTTTTATAAAACCATTAGAGAGAAATACACATCTACTGTGATGTCTAAAAAATCTGATCATACCTGGGTGCTGAATGGCTCAGTTGGTTAAGCATCTGACTCTTGATTTTTAGCTCAGGTCTTGATCTCACTGTTTGTGAATTTGAGCCCCATTCTGGGCTCCATGCTGGCAGTGCAGAGCCTGCTTGGGATTCTCTCTCCCTCTCTCTCTGCCCTCCCATAAACTTAAAAAAAGAATATACTGACCATACCATGAATTGCTAAAAATAGGGAAAAACTGGAAATGTGGACATTGGTGAGAGGAAAGTAAAGTAGTATGACCACTTAGCAAAAAGTTTGGCAAAATTACTTTAAGTTAAAAATCCACATGCTGTATTATACAGCTAAACCTTTGACAGCTTTTTACTGAGGAAAATAGAAGCACATGTCCACAAAAATACTTGCATAGGAATGTTTGCAGCTTTATTTGCAATAGCCTAAAACTGGAAACAACCCAGGTGTCCATCAATAGGTAAATGGATAAACAAACTGTGGTATATTCACAAAATGAAATACTATTTAGCAATAAAAATAATGAACTTTAATGTGTGACCTTATATTAAATCATTATGTTCAGGAAAGGAAACCAGATTCCCCCCTCCCCAAAAAGGAGTACATATTGTATGATCACATTTATATAAAAATCTAGGAAATGTAAATTGATATATAATGACAGAAAGCAGATCAGTGGCTCCTTGAAGGAGAACAAGAGTTTGAGGGTAGGATTACAAAGAAAAACAAGAAAATGTGCGGGTGATGGATAAGTTAATTATCTTTTTAAACAATTATTTATTTATTTATATTCATTTATTGTTGAAAGAGAGACAGAATGCGATCAGGGAGGGGCAGAGAGAGAGAGAGGGACACAGAATCCGAAGGCTCCAGGCTCTAAGCTGTCATCACAGAGCCAGACACGGGGCTCGAACCCACCAGCCGTGAGATCATGACCTGAGCCAAAGTTGGATGCTCAGCCCACTGAGCCATGCAGGTGCCCCAAGTTCATTATCTTGACTGTGCTGATGGCTCACAAATGTAAAACTATGTCAAAATGTAACAAATTGTACCCTTGAAATATGCGCAAAATGTAACAAACAGTTATATCAATTAAACTACAATAAAACTGTCTTGGGGTGCCTGGGTGGCTCAGTCGGTTGAGCATCCGGCTTCAGCTCAGGTCATGATCTCATGGTTTGTGAGTTCAAGCCCCGTGTTGGGCTCTGTGCTGACAGCTCAGAGCCTGGAGCCTGTTTCGGATTCTGTGTCTCCTTCTCTCTCTGCTCCTCCCCTGCTCGTGCTCTGTCTTTCTCTCTCTCAAAAATAAATAAATAAACATTAATAAAAATTTTTAAAAAAACAAAGCTGTCTTTAGGTGTTTGGAAATAAAGCATAACCACTGATAGATGTAGATTACAATGGCTATCTTTTAAACTACAAAGGGAAAAGAAAGAAAAGAGGAAAAATATTAGCCAATCCAGCAAGGCAGAGTAAGAGAAAAAAATAAAACAAGGCAGGGGGAAAAAACATACTAAATAAGACATATAAGATTGTAGAAATATGACCAAATTTGTAAGTAACTACAACAAATGTGTATGGTTTAAATTCTTGTCTTAAAAGTTAAAATTTTCAAAGAGTTAATAAAAAGCAGCCATATCTGCTTTATTAAAAAGCTGTAGCTCTTTGTAACAGGTATACCTAAAATAAAATGTCACAGAGAAGTTGAAGAAACAGAGTCGATGGCATACCAGGCAAATACTAACCAGTGAAAGCTGGAAAAGATGGACTGGGCAGCCAGGGAGGTAAGTGGTTCACATTTCCCATCAATAGAGAACTCACCATTGAAACACAAGGAATGCAATGTGCTGATGGTCTCCAGCAGTTAATGGCTTCAGGATCCATTTCAGCTTTTTTTTTTTTTTAATGTTTTAATTTATTTTTGAGAAAGAGAGAGACAGAGTATGAGTGGGGGAGAGGGTCAGATAGAGAGGGAGACATAGAATCCAAAGCAGGCCCCAGCCTCTGAGCCATCAGCACAGAGCCTGATGCAGGTCTGGAACTCCTGAACCACGAGATGATGACCTGATCTGAAGTCCGATGCTCAACTGACTGAGCCACCCAGGCGCTTCTCCATTTCAACTTTTGAGTTGAGGCCATATTCTTCCCAGACAATGACTATGCATGAAGGCACATTAGGGTTTGGCCATTCCTGCTCTTTTAAGATACTTCATACAAGTCATCTTTGCTCCAGGGCTTCAAATGGGTTTGGCAAAGAATTTGGCAGTTCTGTATGTGATCTGAGGCCCTTGTATCCTGCTCCCTCTCCTTTTCCTTTCACAGGTTTGATTCAGATCAGCAGCAGGGGCTGAAATCTTTGCCTCCCCTCTCCTACTTCCTGCCCCTTTCATCTTTCACAGGTATAAGCCCTCTCTCCCAATTAACCTTTACTGCTCCTAACTCCATCTCAGCCTCTGCTTCCTGGAGAGCCTGTTTTAGTTTCCATGTTTTTCTGATTCAGCAGATCTAAACTGCATTTGGGTGATCTATATAATTTTGTATTCATTTCCTCACGTGATTCTGATGTTCAATCACATTTAGCACCCCTGTAGTGGAAGATTTTAATACATTTATTTCCTGTGCCACATAATTTAGCACTTATAAATTATCTTGAAGTCTTTTAAGTGTCATTTACATGGCTGTTTTGACATTAGCAAGTTAAGATGTAAATACAATTTTGCTTTGCTTTGTTTTGAACCCATTTAACTGTGAGTCTCCTCCCAAGCAAGGATGGATGGAGAATTAAGAATGTCAAGGACAGGGTTATGGTGTCTGTTGTGTGCATTACTCGATAAACTTATGTGGAGAAACTTAATGGATTGTTTTTTTGTTTTAGCAAATGGTGTCAAAATGGTTTGGTGAAAATCATGTGCCAAATGTCATTACATTAGTTTTACCTCCAAAATGAATGAAAAATATTTTAAAGATAAAGCCTAGTGTAGCCAAAATGGCTGGAGGGAGAAGAACAGTGACAGAAGAACTGTCTTAAGTGTTTCAAATGGCATAACTGAAAAATGAATGGATTTCGTTTTAATTTCTACCATGATGAAAAAAGTTTATCCATTTATTCTGAGAGAGAAAGAGAAAGAGAGAGTGTAGGTACACATGTAGAGGGAAGGACAGAGGGAGGGGGAGAGAGAATCCCAAGCAGGATCTGCAGTGACAGTGCATGAGGCTTGATCCCACAAATCGTGAGATCATGATCTGAGCAAAAGTCAAGAGTTGGATGCTTAATTGACCGAACCAACCAGGAGCCCCTACCATGGTGAAAATGTTTAATGTTTTTCCTGCCATGGAGAAGCAGACTGTTTTTTTCATAAATTTTCAAAATTAAAAATTTTTTGAAAATATTATAAACAATGTACACATGATTAATACTGTATTCCACCTAAATAATAGGGCAAGGTCATGTCATCCATTAGCTATCCTCTTATCACATGCACCATATTTTATGGATACCCAAATTCTTCATAATGCATATTTAGCTGCTTATTTAGTCAATGAAAATCTGTTACTTGCTCAATACCTCACAATAAAATGTACACCATAAAAATACACATTTTCAATTTATCACATCTGCAAAAATGTTAGGTATTAGTTACCAATATCTCTATAGCCATAGAATGCATTCAGAATACGAATTGCTCACATGTGTTCCCTCTCTCATTCCTGCTCTTTCCCACAAAAATGACAAAAACATAAATCCGGTTTTGTTAAATAGTGTGATTCTTATTATACTCTGACATCATATTTATTAACTGGTTGATTAAAAACAAAAAGTGGCAATCTTGCAGATATAAAAGTAATGGTATAGAAAAAGACAGAATCAAATACAGTTGAAAGGAATGTAAATTGATACAACTTGACACATCAGTCAATAATGAAAATGCACAATTCCCCTCAAGGAATTTCTAATTCCTCCCAAGGGAATTATTGTACAAATATACTCAAGCAAATGCAAAGAGATATATCTATGTGGTATTGTTTATAATAGCAAAACAAACAAAATTTAAATCATCTAAACGTCCATAATTAGGTCTATGGTTAACTAAATTTTCACATAACCATAAAATGGAATTTTTGTAACCATTCAAATGAACGCAATAGCTCTGCCTGTGTTGTTTTAAAAGATCTCAAAGACTGATTATATTTTGCATTCTAGAATTCTAAGAAAATCAAAAGAGTAGCTTTACTGTTTCTTTATTCATTTGTTCTGGTGCTAGATTCAAGTAACTTATGAAGTATGGAGACACAGCCCATCAACTTCGTTTTGTAACACCTGAGACCTCCTCACTCTGCTCACAGTGTCATAGATTGCTCTTCTCTGTGTAGCTGCCATAGGATTGCATTTCATCCTAAGAAAGAACTCAAAGTCAAAAATCCATTCACAAAAGCCAGAAGTCACTAATTTCCTACGTTTTCCTAACTGGTGTCCACAGCTTTAGTTTCTACCAATAGTGCTTGTATTTGCATCTCTAGGCTTACATGGACATAAGAGAAAGACTCTTTTCTATTATTTTATCAAAAAAATTGTTGATTATGTAGGTCTCAGTGTCAAACGAAAAAGATTGTGTGAAAGTGGAAATGGAGAAGAAATGAAGTAATATGAAAGGTATTTCAAAGGAGAGGGTCAAAGACTTGGTAAGCTACTAGTTATGAGATTTGGAGCAGGATAAGATTTAAGCCCAGGTAAGAGGAAAATGATGATAGTATTGAGAAAGGGAAGTCAAGGATTAGAGATGGTTTCATAGGGAAGGAAAAACCAAATCATTTTCTCCAAAGATTATAGTCTAAATGAGGCAAACATTCTGTGTTTTGTAACATACAGTTCTTGAAATGAAAATATGGTTTAGGGTACATATAAATAGTACATGGTAGATAATTAACAAAATAAGTATGCCTGACTATGAGCATTATAAAATTAGAATTTTTACTTTCCAATTAAAATACTAATATAATGCAAATTAAAAATTATGTAGCTATATTTTGACTTTATGGCTTAAAAGTTTGCAAATATTCTTTTTAATGTTATCTTACCTCCTCAACAACTGAAGTAACTTCTGTTTTTTTAATTAGTATTCTCTGCAAAATATAAAAATAAGCTGGAGTGAATGAAGGAAACATCATTATTTACTTAAAAATGGGAAAACAAAACAATATACTATTGACAAGTGTGATTCATATTTGATAGAATACATAAAATCAGACCTGAACTACCAGAAATAAGAATGATGCTTTTGGTTAATACATGTAGACAAGTTAATTCCAGATTTTGGAAAAGGAAGTGGAATTATGAAACAGAAGCCTAATATATGGAAAATATGTGACATAAAATGAATTACTATTTACTGGTTTAGAAATTTAGTATACACTATCTCTCCCAAGATCCTGTCTTAAATGGACTAAATCACTGTGCTTGCATGCCTAAGTGACCAAGCAAAATCCCTCCTGTCATTTAGAGTAGTCCAAATCTAACACATTTAGGACATGCTTTTTGACTATGGGAAGTTGATGTTAGCATATTAATTTCACCTGTCAGTTCCCTATTTCTGACCCCTTCTGGCTTAATAAAGCTGTGGAAGAAAAAATATTAGTCAATACCTGCAGACATCGATTTTCAAAAGGCAAATGGATCCCACAATGACCAAAGTAATCAAAATAAAGAAGGTGATACATACAACAAATTTTTGTGGTAACTTGTCTCCTGTAAACATAGACACAAAAAAATACATGGTTTAACTGTGGTGCATCCAGACAAGGGAATATTATTTAGCACTACCAAGAAATGATCTGCCAAGACATGAAAAGACACAGAAGAAATTAAATGCATCTTACTAAGTGAAAGAAGCCACTCTGAGATTGCTACGTTCTGTATGATTCCATGTATGTGACATTCTGGAAAAGGCAAAACTATGGAGACAGTGAAAAGATCAGGGGTTGTTAGAGGTTAGGGTGAAGGGAGGAAGGAATAGGTGAAGCCTGGAGGACTTTTAGGACAATGAAACTACTCTGTGTGAAACTACAATGGGGGATCCCTGCCATCTGCATAGTTCCTAAAACTCACAGAAGGTACACCTAGGGTGACCCTTAATTAAACTATGTACTTTGAGTGATAATGTTGTGTTAACGTTGGCTCATCGACTATTCCAAATGTACCCGGGTGGCATAAGTGATGGAGGCAGGGGAGGAGGGTGTGAATGTAGTGGGGCAGAGGTTATTTGGGAACTCTGTGATTTCCACTCAATTTTGCTATGAACCTAATACTGCACTAAAAACTAAAGTTTATTGAAAATAAATATATATATATATATACATAAAAGTATAATATATATGTGTATACAGATATACACATATATATGTACATATATACTGTTTCAAGGATGTCTCATAGTTCATGAAATTCACTTCTGTGATTTTATTGTAAACATTTCTGAGCCATTAAGAGTCCAAATAATGGTTATAATAAAGTTGCTTTATCTGTTCTGATCCTAAGGTTTCTGGCAAGACGTCATCCTAAGTCAGGATTTTGCGGCTTTAAGGATTCGTGACTGGTGAATTCATATAGGACAGATATGGAAAGTAGATTTCTTGGTAATAGTAATAGCAGGGTGTTTCTCATCTCCACAATTTAGAAATAAATGGGGAGTTGTAATGGAGGTAGTTGGAAAAATAACCTAGTTCTGAGGTCACTGTTCTTCCAGGGCCTTGAAACTGACTGAATGCATGGAGGCAAATTTCCATCATGTATTAAACGCTGTCAGCCATATAAAACTCAGTCTGACAACAGAAGAAGTCACCAAAGGAATTGCCAGCTCTGAGAGGCAGTGATTTTAAGACCTGGCTCCTGCTGTTCCCTGAATGGGTCCCCCAGCAGAGGGAGGTGAGTGGAAACTAAGCAGCCTGCCGTCCAGTCCCTCTGCCTTCCTTCAACAGTTTGTTTTGACACATTGCATTTCTCTGTATTTTATTTGAAAATAAACATCTCTTTGCAGTTAAAATCAACAACAACATTTTGAAACCCCCTCTTGAAAACTAATGCACCGTCTTTCATTAGAAGTGTAACCTCAGAGGTTGAAGATCTGCCCTCCAAGTGAGACAGGAAGGAGACCCTGCACTGGCTGGGAGTGGACCAGACAGTCCTTCAACCCTGAGGTTCTATAAGTAGGACAGCATATGGTATCACCAGGTGGTCGAATTTCATACACAACCAGGGCACAGTTACTCTTCTCAGGAAATACTGCTAAAATCCTTTTTTAAATCACTTTACGAATGGATATTGGAAAGTGGTGGTTTAAAGACATGGGTTCTGGGAAGTTCCTGGTCTGGGTGTCCTCGTCTCTGCTCCCGGGGTTGACTTCAGTTCCATTCCATAGTCATTTGGTCTGATCCCCGTTCTCTCTGTGCCGGGCACCAAAGAGCCTAAATGCAACAAGCGCCGGTTCGCCAAAAACACAGACAGAGGTTCCGGAAGATGGCGGCGTAGGAGGACGCGGGGCTCACAGCGCGTCCTGCCGATCACTTAGATTCCACCTACACCTGCCTAAAGAACCCAGAAAACCGCCAGAGGATTAGCAGAAGGGAGTCTCCGGAGTCAAGCGCAGACTAGAGGCCCACGGAAGAGGCACAGGGGAAGTGCACTGCAGGTCCTCACCACGCCAGGGACTCTCCAAAATGACCAAACGGAAGAATTCCCCTCAGAAGAATCTCCAGGAAATAACAACAGCTAATGAACTGATCAAAAAGGATTTAAATAATATAACAGAAAGTGAATTTAGAATAATAGTCATAAAATTAATCGCTGGGCTTGAAAACAGTATACAGGACAGCAGAGAATCTCTTGCCACAAAGATCGAGGGACTAAGGAACAGTCACGAGGAGTTGAAAAACGCTTTAAACGAATTGCAAAACAAAATGGAATCCACGATGGCTCGGCTTGAAGAGGCAGAGGAGAGAATAGGTGAACTAGAAGATAAAGTTATGGAGAAAGAGGAAGCTGAAAGAAAGAGAGAGAAAAAAATCCAGGAGTATGAGGGGAAAATTAGAGAACTAAGTGATACACTAAAAAAAAATAATATACGCATAATTGGTATCCCAGAGGAGGAAGAGAGAGGGAAGGGTGCTGAAGGGGTACTTGAACAAATTATAGCTGAGAACTTCCCTGAACTGGGGAAGGAAAAAGGCATTGAAATCCAAGAGGCACAGAGAACTCCCTTCAGACGTAACTTGAATCGATCTTCTGCACGACATATCATAGTGAAACTGGCAAAATACAAGGATAAAGAGAAAATTCTGAAAGCAGCAAGGGATAAACGTGCCCTCACATATAAAGGGAGACCTATAAGACTCGTGACTGATCTCTCCTTTGAAACTTGGCAGGCCAGAAAGGCTTGGCACGATATCTACAGTGTGCTAAACAGAAAAAATATGCAGCCGAGAATCCTTTATCCAGCAAGTCTGTCATTTAGAATAGAAGGAGAGATAAAGGTCTTCCCAAACAAACAAAAACTGAAGGAATTTGTCACCACGAAACCAGCCCTACAAGAGATCCTAAGGGGGATCCTGTGAGACAAAGTACCAGAGACATCACTACAAGCATAAAACATACAGACATCACAATGACTCTAAACCCATATCTTTCTATAATAACACTGAATGTAAATGGATTAAATGCGCCAACTAAAAGACATAGGGTATCAGAATGGATAAAAAAACAAGACCCATCTATTTGCTGTCTACAAGAGACTCATTTTAGATCTGAGGACACCTTTAGATTGAGAGTGAGGGGATGGAGAACTATTTATCATGCTCCTGGAAGCCAAAAGAAAGCTGGAGTAGCCATACTTATATCAGACAAACTAGACTTTAAATTAAAGGCTGTAACAAGAGATGAAGAAGGGCATTATATAATAATCACAGGGTCTATCCACCAGGAAGAGCTAACTATTATAAATGTCTATGTGCCAAATACCCGAGCCCCCAGATATATAAAACAATTACTCATAAACATAAGCAACCTTATTGATAAGAATGTGGTCATTGCAGGGGACTTTAACACCCCACTTACAGAAATGGATAGATCATCTAGACACACAGTCAATAAAGAAACAAGGGCCCTGAATGATACATTGGATCAGATGGACTTGACAGATATATTTAGAACTCTGCATCCCAAAGCAACAGAATATACTTTCTTCTCGAGTGCACATGGAACATTCTCCAAGATAGATCATATACTGGGTCACAAAACAGCCCTTCATAAGTTTACAAGAATTGAAATTATACCATGCATACTTTCAGACCACAATGCTATGAAGCTTGAAATCAACCACAGGAAAAAGTCTGGAAAACCTCCAAAAGCATGGAGGTTAAAGAACACCCTACTAACGAATGAGTGGGTCAACCAGGCAATTAGAGAAGAAATTAAAACATATATGGAAACAAACGAAAATGAAAATACAACAATCCAAACGCTTTGGGACGCAGCGAAGGCAGTCCTGAGAGGAAAATACATTGCAATCCAGGCCTATCTCAAGAAACAAGAAAAATCCCAAATACAAAATCTAACAGCACACCTAAAGGAAATAGAAGCAGAACAGCAAAGGCAGCCTAAACCCAGCAGAAGAAGAGAAATCATAAAGATCAGAGCAGAAATAAACAATATAGAATCTAAAAAAACTATAGAGCAGATCAACGAAACCAAGAGTTGGTTTTTTGAAAAAATAAACAAAATTGACAAACCTCTAGCCAGGCTTCTCAAAAAGAAAAGGGAGATGACCCAAATAGATAAAATCATGAATGAAAATGGAATGATTACAACCAATCCCTCAGAGATACAAACAATTATCAGGGAATACTATGAAAAATTATATGCCAGCAAATTGGGCAACCTGGAAGAAATGGACAAATTTCTAAACACCCACACTCTTCCAAAACTCAATCGGGAGGAAATAGAAAGCTTGAACAGACCCATAACCAGCGAAGAAATTGAATCGGTTATCAAAAATCTCCCAACAAATAAGAGTCCAGGACCAGATGGCTTCCCAGGGGAGTTCTACCAGACATTTAAAGCAGAGATAATACCTATCCTTCTCAAGCTATTCCAAGAAATAGAAAGGGAAGGAAAACTTCCAGACTCATTCTATGAAGCCAGTATTACTTTGATTCCTAAACCAGACAGAGACCCAGTAAAAAAAGAGAACTACAGGCCAATATCCCTGATGAATATGGATGCAAAAATTCTTAATAAGATACTAGCAAATCGAATTCAACAGCATATAAAAAGAATTATTCACCATGATCAAGTGGGATTCATTCCTGGGATGCAGGGCTGGTTCAACATTCGCAAATCGATCAACGTGATACATCACATTAACAAAAAAAAAGAGAAGAACCATATGATCCTGTCAATCGATGCAGAAAAGGCCTTTGACAAAATCCAGCACCCTTTCTTAATAAAAACCCTTGAGAAAGTCGGGATAGAAGGAACATACTTAAAGATCATAAAGGCCATTTATGAAAAGCCCACAGCTAACATCATCCTCAACGGGGAAAAACTGAGAGCTTTTTCCCTGAGATCAGGAACACGACAGGGATGCCCACTGTCACCGCTGCTGTTCAATATAGTGCTGGAAGTTCTAGCATCAGCAATCAGACAACAAAAGGAAATCAAAGGCATCAAAATTGGCAAAGATGAAGTCAAGCTTTCGCTTTTTGCAGATGACATGATATTATACATGGAAAATCTGATAGACTCCACCAAAAGTCTGCTAGAACTGATACATGAATTCAGCAAAGTTGCAGGATACAAAATCAATGTACAGAAATCAGTTGCATTCTTATACACTAACAATGAAGCAACAGAAAGACAAATAAAGAAACTGATCCCATTCACAATTGCACCAAGAAGCATAAAATACCTAGGAATAAATCTAACCAAAGATGTAAAAGATCTGTATGCTGAAAACTATAGAAAGCTTATGCAGGTAATTGAAGAAGATATAAAGAAATGGAAAGACATTCCCTGCTCATGGATTGGAAGAATAAATATTGTCAAAATGTCAATACTACCCAAAGCTATCTACACATTCAATGCAATCCCAATCAAAATTGCACCAGCATTCTTCTCGAAACTAGAACAAGCAATCCTAAAATTCATATGGAACCACAAAAGGCCCCGAATAGCCAAAGTAATTTTGAAGAAGAAGACCAAAGCAGGAGGCATCACAATCCCAGACTTTAGCCTCTACTACAAAGCTGTCATCATCAAGACAGCATGGTATTGGCATAAAAACAGACACATAGACCAATGGAATAGAATAGAAACCCCAGAACTAGACCCACAAACGTATGGCCAACTCATCTTTGACAAAGCAGGAAAGAACATCCAATGGAAAAAAGACAGTCTCTTTAACAAATGGTGCTGGGAGAACTGGACAGCAACATGCAGAAGGTTGAAACTAGACCACTTTCTCACACCATTCACAAAAATAAACTCAAAATGGATAAAGGACCTGAATGTGAGACAGGAAACCATCAAAACCTTAGAGGAGAAAGCAGGAAAAGACCTCTCTGACCTCAGCCGTAGCAATCTCTTACTCGGCACATCCCCAAAGGCAAGGGAATTAAAAGCAAAAGTGAATTACTGGGACCTTATGAAGATAAAAAGCTTCTGCACAGCAAAGGAAACAACCAACAAAACTCAAAGGCAACCAACGGAATGGGAAAAGATATTTGCAAATGACACATCGGACAAAGGGCTAGTATCCAAAATCTATAAAGAGCTCACCAAACTCCACACCCGAAAAACAAATAACCCAGTGAAGAAATGGGCAGAAAACATGAATAGACACTTCTCTAAAGAAGACATCCGGATGGCCAACAGGCACATGAAAAGATGTTCAACGTCGCTCCTTATCAGGGAAATACAAATCAAAACCACACTCAGATACCACCTCACGCCAGTCAGAGTGGCCAAAATGAAGAAATCAGGAGACTATAGATGCTGGAGAGGATGTGGAGAAACAGGAACCCTCTTGCACTGTTGGTGGGAATGCAAATTGGTGCAGCCGCTCTGGAAAGCAGTGTGGAGGTTCCTCAGAAAATTAAAAATAGACCTACCCTATGACCCAGCAATAGCACTGCTGGGAATTTATCCAAGGGATACAGGAGTACTGATGCATAGGGGCACCTGTACCCCAATGTTTATAGCGGCACTCTCAACAATAGCCAAATTATGGAAAGAGCCTAAATGTCCATCAACTGATGAATGGATAAAGAAATTGTGGTTTATATACACAATGGAATACTACGTGGCAATGAGAAAAAATGAAATATGGCCTTTTGTAGCAACATGGATGGAACTGGAGAGTGTGATGCTAAGTGAAATAAGCCATACAGAGAAAGACAGATACCATATGGTTTCACTCTTATGTGGATCCTGAGAAACATAACAGAAACCCATGGGGGAGGGGAAGGAAAAAAAAAAAAAAGAGGTTAGAGTGGGAGAGAGCCAAAGCATAAGAGACTGTTAAAAACTGAGAACAAACTGAGGGTTGATGGGGGGTGGGAGGGAGGGCAGGGTGGGTGATGGGTATTGAGGAGGGCACCTTTTGGGATGAGCACTGGGTGTTGTATGGAAACCAATTTGACAGTAAATTTCATATATTAAAAAATAAAAAATAAAAAAAAAAGACATGGGTTCTTCTCTTCTTCCTTCTTAAAACTGACTAAAATATCAGTAGGTAATTTTTTTAAGTATAGACTCGCCAAGACAAAGAGAACATGGCGGAAGACAAGCAGATGAGATATTTCAACTTGTTTTAAGGTGAAACATGAACAGAAGAAGGCAAGTCCTTTAGGGTGGAATAACAGAAGGATCTTAGTGCCCACAGAACATCTAGAAGACTCCAGAACAGGAAGGGCTAAATGTATAAGAAGGGGTACGTGGGAGGTGAAGTGTGAGCTAACAGTTGGAAGCTTCTTTGAAGGTCTGTATTGAGAAGAGGTAGGCTGCCCAGTCCACTCGCACCCTGTGCGCCTTCCGCAAACAGCAGGAAACAGGAAGTGTGACCCAGAAAAAGTGAACTAGAGAGAATCCAGAGTCAAGGATCCAGACAGTGGAGGGTGGAGATGAAGTGCCAGACTAAAGAGAGATGCTAAAGAAAAGGCTGAGTTCTGAACAGTCTCTCTCTCTCTCTGTCTCTGTCTCTCTCTGTCACACACACACACACACACACACACACACACACACACACACTTCCCTCTATTTCCCTGCTCCCATAACACTAACAGTCAGCCTTATACCACTAAGACAATAGACTGGAGACTTATTTTCTGCAGAACCTGAACAGACTCGGAGATAAGACCTTCAGGTAATTAAAGAATCCGTCATTAGAAAAGAGAAGTTCATTTTCCCTCTTTCTGCCTATTGATGCCAACTGGTTGGCAGGACCACCCACAGACAGCATAGCTTCCAATCAGCTCAGTTTTGAATGCTCACTCTGAAATGATTGGAGAACCAAGGATTACCAGAGTAAAGAAAAGCTTCATACCTAAAACAAAGACATTAAAACTAGCAAATGTCAGGAAGGCAGAAGAAACTCAATTAAACAGACATGGAATCAAGCAGAGGACGAACCGAGGGAAGGAAAGTGTCCAGGACAATATCTGTGCAGCAGGTCTAGTGACCCAGCAGGCCAGATTGGAACAAGAGTGTGTAAAAACTCAAGAAGGGATGTTTTCCAAAAAAAAAAAAAGGAACAGATGGATTATCTATACATTTGACCATGTGAAAATAGCATTAAGAGGAGTTTCCTAATTTTGTCAGTGAGTTTAGTGACAATTAAGAAGTACCTAGAGTAAACTTGAAATTGATCATTGAGGTTATTATACTATAGCTAAGAAATTATAGAAGAACCTGGAAAATAAAATCCTACCAAAAAAAATTGTGAAGAAAACTTATGAGTGACTGGATCCTTCTTAAAAAGCATAAATATTCACTTAAAAATACACTTTATCCTTCTCCTAAAACCATAAGTATTATTTTAATAGTACATTCACTACTCAAGGCAAGTTACTACTTGCACAGAACAGAAATAATTACATTTAATAATTTAAATTATTAAATTATTTTTAGTATAATTATTAAAAAGTAAACATCATTTAAAATATGGCTTCTTAAAACAAACTTCTGCATTAGTCTTCTGGACATAATTCTGAATGGTGGAGAAGAAGGACATAAAAGAGGGGCTGGAGAGATTATCCTTGACTGAAATTGACCATACACTCCTTTTTCATTCTTCCATAGCTTTTCTGAAGGAATGAAATCATCATACAAAAGCTGGAATTACTAACCTGAATTCCTCTCAATGGACAGACTCCTGTTGCCAGTCAGATGGGACACAGAGCAGGACACCTTAGATACCCGGTGGTCCTCCCAGCGGCACGAACTCTGGACGGTCACTGTGTCATTGCCCAGTGGCTCTTCCACAGTGTGACAATCTCCCCCTGGGGTCCAGGAGATCTGCGCCGCTGGCTTCCCTGCAGCTGCCCTACACACGATAGTTCCATTCTCAAGTTGAAACAGGGTCACGTCGGGGGGCACTGCAGAGATGCAGGGGAAAATGCTTCAGTCTTAACACACGGATATGGAATAGAGAGAGACATCTGTTTCAGTCCAAATCTGGTTATCTGACATCCCACAATATATGATGCTCCTTACCTAACACTGTCAGGTGATATCCATGATAGAAATGCCCATGAGTTGTGACCACTTCACACCTGTAATATCCATCATGAGTGATGGCCACTGGATTGATCTGAAGGGCGGGATTCCGATCAGGTCTGGAGTCCCAGGATATTGTCTTGTCACTACAGTTTATGGCCCTGGTCTCATTTGTATCTCTCCTGTAGGCTCTGGTGCAGGAAGGCTTGTCTCTGAGGATTATTTCCCATCTTATTGTTACCAGCACAGCTTTCTGGGTGATCGGAGGGCAAGAGAGCACAGCCTTTGTATCCACAGGTTCAGACAGGGAAGTGTTAGCTGAACACACGCACAAAGCGAATGATGAAGAAAAAGTTGAAAAAGAAATCCATGTTAAATTTTCTATGACATAATATTTAAAGTATATTAGAACATGACTTTGCTGGTAACCTTATTCCAAAAATATTAGGCTTACATAAAAAATTAAACATGTGCAAAACGCATACAACACATTAAAACAAATCCAAAGATGAACCCATTTTCTCCTTTATACTGTGGTCTTAGATAAGCTATACCTATTTTCAGTGTAATATTTTAAGCATTTGTACATTGATTCACAGGCTTTGATATGTAAGAAACAAACAAGAAAACACAATATGAATTAACGGACAAAATCATCTAAATCTAATCTTTTTGTCATAGAGACTACTAGATTGATCTTGTAACTCATGCTTACTAGGATAGAAACTAGAAAAACTGATGATTTGGTTTTCTCCACCTAGAATTTTTTAAAAAATTTGTTTAATGTTCATTTATTTTTGAGAGAGAGTGTGAGTGGGGGGAGGGACAGAGAGAAAATCTGAAGCAGACTACAAGCTCTGAGCTGTCAGCACAGAGCCTGATGCAGGGCTTGAACTCACGAACCGCAAAATCATGACCTGAGCTGAAGTCAGATGCTTAACCAAGTGAGCCACCCACCCACCCCTCTCCTCCTAAGTATTAATGAGAGAGAATAAATCAGTAATATCAGAACTAAATGCTTACCCCTAAGAGTGGCAATTTGGGCAAACATAATCATTAAAAACATAAGATGGCATTCATGTTGACCAATCTGGACATTTTTAAAGCTAATATTTTATTTGGAGAATCACAATCAGTAAAATCAACAGATCTTCCTTCCTTCCTTCCTATTGAGTCACACGTACATTGCCAAACAGTTCAACTGTGAACTCTGCACACAGATTGCGTCTCTATATTCAAATTACAAGAATTTCATAAATTCACTCCTTTTGTCCAACTTTAAAGTCAAAATTAAGCTCTGCGACATACAACATAATAGGTCCCTGACTGGGAGGGGTTTGCTGAGAGAGGATTAAGGAAGTCAGGGTCCATGCACCTGTAACCCAGCTGACTGGCAAGGAGCTCATCCCTTTACATTGAGCAGAACTAGCATGATGGGGCAAAATTGTTTTGTGCATGGAGCTTGTGGGTGCTAAACTCTCATTTGAGATCCCTCCTCTCCTTTTTTGGTGTATCCTGCCTCTTCTGTGATGATGGACTCATGCCCTCGCATTTCACAGACCATCAAGATCCCATAACTACAGGAAGCAAGAGAGGATATTTACTTACTTACATATTTTATTTATTTATTTATTTATTTACTTATTTATTTATTTACTTATTTACTTATTATTTATTTTTGAGAGAGTGGCTGAGGGAAAGAGAGGGAGAGAAACTTAAGTAGGCTCCACACCCAGCCCAGCATGGAACCCAGATGGGGCTTGACTCATGACCATAAAATCATGACCTGAGCCTAAATCAAGAGTCAGATGCTTAACTGACTGAGCCACCCATGTACCTCAATGGGGGGTGGTGGGCAGATTTTAAAACAGATCTGAGAGGGCAGTGAAATCCATGATCCATTCACCACTACAAGTGGCACCCCGTGTACACAGTGAAAATGAGCCTTGGCCAAGGTTGGAGACAAGCAAAAAGTTAGCTGCTTAGAGAACAGCTAGAGGGGGTGTGGGTGAACATCCATGTGCCCAAAAACAAGATACTGAAGATGAAATCAAATAGGGAAGAGGGTGGTGAAGAACACGTTGTGAATTTTTTGTGTTCTCAGGGGTTTGCACTTCTGCTTGTGAACAGTCTAAGGTTTTAATATTTTGCCTGCTATTTATTCTCAAGATCTGAGTCTCTTCTTTAAAAGGAAATTACTAGCTAATCAAATAATCATATGCATTTTTAACAGGGGCACCGTCTCCAGAGAAGTGGCTCCCAGGGTGAGGATCCCAAGCACCATGGACAATCTCTGTTCTTTCACCTTCCTCTGCTCTAGGACCCTCCAGCAATCCCCCTTCACCTGTGATGGGACTTCTGTGATTCCTGTTACTCACCCTTTCTTAATCCTTCTCTTTCTCTATTCACACCTGTTGCGATAATTTACCAGTGACCAGTCACTCCCCCAAACTCAGTGGGGTTGGCACCTGTCTAACAAATATAATCTCCTCACAGCCCTGTGATCAGCTACCGAGATTTCACCTCCTGCATCACAGGGGAATAGCGGGTGGATTCTCCTATTGGCTCCAGAACCAGCAGTCACCTTCCAGCTTCTCTGCATCCTGTGTCTATGACTCTCCTCCAGTCTCCTCCAGCCCTTCTGCACACAGACCAATCCCTATGAGATTTTGGGCTTTTCCTTTCTGTCTTCACTGCCAGATATTAGATTACGACCCCATCACCACACACCTGGATTCCTGCAGAAGTCTCCTGATGTCTGTGTCCGTCTCAAATCTCTCCCCTCTTCGGTTCACACCTGACCTTGCAGCAGGTCCAGGATTCTGGGACACGGGTGTGATCCCCTCCATCTAACACCCCTCAGAGACCTCTCCCCGCCTGAAGACAGCACTTACATGTCCTTGTGTTACCTTTGAAAGCCCTCCTTTGCAGATGGACTCACTTTGCCATCTTATCACCCCTCAGTCGCCCCCACACTTCACAAAGAAAACACCAAGCACCGCTGCATATCTGGGTCTTTCCTCACATCGTTCCTGCAGACTGGGGTGGCCTACAGACCACTCTTTGTCCACGAAAACGCTCCTCTTCCCCTAAGAGCCATTTCACACGCTGCCCCTGCCGTGAAGCCTTCTCAGAGCCTTGCTGCTTCGCCTTCTCCTCTACACTCCCAGCACACTTGATGTGAGTGCTCATCTCCTCCGTCAAATGCCATCTGTGCTGACATCTGGGCTCCCCCGCGAAATGAGCCCCTTAGGGCGCTGTGGGGCTCTAGCTACTCTTGTTTGTCCCCGTGTTCCCCACATGGCCTAGCACAGTGCCTGACAGGGAGAGCTCCATAATCCTCAGATGGAATGTGCACTGCCCGGGGGGAGGACGCCCGGGGTCATTCAGGGTCCCTCACACCTCAGCACTCAGACCATCATACTCTTCATCCGGGCTCAGGACAGCCCCATGACCAGACCATCAACTCTGTTCCTGAGAAAGTTCAACACTTTTCCCTTTAGCACTGACCTCTAGAAAAAAATTAAAAATCATATTACCTTCCACAGGGAGTATGAAACTTCTCTGTTGTCTGTCCATAAGTGAACTGTTTGTTGAAGCTAGAAAATATTGAGAGAAAAGTGAATGAAACCAATTTTAGAGACTTAAATGGAGTGCAAGGCACTGTTTATCCACATCTTACATACACTATGATAGACAATCAGTTATTTGTAATTAAATTCCACAAAAAAGATTTACAAAACAGGAACTAAAAGTTATTCCGTCATTATGTTGAAAACCATGTTAACATTTGAAAATTATGCCATAAGCTCTTCATCAATGATTTCCCATTTATGAGACACCTTGCTCTGTACTAGACAATAATTTTCTCCAGGGTAACCCTGCCTCCACTCTCCTAACCACAGTGAATTGTTGCATCATGGGTACCTCA
This sequence comes from Panthera leo, assembly GCF_018350215.1. Lineage (NCBI taxonomy): Eukaryota > Metazoa > Chordata > Mammalia > Carnivora > Felidae > Panthera > Panthera leo. The sequence continues at coordinate 59,050,786 of NC_056687.1, forward strand.
CATGAAGGGGACTGAGTATAGTGTTTTCTCCAGATCCACCCCCTGATTAAATTTGTTCAGTACACTGGTGGGCACCTCACCCAGCTGCACAAATGAGAGTACTTTCACGAGAATTTTGGAACCAGATTGAGAATAGTCCATTCTTCTTTTCCTCCCCTTTTCTTACAGTGATCACTAAATTTATGTGTCTACTTGGTGAGGCCATGGTTCCTAGATATATTTAGTTAAACACAATTCTCGATGTTTCTGTGAAGGTATTTTTTTAGATAAGATTCTAACATTTAAATAGATAGACTTTCAGTAAAGGAAATTACCTTCCATAACGTGTGTAAGCCTTGTCCAAACAGTTGAAGGTGTTATTTAAAAAAAGACTGACTTGCTGGGAAAGGGAAGTTCTATAGCAGTCTGCTTTCAGGCTCAAACTGCTCCTCTTCCTGGCTGTCCAGCCGCTTGCCCAGCCTGCTGATTCTGGACTTGCCAAGCCTCTACAATCATGTGAACCAATTCATTAAAAAGTCTCTCTCTTTCCCCTCCCTTCCTCTCTCCTGTCTCTCCCTTCTCTCGCCATTATTCTGTTTCCCTGAGGACTGCTGACTAATGCATCTATCCTGGAAAGAATGAAGCAGAAGCAGAGAGAGAGAGAGAGAGAGAAAGAAACTAGCTAAAGTTTCTAATTCCATCCTTCCTGGGACCCGCATGCATTCCTTCCCTTAGACTTTCTGACAATCAAAGACTTTTCTGACAATCAGATTAGTCCTAATCTACTTCAAATCTGGGTTCTGAAAAGATCTGTATGAAGTAAAACACAACAATTTTTTTAAAATTATGATTTATCCTGTGGAATATTCTGTGTGTGCTTGAGAAGAATGTATTCTGCTATTGTTGGAAAGAATGTTCTATACATGTCTGTTGGGCCATTTGGCCTACAGTGTTGTTCAAGTCCATTGTTTCCTTATTGGTTTTATTTGGAATCATCTGTTCATTTTTCAGTGTGGGTTGTTACAGTTCCCTGTAAATGCTGTATTGTTTTCTATTTCTTCTTCAGGTCTGTTAATATCTGCTCTATATATTTAGGTGCTCTGATGTTGGATGCATAAATATTTACAAATGTTAAATTCTTTTGATGAAATGACTTCTTTACCTTTAGAGAGTGAAGATCTCTGTCTTTAGTTACAGTTTTTGACTTAAAGTCTATTTTCTCTAATATTAAATATAGCTATCCTTACCTTCTTTTGGTTTTTCTTTCCCTGGAACACCTTTTTCCATCCATTCACTTTCAGCCTGCGTATATTTTGGCTAAAGTCAGTCTCTTGTAGGTGGCATATTGTTGAATCTTGGTTTTTTATCCATTTGTCCACTATATACATGTGATTGGAGAATTTAGTCCATTTAATTTTTTAAATGTTTATTTATTTTTGAAAGAAAAAGATAGAGATAGAGAGAGAGAACAAGCAGGGGAGGGGCAGAGAGAGGAGGACAGAGGATCCAAACAGGCTCCCGATATGGGGTTCCAACTCCCAAACCACGATATCATGACCTGAGCTAAAGTCAGATGCTCAACCAACTAAGCCACCCAGGTGCCCCTATATTTATATTAAGACAACTGATAGGAAAGTAAGTACGTACTATTGCTATTGTGTTCATTGTTTTCTGACTGTTTTGAAGTTCCGTTATTCCTTTCTTCCTCTCTTGCTGGCTTCCTTTGTGATTTGATGATTTTTTTTTTTTTTTGCAGTATGATTTGATTTCTTTTTCTATATCTTTTTGTATCTACAAAATGTTTTTCTTTGTGGTAACTATGAGGCATATGTACAACACCTTATACTTACTTTAAGCTGATTACAGTGTAATTTTATTGCATATAATACTCAATATTTTTACATCTCCTCCCTCATTTTATTTTACCGATGTCACAATTTACATATTTTTACCTTGTGTATTCACTAACAGATTATTATAGCTATAATTATTTTAGAAGTTTTTTTAAGCATGTGTACTAGTGTTAAAAGTAATTCACACACCACCATTATGGGATTACATTATTCTGAATTTAATTATATATAGGCCTTTACCAATGTGTTTTACTCTACATATGTCACCATGTTGCTGGGTAGCACCCTCTCATTTCATTTCATTTATTTATTTATTTATTTTCACTTTATTTGTTTTTGGGAGAGTTCAATTGGGGTGGTGCAGAGTGAGAGGAATAGAGAGAGAATCCCAACCTGGCTCCACACTGTCACCACGAGTCCAATCTGGGCTCGACCCCACGACCAAGAGATCATGACCTGAGACAAACGCAAGGGTCGTACACCTAACCGACTGAGCCACCTAAGTGGCCCAGCATCCTCTTATTTCAATTTGAAGTGCTCCCTTTAGAATTTCTTGTAAGCTAGGTTTAGTACTGATGAAGTCTGTCAGCTTCTTGTTTTTTCTAGGAAAGTCTTTACCTCACCTTTATTTCTGGTTTTCCAAGTGAAGGATTTCCATGGCTGGATTTTTCTTTCAGCACTTTGAAGGTATCATCCCACTCTCTGGGTCTGCAAGGTCTGTGCTGAGAAATCTGGGCATCCTTTATATACGACCACTCACTTTTCCTCTGCTGCTTTCAAAAGTTTCTCTTTTCTATTTGATTGTAATGTGTCTTAGTGCAGATTTCTTTACAGTCAGTCAAGTTCTGTGGTCTTCATGGATCTGGATGTTCATTCCCCACAGATTTAGGAGATTGCCTCTCATTAGTACTTTGCATAAGCTTTCTGCTCCTTTCTTTTATGCTTATCTGGGGCTCCAGTAATGCCTATATTGCTTGGTTTGTTGGTGTTTCATAACATCCCGAGACTTTCTTCCCTCACTTCCATTCTTTCTGCTGGTTTGTTTTTTATCTCTGACTGGATGATTTCAAATTATGTCTTTGTGTTCACTAATTATTTCTTCTGCTTGATGACTCTGCTGTTGGAACTCTTGATTGAATTTTTCAGTGTAGTCTTTGCATAAAATTTGCCATTGTGTCCTTTACATGATTTCTACCTCTTTTTTTGAACACTCCCTTTGCTCATAGATTGTTTTCTAGATTCTATTTAGGGGTCAAACTGTGTTCTCCTGAGCTTCCTTAAGTAAACTATTTTTGAATTCTTTGTCAGGCATGCAGAGCTCCATTGCTTTGAGATCAGCCACTGGGGCTTGATATTGTTCTTTTAGTGATGTCATGTTTCCTTGAATGTTTTGAAAGGTTTGCATTGCTCGTGTCTTCACACTTGAAGGAGGTGTCACCACCACCCACCCCTCCCACCCACCCCCCCCACCCACCCCCGCCATCTTTACTGCCTGGTTTCTTCAGAAAAAGATATTCACCTGTCAGCCCAGCTGGAGATTCTGGGAGGTCTCTCAGACCTTTCCTAAGGAGGTACCTTCTCCATTCCCGAGGTTCCTTTTGAGGTGGAAGTCTTAGGATTCTGTGTCTTCTCTCCATCCCACAAAAGCAGACAGAATTCTGAAACCCTCCTTTTTATTTACACGAGGGAAATTCCCTGAAGTGCTCAGGGTTGTGGGCCTTCTCCCAAATCACCAGACTGCTGATATCCATGCACACTATCTAGGGAGGTTCCCATCATCTGTGGGAAAGTGTGGGGCTGGCCACAGAGAGGGTGATAGGATTCTGCAATACCAAGACAAGGTGACAGCACTTAATAGTCAGGGGCAAAGTACATAATCATAAACAGTAGCGAGGCCAGAATGACAACCAAGAGGCTCTGACCTGAAAGATCTGTGGCAAAAGCCAGATAAATCTTAACGTTCTTAAGGGTAAGAGAGAAGGGCAGCCAAAGATGGTATGGTTTGCCTTATATGGCCAGATCAAGGATAAATCAAGGATAAATGGGTGTCTTACATCAGTTTTGCTTCCTGCAACAAAAATACCAAAGAATGGCGTAATAACAAACACTTTATCTCACAGTTCTAGAAGCTGGAAGTCTAAGATCAAAGTACTAGCAGACATGATGTCCAATGAAAGCCCACTTCCTGGCTTGTAGACAGCTGTCTTCTCACTGTATTCTCACATGGAGTGGCAGAGGGAGAGAGAAAGAGAAAAAGCAGGCTCTCTTGGGTCTCTTCTTATAAAGGTACTAATCTGAGAGCTCTATCCTCATGACAAAGTTACCTCCCAAAGGCTCCACCTCCAAAGGACATCCCATTGGAGATTGGGTTTTGACATAAGAGTTTTGGAGGACACATTCAGTCCATAGCAGTGAGTAAGAACTGGGGTTAGTTGTGATAATGGAAAATCATGATCCTTCGCCAGGTTTTTATGTTCAAACCAGTTTTCAGACTCAAAGCCACACAATTTTGAGCTGACATTTCAAAATTACAAAACACAGGAAGAAACAAGGAACCATAAAGTCAAATAATATTATTTTTATTAGCTGCCATCTGTTATTCCTAAAGAGAAGAATAAGATTCAGAACTTCAGATAGTAGAATCATGAAACACTGGGCATGAAATAAATGTGGTGAGGATGTTTAAAGAAATAAAAGGAAAATTAAAACACAAACAAGAAATATATGCTTCCCCCACACCCCACTCCTCCAAAAATAGCTAGGCAGATTAGGATAATACAAAAGAGTTCAATTTACTCATTGATTCACTGCTTATTAAAACTGGAAAACTATAGCAAAAAACAAACATACAGGGTACAAGAAAGGGAGAATTTCAGAAAGTCATGACATCTTCTTACAATATAAGACCATTTCGTCTCTTTAAAAATCTGTTCTCTAGTGTAGTCACTTTTTTTTTTAACACTTATTCATTTTTGAGAGACAGAGCACAAACAGGGGTGGGCAGAGAGGGAGACACAGAATCTGAAGCAGGCTCCGGGCTCTGAGCTGTCAGCACATGCCCGACATGGGGCTCAAACTCACAAACCATGAGATCATGATCTGAGCCAACATCGGATGCTTAACCCACTGAGCAACTCAGGTGCCCCTAGTGTAGTCACCTTCATGCATTATCTCAGCTACATCTTCCGGATAACTTGCTCCAGCTTCTACAACAGCACCTGCTGCTTCACCTTGCTCTTTTGTGTTATGGAGACAGTTTCTTTCTTTAAACCTCATGAACCAACCTCTGCTAGCTTCCAACTTTTCTTTCACAGCTTCCTCACCTCCTTCAGTTTCCATAGAATCAAGGAGAGTTAGGGCCTTGCTGTGCATTAGGCTTTGGCTTCAGGAAATGTTGTAGCTGTGTGGGTCTTCTTTCAAGATCACTGAAACTTTCTCCTTATCAGCAATAAGTTGTTTCACTTCCTTATCATTAGTGCGTTCATGAGAATAGCACTTTCATTTCCTTCAGGAACTTTTCCTTCACATTCATAACCTGGCTAACTGCTGGCACAAGAGGCCTAGCTTTTGACCCGTCTCAGCTTTCAACATGCCTTCCTCGCGAAGCTTATGAATCATTTCTAACTTTTGATTTCAAGTGAGAAATATGCAACTCCTCCTTTCACTTGAGTACTTAGAGGTCATTGGGTCATTTATTAGCCTAATATCAATATTGTTGTGTCTTATGGAGACCTATCAATATTGTTGTGTGAGGGAGGCTTGATGAGAGGGAGACAGAGATGGGGGAAGAGCCAAAACACACACACACACACACACACACACACACACACACACACGTATCACTTACATCCACCATCTCATATGGACATGATTAGTGACACCACAAAACAATTACATAATATCACTGATCACAGATCACCACAACAAATATAATGTACTGACAAAGCTTCAAATATTTCAAGAATTACCAAAATGTGACACAGAGACGCAAAGTGAGCAAATGCTGTTGGAAAAATGGTGCTGATAGATGTACTCAATGCACGTTTGGCATACCTTCAACTTGTAAAAACCATGATACCTTCAAGGTACAATAAAGTAAAACAATGGTACAATGAAACAAGATATGGCTCTATACCTAGTAACAGCTTCAAAATACATGAGGCAAAATTGGCAAAATTAAATCAAAAACATTAACAGAAATGAAGAATGTCTTTGATGACCTTATTAATAGTCTGGATATGGCTGAGGAAGGAATCTCTAAGCTAGAGAATATATCAATAGAAACCTCCAAAACTGAAAAAAAGAATAAACAATTAAAAAAAAAACACAACAGGTATCCAAGGACTGTGGGACAACTACCAAAATGTGTAAAACATGTGTAATAGAAAAATCAAAAGAAAGAAGAATGAGAGAAAAAAAATAGAGGAAATTTTTGAAACAATGACTTAGAGTTTCTCCAAGTTACTATAAGATACTAAATAAAGTTCCAGGAAGCTGGGAAAATACAAAACAAGAAAAAATCTGAGGGAAATAAACTTGACCTGGCATATCATATTCAAACTATAGAAAATCAAAGATAAAAAAAAATCTGAGAAAACTCCAGAGAAATAAAACACCTCATAGAAAAATAAAGATGAGAATTATATCCAACTTCTCCTAAGAAACCATGCAAAGAGAGAATGAAATAAAATATTAAAAATGTTAATAAAAAAACCCACTACCCTAGAATTCTGTATCCTACAAAGTTACCCTTCAAAAGTGAAAGGGAAATAAAAGACTTTCTCAAACAAACAAAAATTGGGGGAAATTGCTTCCAGTAGACCTGCCTTGTAAGAAATGTTAAGAGTCCTTCAAGGAGAAGGAAATAATATAAGTCAGAAATTCAGAACTACATTAACGAAGAAAGACAATTGGAGAATGAATAAGAGAATGTAAAATAAAAGCTTTCTTTTTCTTTTTCTTAATTGATCCAACAGACATTTTATTCAAAATAATAAGAGCAATAATATATTCTTTGAATATATATTTATGTTGTATATAGTATATAGATATTTAATATGTAACTATATAAATATATTTATATATGTTTAATTGGATAGAGTATATTTATATAGAAGTGAAATGAGTGACAGTAATTCACAAGGAATGGCCAAAATCTACACCACTAATAATACCAAATGCTGGCAAGTATAGGAAGCAACATGGACTCACTGATTGCTGGTGGGAATGCAAAATGCTACAGCAACTTTGGAATACATTTGACAAGTTCTTAAAACACTGAACACACTCGGGGCGCCTGGGTGGCTTAGTCGGTTAAGTGTCCGACTTCGGCTCAGGTCATGATCTCACGGTCCGTGAGTTCGAGCCCCACGTCGGGCTCTCTGCTGACAGCTCAGAGCCTGGAGCCTGTTTCAGATTCTGTGTCTCCCTCTCTCTCTGGCCCTCCCCTGTTCATGCTCTGTCTCTCTCTGTCTCAAAAATAAATAAGAATTTAAAAAAAAAAAACAAAACTGAACACACTCTTACAAAACGATCCAGCAAAAGCACTCCTTGGTATTTACCCAGTTAGGTTGAAAATTATGTCTCCACAAAGTCCCCCACACAGATGTTAATAACAATTTTATTCTTAGTTGCCAACACCTGGAAACAACCAAGATGCCCTTCAGTAGGCTTTAATAAATTAGAATTATGCAGACGACAGAATATTGTTCAGTGCTAAAAAGAATGACCTATAAAGCCATGAAAAGACAAAGAGGAAACTGAAATACCTATTACTAAGTGAAAAAAGCCTATGAAAAGGCTACATACCATATAATTCCAACTATAAAATATTCATTAAAAGGCAGAAACTGTGGAGGCTCCAAAAAGATGAGCAGTTGCCATGGTTTAGAGGGGAGGGAGGATAAATACACAGAACACAGAGGACTTTTAGAGCTGTTAAACTACTCTGTATGGTACTATAGTAATGGATACAGGCCATTGTACTTTTGTTCAAACCTATAGAATGCCCAAGACCGAGAAATGAACCCTATGTAAACTATGGCCTTGGGGTGATGATTATGTGTCAGGGTAGGTTCATCACTTGTAACAAACGTAACACTCTGGAGGGGATGTTGATAATGAAATAGAAGCTGTGCCTGGGTGGGGTTAGGAGGTGAGGTATATGGGAAATCTCTGCCCCTTCCTCTCAATTTTGCTGTAAACATAAAATTGCACTGAAAAAAATTAAGTCTTAAAATACAAACAGCAAAAAACAAACAAACAAACAAACAAACACCTTTTTATACTAAATGGATGTTTAATTTTATCAAATACATGTTTTAATGTTGCGGTTTTTCCCCTCCAAATATGTAATGGAGTCAATTACATGAACATGTTTAATTACTCTTTTCAATTACATCTTTTTGTTGCCATCTGTTTCCTGCCACATGTAAGTATTTCTCTAGTGATTTTTCATGAGTCAAATCTGCTATTCACTGTCTTCTGAGTTCTTCCCAAATGTTCCTCCCTCCCTCCCTCCCAATTTCTTTCATCTTTCCTGGCCCTAGATTCCCATCTTTCTTTCTCTAAAGAACTGGTTTTCCTCACACTTAACTGGACATATATGGAAATGTGGAAGCCAGTGTTGCTCAGAATGTTTTGGAACTTCTTTCAGATCATTGGAAGGAAAGACAGGACGGATTCAAAAGTTTGTTTCCACCTGCCTGAGTCTGCTCTAATTTTATCTCCTCCACTCATTTGTTCTACTGTTCATGCTTTGGGATAACATTCCGTTTGTTCTGGTGTGAGGTTGAAATCAGAGACTTTGAATCGATAATCATTACTATATTCTTATGTTCTTTGATCCTTGTTTTCTGAAACAAATTTTCCCCATATACTTTTTGCCTCTATTTTAAAATTTAAAAATCCCAAATAGAAAGTTAGGGTTTCTTTCTTAGCCTGTGAGCTGGAAATACTAGAAATATCAAAGGAAAAACAATAATCACACAAACAAACATAAGGTCCAAAAAACGAGAATTCAGAGACAATAAAAGTGCACACCGAAACACTGGAGGAAACACTACATCTATCTAGTCACACAAGTTCAGTTTCACTCCATTTCAGGGGCCTCCACATTACTCTGGACTCAGCCGGACAACTAGTCAGTGCACCATTGACATACGGTAGATCAGAAGGTTTACTGGATGATAAACAAATTTATCACTGCCACTAGGACAAATTACAAACCATTTTACGAGTGGCTAAAGGGCCTCCTTGTCACTACTGAAAATATCTTTACTTTTTGCAAAAAAATGTCACAGCATAAGACTTACCAGACACCATGATATTGATGGAGATCAGTACCCTCAAAACTGACATTCTCCCTTGAGTATGCATTTGGAGCGGTTAGCCACGGACTAGCCACGAACGGGAAATGTTGCTGAGTTTTGTTGAGTGATAAAGAAAAAAACCCAACACCTATAATTCATTGGTTCTTGCAAAGTACTGAAGTGACAAAATGAATTATGTAGCAATTCATTTAGAAAGTAGCATTTTGGGAAGCATAAATTACACATGGTAAAATGCACAAATCTTTAGTGGATAGCTTCATGAATTTTTCCGTGTATGCACCTAGATAGTCACCTCCAAAACCAAGGTAAGACCATTTCCACTCTTCAAGAAGTTTCCTTCCTGTTCCTTCTCTGTCAATATCCCTTCCCGAGAGAGAAACTCTACTCTGACTTCTATCACCATTTTGCCAGTTTTTGAACTCCATAAAAATGAAATTCTTTCTATGGTTTATTTTTATAATGCCACGTAGTTGTTCTTTGGTCTGACCATGCCATAATTTATTCATCTATTTTGCTGTGTACTTGGATTTTCCATTTCAAGAATAATACAATTAAAGCTTCTGTGAACATTTGTGTTTTGTACATATCTTTTGCTTTACTTAGGCCTTTACTTTCTTGGGTACATACCAAAAAATTAAAATTGATGGCCACAGATAGGATAGAGATAATGTGTGGATTAATGAAGGCTTCCTATTATGTTGAATTGTGTTCTGTTGAAATTCTAACCCTCATTTACTCAAATGTGACCTTATTTTGATCAGGGTCATTGCAGATCTAATTAGTTACGATGAGGCCACAGGATTAGGTTAAACCCTAATCCAATGACTGGTGTCATTACAAAAAGAGGGAAATTGGACACATACACACATGGAGAATGCCATGTAGAAATGAAGGCAGAGATCAAGGCACACCCTCCACAAGCCAATGAACTTCAAAGATTTCCAGCACACCACCAGAAGCTAAGAGAGAAGCAAGGAACACATTCTTTCTTCTTGCTCTAGAAGATTTCAAGATTCATTTGATGGTGAGACACAACACAAAAAACATTTGAATAGATGAGAAGCAGAACTCTTTCTTACTTACAGCTCCAAAAAAGAGAAGACTGCCACAGAGGACCACACAGGGCCCTCATAGACAGTGTAACACCAAGCTAGAGCTGTAGAATGCAGCAAATGCATGGCAAGTGGGGTGGAGTTAGGTTTGAAGGGCTCCCAGAAAGGCTAACTTGAATACTTTTCCAGGTTCCTGTGCATAACTGTATATGGGCCTGTTCCTAGTTGTCTGGTACTTAGTCCTGGGGCCTGAACTGGGAAAGCCCAGATAAGGGAAATTGGTGTGGGAAATGATTTAATCAGTTGCTCAGGAAGGGGAACTGACTCCTCTAGACAGAGCCTTAAAAATGGACCTAGACAATATTTTTTTAATTAAGAACTGTATTAAAATTGACCCATTGATCTCTACGTCAGTTTTAATCTTGATTATTTGGGGTATTTGAGTACATAAGTTGCCCTAAACAGTTGCCTTTTATTGGGGATGAGTGTTAATGTAAGGTCATTTGTTTTTAGCAGCATCAGGGAGATTAAGTAAAATTAGTAAATGAGAATCTGTTGCCTCCAGAACCCAAAAGGGATTAAAAGTTGTTGGACTTGTATGTCCTTAGTGAGTATCTTAAACAAAACTCCTTGGATGAAAATGTTATTAATGTAATATCATACTTGTGTTTGTGGGGAAAGGTGGATGCAGTTAAAATCCTGCCTGCAAAGCCTGAGTGTGACAGCAGGGCTGCTGAGATCATCCAAGGGCAGTCCAGTAGAGGTGTATTGTGCCCCTTTAGAGATGACGGCAAACTCAAAGACTGCCGAAATACGCACTGAATAAAACGTATCAGATGTCATTACTAATTTTAATAATGTTGTATTTGGGGCATGTGGGTTTTAATGGATGCAGCACTGGCACTAAGGTTGCAATAAGCTACCCTGAGGCACCATTTATTCTTTGCATGTTTTAGAACAGGTGCAATTGAGGTGTCAAATGGGGGCCCAGTGGGAATAATCACGTAATTATTGATTAGGTCTTATAGAATGTTTCAATCATTAAAGGACCTATTTTAACCTACATTGAGCCATATTAACTGTTTTAATTAAAGGCCACAACATCCTGTTTTGTCTAACTTAATTTGTGACATAATTTATTTACTTATTAATTAATTGATTAATTTAAACTGATTGCTTATTGCATCAGAGTGTGTATGCCCCTATTTTAGTCTCTTCAGGCTACTACAACAAAACACCATAGACTGGGTGACTTATAAACAATAGAAATTTATTTCTTGCAATTCTAGAGTTGGGAAGTCTAAGAACAAGACGCCAAACACATTTGGTGTCTGCTGAGAATCTGCTTGCTAGTTCGTAGACCAATTTTTCATTATGTCCTCATATGGTAGAAAGGATGAGCTAGCTCTCTGCGGTTTCTCTGGACGTTCCTCCCACTCATGAAGGCTATGTCCTTATAACCTAATCAGCTCCCAAAGTCTCCACCTCCAAATGCCATCACACTGGAAAAACAGGCTTCAATACAAAAATTGGGGCGAGGGAGACACAAATACACAGTCTACAGCAGACTGAAAACACAACTTAAGGTTGGACCTGGAAAGTGTGACCCATGTGGCCTATTGCTCCTATTGCACTAATTGTATCCAGGAAGTGGAGTCTAGCCATTTAGGACTGTTTGTTTTTTCTTAATCCTCCAACACCAAGAAGATTTGGGTAAGGAGACACATGGAAACCACCAGAAGACACAGCAGCAAGCTGCAAGTTAAAGCACAAGCTTACCAACAGGCAACACTTCCCAAGCTGTTCTCCTGGTGATTTGGAATAAATTAGTAAGGCAAGAGCAGACCCCCAAGAAGCTATGCAAGAGTAAGCAGTTGTGGCCATGCAATCTTGCCCACAGTGCCAATGTTTTATAAGATCAAAGATTTTTTTTTGATGATGGGACACAACACAATGACACTCAGGTAGATGAAAGGCAAACTATCTATAATTCCAAATGAAAGATGGCTGCCATGCTTGGCCACACAGAGGATGAACCAGGTTCTGTTCTGGTAATAGTGAGAACTGTAGGGAGAAGCTTTTGTATGGCAGATGGAGTGGAGTTCACTTGGTGTCCTGGGTTCCCATGCATTGGCTAATTGGAATGATTTCATGGGATCCAGAGAACAAGGACTCTCCCTAGTGGTCTAGGTTTGGGTCCTGGGGCTATCAGGGTAGGTGCATGTTGGATAGCACTCTGGAGTGGGATCCCTCATAAGGAAGTGGTTGGGATGGGGACTTAATCAAGTGCTCCAGAGGGGGAACTAACTGCCTCTAGCCAGGGCCTCAAAACTGAACAAAGATAGCATGGAAAAATCTGTCTCGAATAGCTCTCAGAAAGAACCCACCCTGCTGACACCATGATCTTGGAATTCTAGCCTTCAGAACTGTGACACAGTCATTTCTGTTGTTTCAGCCACTTAGATTCTGGTCCTTTATTGAGGCAGCCCTAGAAAACTAATACTCTTCCAAACTAATAGTGCCATTTTTCATTCCTACCATTGCAGGAATGTGTGCAGGCCAGTTGTACATATCCTCAGCACATCTCCCAAGACAGTTTGCCACATCTTACATCTCAACTGATTGGCCACGTTTCAAGTAGACACCATCCCTCCTGGATGACAAATAAGATATTGGATGTCATCATTTTAGAGCATTATTTGTTTTTATGGACCTTATGATGCTCAAAAATTTTCTGATAGCATTCTTCCCTTGTTTTAAAATTTTATCTTTTTAAAAATGTATCTTATGTTTTTAAAGTGTGTGTGTGTGTGTGTGTGTGTGAGCGGCTAAGGGAGAAAGAGAGAATATTAAGCAGGCTCCATGCTCAGCACGGAGCCCAGTGTGGGGCTTGATCCCATGACCCTGGGATCCTGACCTGAGCTGAAATAAACGGTTGGACACTCAACCAACTGAGCCACCAAGGTGCCTCAATAACATTATTTCTTAAAGGAACAAATATACTTAATCTTTTCACAGCACATGAGAATATTGCCAAAAAATTATTCTGAACTATTCTTCAATATACAACTTTAAATGGTAGAGATACAGTTTATAATACAGTCTCAAAAAATACATAAACTTTGAATTCTTTTAGAATGGTTTAGTCAAATTTCGCAGAACTTAAATGAACTGATGATGTATGACTTTGATGACAACACACTGAGGAGGAGGAGGAGGTTAACTTGGGGTTATTTTTTGAATATGGGGTCAGATAAAGATCCAGCTTCAGGGGCGCCTGGGTGGCTCAGTCGGTTAAGCGTCCGACTGCAGCTCAGGTCACGATCTCGCGGTCCGTGAGTTCGAGCCCCGCGCCGGGCTCTGGGCTGATGGCTCAGAGCCTGGAGCCTGCTTCAGATTCTTTGTCTCCCTCTCTCTCTGCCCCTCCCCCGTTCATGCTGTGTCTCTCTCTGTCTCAAAAATAAATAAACGTTAAAAAAAATTTTTTTTTTTAATTAAAAAAAAAAAAAAAAGATCCAGCTTCATTCTTTTGCAGGTGGTGATCCAGTTTCTTCACTTGTTGGAGAGATTATTCTTACCCCCATTTTGTCTTGGCACTTTTGTTAAAAATTAATGAGCCATAAAAGGATGGTTTTATCTGTGGACTCTAAATTATTTTCCATTGATCTGCATGCCTATGCTGTGGGCAATACCAAATGGTTTAGATCATTAAAGCTTTGTAGGAAGGTTTTTTTTTTTTTTTTTAATGTTTGTTTATTTTTGCCAGAGAGAGAGTTCCCGGTGAGTGGGGGAGGGGCAGAGAGGGAGACACAGAATCGGAAGTAGGCTCCAGGCTCTGAGCTGTCAGCAGAGAGCCTGATACCAGGCTCAAACTCATGAACACTGAGATCATGACCTGAGCTGAAGTTGGACTCTTAACCGTCTGAGCCACCCAGGTGCCCCTGCTTTGTAGGAAGTTTTAAAATTGTGAATGTCAGTTATTCTCATATTTCAATATTGGTTTTATTATTTGGGGTCTCTTGAAATTCCACATGAATTAGAGGATTTTCCATTTCTGCCAGGAAAGGCCATTGGGATTTTGATAGTGATTGCATTAAATATGTAAATCTCTTTGAGGAGTATTGCTGTTTTATCAATATTGTCTCTAATCCATGAATAAAAGAAATCTTTCCATTTATTTATATCTTTTTTTACTTCCTTTCAGCAATGTTTTAGTTTTCAGTGTATACGTCTTGCAACTCCTTGGCTAAATTTATTCCTCAATATCTTATTCTTTTTGATGCTATTGTAAATGGAACTGTTTTCTTAATTTCCTTTCCAGGTTGTTCATTGCTAATGTATAGAAATACAACTAATTTCTGTATATTGCTTTTGATTTTGTATTCTGCAACTTAGCTGAATTTGTTTATCAGCCCTAATTGTATTGGGGGTGGGGCTTGGTAGTATGCTTAGGAATTTCCATATATAACATCATGTCTTAGGTGAACAGATAGTTCTGTGTCTTCCTCTGCAATTTGGATATGTTTTATTTCTTTTCTTTGCTTAATTGTCCTGGTAGAACTTCTGGTATGATGTTAAATAGAAGTAGCAAAAGTGGGCATTCTTGTCTTCTCCTGATCTTAGGGGAAAGTTTGCAGCTTTTCACCAGTGAATACGATGGTTATTGTTTTCTCTCTTCCCTTTTGGAACTTCTTTTGCTGCTCCTTAAGAGTCTTGGTACATTGTGTTTCCATTTTCACTTGCTTCAATATACTTTTTTATTTCCCTTTTGATTTATTCTTTTACATATTATTGGTTCTGGAGTGTGCATTTAATTTCCATATATTTGTGAGTTTTCCAATTTTCCTCTTGTTATCAATTTCTAGTCTCATACCACCATGTTGGAAAAGATAGTTGATATGATCAAACGTCTTAAATTTGACAAGACTTGTTTTTGCCTTAACTTGTGATCTATCTTGGATAATACTCCGTGTACATTTGAAAAGAATGTGTATGCTGCTGCTGGATGTAATGTTCTGTATATGTCTGTAAGGTCCATTTAGGCCACAGTGTAGTTCAGGTTCAGTGTTTCCTTTTAATTTCCTAAGGGTATTACAATACCCTAAGTTGGGTATTGAGGTCTCTTATAATTATTGTATTGCTGTATTTCAGATATGTTAGTATTGGCTTAATATATTTAGGGGCATACATATTTATAATTGTTATATCCTCTTAAGAACTGACCCCTTTATCATGAAATAATGGCCTTCTTTGTCTCTTATTAAGATTTTTATCTTAAAATCTATTTATCTGATATAAGCATAGTCACCCCTGCCCTCCTTTGGTTTCCATTTGTGTGGAATATCTTTTCCCATCTCATCACATTCAGCTTATGTGTATCCTGAAAGCTGAAGTGAGTCTCACAGGCAGCATGCAGTTGGATTTTGTTTTTTTAATCCATTCAGCCACTCTCTGTCTTTAGATTGAAGAACTTGATCCATTAACATTTAAAGTAATTATTGAAAAGTAAGGACTTAAAACTGTACTTTTATTGTTTTCTAGTTGTTTTGTGGATCCTTTGTACCTTTCTGCCTCTCTTGCAGTTTTGCTTTGTGATTTGATGAGCGTCCATATTGTTATTCTTTCATTACTTTCTCTTTATATTTCATGTATCTACTAGAGGTTTTCCCTTTGTGGTTACATGTGGTTTATATAAAACATATTTATAGCAGTCTGTTTTAAGCTGATGATGATTTAACTTTACTTACATAAAACCTCTACTCTTTTACTGCTTCCCAAACATTTTAAGTATTTGATGTCTCAAGTTACATCTCTTTATATTGTGTATCCATTACCATATTATCATAGCTATAGTAACTTTGAATTCTTTTGTCTGTTCATCTCTATACTAGAGTTACATGATTTACATATCAGCATTAACAGTGTTAGAATAGTCTGAATTTGACTATATGTTTATCATTGTCAGTATATTTCATGCTTTTATATATCTTCATGTTACTAACAACTGATTGCTGAAAAATTAGATCTAATGTAGGAAATACACTTAAAGAAGGATCTGATTTTAGTTCTATTTAGGACTTCTATTTCTGGAAATATTACTAATTATGTACTCTGAAAAAAATCTATAATTAAAAACACCAAAATGAGGGCTGAAATTTGAATAAGTTTTTAATGTTTAACTAAGCTCACAAGTAATAAAGGAGAACTTCTGGAATCAACATTGAAAGTCAGCAAATATGGAGTGGAAAGATTGAGATAACCCAAAACTGTCAGGAGAGGTATTAGGAACCTAGAGGCTAGGGTTTTAAGAGCCATTTAGAGAGCAGAACACTGGGCCCATGAAAAGTAAGTAGAAACTGAGAGTTCCCTCCTCTAAATAAAGACAGGATAAAGTTTAAATAAGTTATTATTTGAAAAAAAGGAGAAATTACTTGTCATACTCTTATGTCTTACAAGAACAATAGAAAGCTTTCCACCATGAATGTGTTAATACACTGCCTTCACATGGGTCTAGGGATTGAATTTGTGTTATCTAACTTGTGTTATCTAAGAAACTGTAATCTAGAAATTGCAATACACTATTCCCATCTTCATAGCAATCCCAAGACAGTAAATCCTCTTTGGAAGAAACCCCTCCCCCAAGATTCCAGATTCCACATGATACCCACAGATATAGGTTAGTTAAATTTGAGTTTGCAATCCAAAATTATAAAAACAAAAAGAACATCAAGACAAATAGCCATAGTAGAAGATGACAAAAGAAAGAAAGTAAAAAGACATACAAAAAGATGTATTATAACAGTCAAATAAATTTATAGAATATACGAAACATATTTACAGAATAATTATTTTAACATGTTTATACAAATTCAAAATGATATTCAAACATAAAAAGAGATTTAAAGAAGCTGAATAGAACTTAAAGAATGAAATTTAATTTTGATAAACGTTAAAATGCCATGAACAGACAAAATAGTAGATTAGACAGAAGTGAGGAAGAATTTGTGGTCTCTAAGAGACATATGAAAAAAAAATACATAAAATACTACACGGGAGACAAAAATATAGAAAATATGAAACATATGTTGAGTCATGGAAGATAGAAAAGACTTCATTAGATTTCCAGAAGAAAAGAACAGCTAAAAATGATGAGACTTAATGTTGAAAGAAATAATAACTAAGAGCTTTCCAGTATTGAATTTAAAAAAAAAGCAGAATCCTCAAATACAGAGCAGATCCTAAGCCAGAATAATAAAAAGTAATCTGTATTTAGATGCACAACAGTGAAACTACAACACACTCATGACAAAGAGATGTCTTAAGAACTGTTAGGAAAACAAGACAGATTACTTACCAGGGAATAACACTTGTACCAACAATAGAATTCTTCCCCCTCCCTCCCTCCCTCTTTCTTTCTTTCTTTCTTTCTTTCTTTCTTTCTCTTTCTTTCCTAGAAATAAAGAGAGATGGAGAGAGGAAGAGATGGAGAGAGGGAGAGACAGAACCTCAAGCACAGCACAGAGCCCAACATGGGGCTCAATCCCACAATGCTGTGATCATGACCCTAGCCAAAATCAAAAGTCAGACACCCAACCGAATGAGCCACCCGAGCATCAAGAGTAGGATCCTTAACAACAATAATGAAGGTCAAAATAAATAGAATATCTTCAAAGTGCTGAGGGAAAATAACTGTTTAGATTTAGTTACCTTTAGTTACATTTAGTTATATGTATATATGTATATATTTGGAATAACCAAAGGACTGAAGAGAGAAAAGGAGACAGAAAATTTTTAAGGAAATAATAGTGAAACAAATGTTTCTAGTTTGTTAAAAAGTACAAACTTACAGATGCAAGAAGCTTAAAGAATCCCAGGCACAAAGAAGTATGAAGAAAACTACACCAAAGCACATTGTAATCAAATTGCTTAAAACCAGGGGCACAAAAAATTCCAAAAAGCAGCCAGAGAAAAAAGACACACAGGAAGTATGTCAAAACAATCACAGATTTCTCGTAGGAAGCAATGCAAGTGAAGAGAAAATGGAGCAACAAAATGTAAAAAACCTGGGGCACCTGGGTGGTTCAGTGGCTAAGCATCCAACTCTTGATTTTGACTCAGGTCACAATCTCGTGGTTCCTGAGTTCAGCCCCACATCTGGCTCCCTGCTGACTGTGCAGAGCCTGCTTGGGATTCTCCCACCCACTCTCTCTGCCCCTCCTCCAAATTCGCACACACGCTCACACTCTCTCTCTCTCAAAATAAACAAATAAACTTAAAAAAAAAAAAGTAAAAAACCTGATATCTAGGATGCTATAAGCAGCAAATATAACTTAAAACAAAGAGGAAAAATAAGCTTTAGGGGGCATAGGAACTCTGAAATAATTTATCACCTGATGACCACACTACAAGAAATGTTCAAGAGGAGGAAGAGCCAAGATGGTGGAACAGCATGGAAGTTTTTTGTGTGTCTCACATCCATGAAATACAGCCAGACCAAGACTAAACCATCCTGCACACCTAGAAAACTGATTGGAGGATTAACACAACAATCTGCACGGCCTGAACCACAGAATTCAGCAGGTACGCAGCACAGAACGGTGAACTTGGGGAGCAAGAAGCCGTGGGAAGGGAGGTGCTTTTGAGGGCAGGGAGAGGATGGAGATGGGGGGGAGAATACAGGAAAAGCACCCCTCCCCAAAAGCAGCTGGAGAGAAAGTGGAAAATTGGAAACAGCCACAGGGACTAAACTAAAAAAGGAGAAAAGAGAAAGGAGAGGGTTTAAATTCCATTAAGACTGTAAACAAGGGGAGCGCAAAGTCTGCAACTCTGCAGCTCGATACCTGGTGGTGCTCTGGTGGGAAGGGCGAATCCCCAGGAACAGAGTGGGGTTTGGGAGGTTTTCAGACCACAGAGGGAAAAGCGGTTCCACTGCTGGAAGGACATTTGGTAGAGACTGTTGAAGCCACCTGGTCCCGGCAGACCCCAGAAAATGGCCACCTTTGCTGGTGCTGGAACAAGGTCATTAAGGGTGAAGCCTGGTGCCAGATGTGTGTTGTGATTTTCCATAATCCCTAAAATGCTGCTGCTACACTATCTCACGATTTTTTTCTGGGGCGGACTGGCACCTGGCCGCAGTCTCCAGGCACCAGCAGCAGCAGGGTCAAGCAAGTGTTCCTACAGCTGACATTTGGGTACAGCTGACATTTGGCTATTGCTCCTTCAGCCATTGCTCGGTAAGACCCTCCCACAGAGGGGTGGAATAGGTCAAAGCCACAGTCCTTCAGAAGTAAGGGGCCGGGGAAAACAGCCGCATCTCAGACAAAACTCGGGAGAGAGGTACTGCCTGGGGCCTGGTCACGGACAGTGACAAAGTGGGGAGTGGATGAAAGCTTAAGACAGAGGATGGGTGTACAATTGCTGATCGGGGAGAACAGAGTTCTGATACTGGAGACTGGGTAGCTGGGTAACGCCATGTTCACTGCTCCTGCGCATGTTCATACGCACCCACGAACGCCACAACACTCCACCCCAGTAGGCTAGCAGCGCCACCTGGTGTAGAACAGAGCTGTTACACTGAGCCCCGCCCAACTGGGGCAACCTCACTCTTCAAGAACACAAGTCTCAATGCCTATTTAGTTTATGGACTATAAAGTGCTTCATAGTCTGACTTCTACAGGAAAAGGAAGTAACTTCAGTCCTATTTCAATCTGTTAGAGGGTCCATCTATTCAATTTTCTTTTTTTTCTTTTCTTTTTCACTTCTTTTCTTTTTCTTGAATACAGAAAGAGAAAAAATTCATTTTTATTTTCAATTTTTATTAAAAATATTTTTCTTTAATTTTTTTACTATATTTTTTACTTTTGTGTAAATTTTTTCAAATTATATTTTACTTCTATCATTTTATCCTAGTCTACTTCAGTGTATTCACTTTTTCAAATTTTCAAATGATCTCCTTTTTCTTTTTCTTTTTTCTCTTTTTTGTTTCTTTTTTTCTTGAATGCAGAAAGAGAAAAACTTCATTTTTACCTTAAATTTCTATTAAAAATATTTTTCTTCAATTTTTTTACTATATTTTTGACTTTTATGTAAACTTTTCAAATTCTATTTTACTTCCATCATTTTATTTTAGTCTACTATGTATATTCACTTTATCAAATTTTCAAATGATTTCCTTTTTTTTTCTTTTTCTCTTCTTTCTCTTTTTTTTCTTTTCTTTTTCTTGAACAGAAAGAAAAAAAATCATTTTTATATTTAATTGTTATTAAAAATATTTTTCTTTAACTTTTTTCTACTATATTCTTTACTTTTGTGTACATTTTTTTCAAATTCTATTTTACTCCCATTATCTCATTTTAGTATACTTCAGTGTATTCATTTTCTCAAAATCTCGAATGATTTCCTCCCCCCCCTTTTTTCTCTGATCTGTCAAACCAATTTCAACACCCAGACCAAAACACACCTAGGAACTAGCATCATTATTCTATTTTTGAGTGTGTGTGTTTTTAATTTTTTAATTTTAATATTTTTCTTAATTTTAATTTTTTAATTTTAATTTTTCTACCTCATTAATGTCTTTTCTCCCTTCAAAATGATAAAACGAAGGAATTCAGCTCAAAAGAAAGAGCATGAAGAAACGACAGCCAGGGATTTAACCAACACAGATACAAGCAAGACGTCTGAACCAGAATTTAGAATCATGATAATAAAAATACTAACTGGAGTAAAAAATAGATTAGAATCCCCTTCTACAGAGATAAAAGAAGTAAAAAATAGTCATAATGAAATTAAAAATGCTATAACTGAGCTGCAATCACGGATGGATGCCACAGCAGCAAGGATGGATAAGGCAGAACAGAGAATCAGCAATATAGAGGACAAACTTGTAGAGAATAATGAAGCAGAAAAAAAGAGGGAGATGGAGGCAAAAGAGCACGATTTAAGAATTACAGAAATCAGTGACTCATTAAAAAGGAACAACATCAGAATCATAGGGGTCCCAGAAGAGGAAGAGAGAGAAATAGGGGCAGAAGGGTTACATGAGCAAATCATAGCAGAAAAGTTTCCTAACCTGGGGAAAGACACAGACATCAAAATCCAGGAAGCACAGAGGACTCCCATTAGATTCAACAAAAACTGATCATCAACAAGGCATATCATAGTCAAATTCACAAAATACTTAGGCAAGGAGAGAATCATGAAAGCAGCAAGGAAAAAAAAGTCCCTAACATACAAGGGAAGACAGATCAGGTTTGCAGCAGACCCATCCACAGAAACTTTGCAGGCCAGAAAGGAGTAGCAGGATATATTCAGTGTGCTCAATCAGAAAAATATGCAGCCAAGAATTCTTTATCCAGCAAGGCTGTCATTCAAAATAGAAGGAGAGATAGAAAGTTTCCCAGACAAACAAAAATTAAAGGAGTTTGTGACCACTAAACCAGCCCTGCAAGAAATTTTAAATGGGGACTCTCTGAGAGGAGAAGAAATGAAAAAAAAAAAAAAAATATATATATATATATACATGTATATATATGTATATATATATACACACACAAATACATATACATATGTATATATATAAATATATATATATACAAATACATATACATATGTGTATATATATACAAATGTATATGTATATATACAAATATATATATATACACAAATACATGCACATATACATATGTATATATATATGTATACAAATAAATACCAAAAGCAACAAAAGATTAGAAAGGACCAGAGAACACCACCAGAAACTGCAACTCTACAAGCATCAAAATGGCAATAAATTCATATCTTTCAGTATTCACTCTAAACATCAATGGAATCAATGCTCCAATCAAAAGACATAGGGTAACAGAATGGATAAGAAAACAATATCCATCTATATGCTGTTTACCAGAGATCCACTTTAGACCTAAATACACCTTCACATTGAAAATAAGGGGATGGAAACCATCTATCATGCTAATGGTCAACAAAAGAAAGCTGGAGTAGCCATACTTACATCAGATAATCTAGACTTTGAAATAAAGACTGTATCAAAAGATGCAGAAGGGCATTATATCATAATCAAGGGGTCTATCCACCAAGAATACATAACAATTGTAAACATTTATGCTCCAAATGTGAGAACAACCACGTATGTAAACCAATTAATCGCAAACATAAACTCACCGATAGTAATGTCATAATAGTAGGAGACTTCAACACCCCACTCACAGCAATGGACATATCATCTAATCAAAAAATCAACAAGGAAACAATGGCCTTGAATGACACACTGGACCAGATGGACTTACCAGATATATTCAGAACATTTCATCCTAAAGCAGCAGAATATACATTCTTCTCCAGTGCACATGATATGTTCTCCAGGATAGATCATATACTGGGACACAAATCAGCCCTAAGTAAGTACAAAAAGATCAAGATCATACCGTGCATATTTTCAGACCACAATGCTATGAAACTCGAAATCAACCACAAGAAAAAATTTGGAAAGGTAACAAATAACTTGGAGACTGAAGAACATACTACTAAAGAATGAATGGGCTAACCAAGCAGTTAAAGGGGAAATTAAAAAGTATATGAAAGTCAATGAAAATGATAACACAACCCAAAACCTCTGGGACACAGCAAAGGCAGTCATTAGAGGAAAGTATATAGCAATCCAGGCCTTCCTAAAGAAGGAAGAAAGATCTCAGATACACACCTAACCTTATGCCTTAAGGAGCTGGAAAAAGAACAGCAAATAAAACCCAAAACCAGAAGAAGAAAGGAAATAATAAAGATAAGAGCAGAAATTAATGCTATCAAAACCAAAAAAAAAAAAAAACAAGAAACAAAAAACAGTAGAACAGATCAATGAAACCAGAAGCTGGTTCTTTGAAAGAATTAAGAAAATTGATAAACCACTAGCCAGTTTGATCAAAAAGAGAAAGGAAAGGACCCAAATAAATAAAATCAAGAATGAAAGAGGAGAGATCACAACCAACACAGCAGAAACAAAAACAATAATAAGAGATATTATGAGTAATTATATGCCAATAAAATGGGCAATCGGGAAGACATGGACAAATTCCTAGAAACATATACACTACCAAACTGAAACAGGAAGAAATAGAACATTTGAACAGACCCATAACCAGTAAAGAAATCAAATTAGTAATCAAAAATCTGCCAAAAAACAAGAGTCCAGGGCCAGATGGCTTTCCAGGGGAATTCTACCAAACATTTAAGGAAGAGTTAACACCTATTCTCTTGAAGCTGTTCCAAAAAATAGAACTCGAAGGAAAACTTCCAAACTCATTCTATGAAACCAGCATTACCTTGATTCCAAAACCAAATAGAGACTCCACTAAAAAGGAGAACTATAGACCAACTTCCCTGATGAACATGATGCAAAAATCCTCAACAAGATATTAGCCAATCGGCTCCAACAATACATTAAAAAAATTACTCACCACGACCAAGTGGGATTTATACCTGGGATGAAGGGCTGGTTCAATATCCTCAAAACAATTAATGTGACTCATCACATCAATAAAAGAAAGGACAAGAACCACACGATCTTCTCAATAGATGCAGAGAAAGCATTTGACAAAATACAGCATCCTTTCTTGACAAAAACCCTCAAGAAAGTAGGGATAGAAGGAGCATATCTCAAGCTCATAAAAGCTATATATGAACGACCCAATGCTAATATCATCCTCACTGGGGAAAAACTGAGAGCTTTCCCCCTAAGGTCAGAAACAAGACAGGGATGTCCACTCTCGCCACTGTTATTCAACATAGTATTGGAAGTCTTAGCCTCTGCAATCACACGACACAAATAAATGGCATCCAAATTGGCCAGGAGGAGGTCAAACTTTCACTCTTCGCAGATGACATGATTCTCTATATGGAAAACCCAAAAGATTCCACCAAAAACTGCTAGAACTGATTCATGAATTCAGCAAACTTGCAGGATATAAAATCAACGCACAGAAATCGGTTGCATTCCTATACACCAACAATGAAGTGACAGAAAGAGAAATCAAGGAATCGATCCCATTTACATTTGCACCAAAACCCATAAAAGACCTAGGAATAAATCTAACGAAAGAGGTGAAAAATCTATACACTGAAAACTATAGAAATCTTATGAAAGAAATTGAAGAAGACACAAAAAAAAAAAAATGGAAAAAGATTCCATGCTCCTGGATAGGAAGAACAAATATTGTTAAAGTGTCAATACTACCCAAAACAATCTACATATTCAATGCAATACCTATAAAAATAACACCAGCATTCTTCACAGAGCTAGAACAAATAATCCTAAAATTTGTATGGAACCAGAAAAGAAC
The DNA here is from genome assembly GCF_018350215.1 of Panthera leo. Classification (NCBI taxonomy): domain Eukaryota; kingdom Metazoa; phylum Chordata; class Mammalia; order Carnivora; family Felidae; genus Panthera; species Panthera leo. The sequence continues at coordinate 59,075,349 of NC_056687.1, forward strand.
ACAAATAGTCAAAGCAATCTTGAAAAATGAAACCGAAGCTGGAGGCATCACACTCCTGGACTTCAAGACGTACTACAAAGATGTAATCTTCAAGATAGTATGGTATTGGCATAAGAACAGACACTCAGATCAATGGAACAGAATAGAGAACCCAGAAATGGACCCACAAACTTAGGGCCAACTAATCTTTGACAAAACAGGAAAGAATAGCCAATGGAATAAAGACACTCTCTTCAGCAAATGCTGCTGGGAAACTGGACAGCAACATGCAGAAGAATGAACCTGGACCACTTTCTTACACCATACACAAAAATAAACTCAAAATGGATGAAAGACCTCAATGTAAGACGGAAGCCATCAAAATCCTCAAGGAGAAAGCAGGCAAAAACCTCTTTGATCTTGCCCACAGCAACTTCTTACTCAATACGTCTCCGGAGGCAAGGGAAACAAAAGCAAAAATGAACTACTGCAACATCATCAAAAAAAAAGCTTCTGCACAGCGAAGGAAACAATCAGCAAAACTAAAAGGCAACCGACAGAATGGGAGAAGATATTTGCAAAGGACACATCAGATAAAGGTTTAGTATCCAAAATCTATAAAGAAGTTATCAAGCTCAACACCCAAAAAAACAAATAATCCAGTGAAGAAATCCAGTGTCTTAATTCAAAAGACATGAATAGACGCTTCTCCAAAGAAGACATCCAGATGGCCAACCAACACATGAAAAATGCTCAACATTACTCATCATCAGGGAAATACAAATCAAAACCACAATGAGATACCACCTTATACCTGTCAGAATGGCTAACATTAAGAACTCAGGCAACAACAGATGTTGGCGAGGATGTGGAGAAAGGATCTCTTTTGCATTGTTGGTGAGAATGCAAACTGGTGCAGCCACTCTGGAAAACAGTATGAAGGGTCCTCAAAAAACTAAAAATAGAACTACCCTATGACCCAGCAATTGCACTACTAGGCATTTATCCAAGGGACACAGGTGTGCTGTTTCAAAGGGACACATGCACCCCCTATGTTTATAGCAGCACTATCAACAGTAGCCAAAGTATGGAAAGAGCCCAAATGTCCCTCAATGGATATTACTCGGCAATCAAAAAGAATGAAATCTTGCCATTTGCAACTACGTGGATAGAACTGGAGGAAATTATGCTAAGTGAAATTAGTCAGAGAAAGACAAAAATCACATGACATCACTCATATGAGGACTTTAAGAGATGAAACAGATGAACATAAGGGAAGGGAAACAAAAATAATATAAAAACAGGGAGGGGGACAAAACAGAAGAGACTCATAAATATGGAGAACAAACTGAAGGTTACTGGAGGGATTGTGGGAGGGGGGATGGGCTAAATGGATAAGGGGCACTAAGGAATCTACTCCTGAAATCATTGTTGCGCTATACACTAACTAATTTGGATGTAAATTTTAAAAAATTAAAAATTAAATTAAAAAAAATTTAAAAAGTTACCACATATAGAACAAAAGACTTACTTCCAAAGGATTCCCTACAGTCAACTTCAACAATACTATCAGTAAAGTACAATGACCTCCCTCTGAAACCAATATTTCAAAAAATATCCCCAATTATCCACAAATTCTTCTAAGATAATTAAAATACATGGATTACTTCTGATAATAATCAGCTCAGGCTACTATAACAAAATACCATATACTGGATGGCTTAGGCAACAGTTATTTATTTCTCACAATTGTAGAGGCTGGGAGGTTCTACATCAAGATGCTGGCCAGTTTGGTTCCTGGTAAGATCTCTCCTCCTGGCTTGTAGACAGCTACCTTTTTACTGTGTCCTTAGTGGTAGAGAGAGTGCTCATCTCTCTCCTCCTTTTTTTATAAGGACATTTTTCCCATCATGGAACCCTCAGAATCTCATCTAAATTCAATTACAACCCCAAACCCTAACTTCCTATACATTACATTGGGGGGTTGAATTGAATTTCAAAAGGACACAAACATCAGCCCATATCCCTATCCCAACTCATTCAATACCACCAGCATGACCCTGGTACCAGATAAAACAAGGGAAAATATTACTAGAAAACTACAAATTAGTATCTCTCATGAACATAGATGCAAAAATACTAGAGAAAATTGTAGTACATAGAATCTAACAATATATAAATCAAGGATGATACATATATCCAAGTGGGGTTTATCCAAAAATGCCAGCTGAATTTAATGTTCAAAAAAATCAATATTACCATATTAAAAGCTAAAAAAAAAAATATCATCTCAATTGGCACACATACAAAAAAGCTTTTTTACAAAATCAAACATCTATTCCTATTTAAAACTCTGAGAAACTAGGAATAGAAGAAACACTCTTCTACCCAGTAAAGGGCATCTACAAAACAAAATCCAGCAGCTAACATTGTATTTCATGGTGAAAGTCTGCATGACTTCCCCTAAGACCATGAATAAGAAAAGGATGTCCATTTTCGCTACTCCTAACCAACCTTCCACTAAAGGGTTTAGCCAGTGCAATAGGTAAGCACGATCTTGGGTGATAATAAGAAATATATAATTGGTTGCTTGCACAGAGCTCCTAAAACTCTTGCAACTTCCTGAATGATGGAGGTGAGAGGAGTGCCTTTCATTATTCATAAAAAGTCCCTTTCAAACCTACCTGAGTTTATGCTACTGAAGTGACTTTGACATGCCTCTGAATAGCTTCAGGATGGTGGCTGCTTGCCAGGGGAAGCAACCACATGATTACCGGGTTGGCAACATCAGGCCTATCTCATGACCTCCAGAACCAATGATTTAATCACCATGCCTACACAATAGAACCTGTATAAAAATCCTAAACAAAGGGGTTCAGAAGGCTTCTGCTTTGGTGAAAGCACCCCAGACATCGTGGGGACAACAGAGCCCTTATGCTTGGGAAATTTTCAGATCCAGACTGTATACATCTTCATCTGGCCTTTCCTTTGTATCCTTTTTAATATTCTTTATAAACCAGTAATAATTATAAAGTGTTGCCTTGAGTTCTGTGAGACGTTATAGCAAATTATCAAACTTGGAGGAAGGGGCCTCATGGGAACCCTGAAAATCTTGGGAACTTTTCAGATCCAGACTGTATACATCTTCATCTGGCCTTTCTTTGTATCCTTTTTAATATTCTTTATAATAAACCAGTAATAATTATAAAGTGTTGCCTTGAGTTCTGTGAGCCGTTATAGCAAATTATCAAACTTGGAGGAAGGGGCCTCATGGGAACCCTGAAAATCTTGGGAACTTTTCAGATCCAGACTGTATACATCTTCATCTGGCCTTTCCTTTGTATCCTTTTTAATATTCTTTATAATAAACCAGTAATAATTATAAAGTGTTGCCTTGAGTTCTGTGAGCCGTTATAGCAAATTATCAAACTTGGAGGAAGGGGCCTCATGGGAACCCTGAAAATCTTGGGAACTTTTCAGATCCAGACTGTATACATCTTCATCTGGCCTTTCCTTTGTATCCTTTTTAATATTCTTTATAATAAACCAGTAATAATTATAAAGTGTTGCCTTGAGTTCTGTGAGCCATTATAGCAAATTATCAAACTTGGAGGAAGGGGCCTCATGGGAACCCTCAATTTGTAGCCACGTTGGAGAGAAGTGTGAGTAACCTGGAGACCCACCACTTGCAATTGGTATCTGAAGTAGGGGAATGTCTTTTGGTACCGAGCCTGTATCTATGGGGTCTGGGCTAATTCTAGACAATTAGTGTCAAAATTGAATGGAATTGTAGATCACCCATTTGGTGTCCACAGAGAACTGGAGAATTATACTTGGTATAGAAAATCCACATATTTTGTATCAGAAATGTCATGAGTAAAGAAAGTTATTATTCAGTAAGTGAAAACAAATAAAACTCATCCAGATGAGAAAGGAAGAAATGAAACTGTCTGCATTTGCATAAGTCGTGATCATGATCATCTCTGTAGTAAATCTGATAGAACCTTCAAAAACTATTGGAACCACTAAGTATATTTATCTAGGTTGTAGAATATATAAGGCCAATATACAAAACCCAATTGTATTTTTATATAATATCGAGGAACAATCAGAAATTGACATTTAAAAACTAGTACCCTTTACAGTAGCATCCAAGGGTATGAAATACAGTACTTAGGGATAAGCCTGACCAAGATGTATAAAAGCTCTGAAGTATAAAACATTGCAGAGAGAAATGAAAGAAGGTCTAAAGAAATGGGAGTTCTACAATGTTTGCAGATTGGAAGACTCATTATTGCGAACACATCAATTCTCCTCAAAATGACGTTTACTTCAACATAATCCAGTGAAAATCCAAAAAGTCTTTTTTTGCAGAAATTTACAAACAAAAGTACCTAGTATAGCCAAAAAAGTTTTGCAAAAGAACAAAGTCAGAGAGCTAACACTACCTGATTTTAAGACCTACAAAGCTAGAAGACAGTGTGATGTTGGCACAACAATAAACACACTATTCAACAAAACAGAATAAAGAGTCCATAAATAGAGACATATTTATGGGCACAAATGATTTTGACAAAGATAAAAGGTAATTTGGTGGTGCTGGAATATGCACATGAATATCACTATGCAAAAAAACAAAAGAAAACAAAACAAAAACTCCAGTCTGTATCTCACACCATATATAAAAATTCCATTAAAATGGATTATAGACCTAAATGTATAATGTAAGACTGCAAAACTTCTAGAATATAATACTTTAACCTATGAATTAGAAAAAAAAATTCTTAAATGCAATACCAAAACTATATTCCATAAAGGAAAAACTCAATAAATTATTCAGCAAAAAGTCTTCTCTTAAAAACAAAACAAATGAACAACAACAAAAACATCTCTTCAAAAGACAGTGAACACTGCAAAGAGAATGAAAGGACTTTTACTCAGAAAATACAAAGAAATATCAATAAACAAACTACTCCGTTTTTTTAAATGAGAAAAACATTTCAGCACTTACAAAATAAAATATATGAGTGATACATAGATATATGGTAAGACAGTCATCATTAGTGTTTAGGGATATATACATTAAAACCACAGATTAAAATAACATTGCATGTCAACTATACTTTGATAATAAATCTTTTCTTTCTTTCTTTTTTTAATTTTTAAGTTTTTTTAATGTTTATTTATTTTTGTGAGAAAGAGAGACAGAATAAGAGCAGGGAAGGGGCGGAGAGAGAAGGAGACACAGAATCTGAAGCAGACTCCAGGCTCTGAGCTGTCAGCATAGAGCTTGACGTGGGGCTTGAGCCCATGAACTGCTAGAGCATGACCTGAGCCGAAGTCAGATGCTTAACTGATTGAGTTGCCCAGGCGCCCCATCTTTTTTTTTTTTTTTTTTTTTTGAGAGAGAGCATGAATAGGGGAGGGGGCAGAGGGAGAGACAATCTTAAGCAGGCTTCACACTCAGCATGAGCCCAACAAGGGCTCGATCTCACAACAGTGAGATCGTGACATGAGCCGAAATTAAGATTCAGACACTTAACCAACTGAGCCATGCAGGCACCCCATTAATAAAACATTTTTAAAATCATGAGAGAGAAATACACATCTACTGTCATGTCTAAAGTTAAAATGACTGACCATACCATGTATTGATAAAATATGCAAGAACTAGAAATCTTGGACATTGGTGCCTGGATTGTAAAATCGTATGATCATTTTGAAAACAGTTTGGTTATTTATTTATTTATTTATTTATTTGGTTAGTGTATTTACTTTGAGAGAGAGAAAGAAAGCATGAGCAGGGAAAGGGCAGAGGGGGAGGAAGACCAAGAGGGCTCTGCACTGTCAGCACAGAGCCTAATGAGGGGCTCATACTCACAAACCATGAGATCATGACCTATGCTGAAACTAAGAGTCGGATGCTTAGCCAACTGAGCCATCCAGATGCCCCAATTTGGTAATTTCCTTAAAAGTTAAACATCTGCATACTGTATGATAAAACTAAACCCTTCACAGCTTTTTACCCAGGAAAATAGAAGTACAGGTCCACAAAAATACTTGCACAAGAATGTTTGCAGCTTTATTTGTAATAGCCTAAAACTGGAAAAAACTCAAATGCCCATCAACAGGTAAATGGATAAACTGTGGTATGTCCAGACAATGAAATAGTAATAAACATAATTTTTAGTAATAAAAAAGAATTCTTAATGTGTGAACTTCTCTCAAATAATTATGATAAGTGAAAGAAGCCAGGACTGTTCCCCCAAAAAGGAGTACACATTGTATGATCACATTTATATAAAATTCTAGAAAATTCAAACTGATATATAGTTATAGAAAGCAGGTCTGTGGTTGTTTGGGGAGGAAAGAGGGCAATAGTATGGGTAGGATTACAAAGAATAAGAAAACTCAGGGGTTATGGATAAGTTATCTTGATTGTGCTGATGGCTCACAAATGTAAAACTATGTCAAAATTTAACAAACTGTACCCTTGAAAGATGTGCAGAATTTAACAAATTGTTACATCAATTATACCACAATAAAGCTGTTTTTAGATGTTCTGAAATAAAGCAAAAACACTAATACATATACTACAATGGATATCTTTTAAACTACCAAAGGAAAAGAATGAAAGGAGGAAAAATATTAGCCAATCCAGCAAGTCAGAGTAAGAGAAAAAAATAAAACAAGGCAGGGGGAAAACATACTAAGTAAGACATATAAGATTGTAGAAATATGACCAAATATGTAAGTAACTACAACAAATGTGTATGGTTTAAATTCTTGTCTTAAAAGTTAAAATTTTCAAAGAGTTAATAAAAAGCAGCCATATCTACTTTATTAAAAAGCTGTAGCTCTTTGTAACAGGTATACTTAAAATAAAATGTCACAGAGAAGTTGAAGATACAGAGTCGATGACATACCAGGCAAATACTAACCAGTGAAAGCTGGAAAAGATGGACTGGGCAGCCAGGGAGGTAAGTGGTTCACATTTCCCATCAATAGAGAACTCACCATTCAAACACAAGGAATGCAATGAGCTGATGGTCTCCAGCAGTTAATGGCTTCAGGATACATTTCAGCTTTTTTTTTAATGTTTTAATTTATTTTTGAGAAAGAGAGAGACAGTATGAGTGGGGGAGGGTCAGATAGAGAGGGAGACATAGAATCCAAAGCAGGCTCCAGTCTCTGAGCCATCAGCACAGAGCCTGATGCAGGTCTGGAACTCCTGAACCACGAGATGATGACCTGGTCTGAAGTCCGATGCTCATCTGGACTGAGCCACCCAGGCGCTCCTCCATTTCAGCTTTTGAGTTGAGGCCATATTCTTTCCAGACAATGACTATGCATGAAGGCACATTAGGGTTTGGCCATTCCTGCTCTTTTAAGATACTTCATACAAGTCATCTTTGCTCCAGGGCTTCTCATGGGTTTGGCGAAGAATTTGGCAGTTCTGTATGTGATCTGAGGCCCTTGTATCCTGCTCCCTCTCCTTTTCCTTTCACAGGTTTGATTCAGATCAGCAGCAGGGGCTGAAGGCTTTGCCTCTCCTCTCCTACTTCCTGCCCCTTTCATCTTTCACAGGTAGAAGCCCTCTCTCCCAATTAACCTTTACTGCTCCTACCTCCATCTCAGCCTCTGCTTCCCGGAGACCCTGTTTTAGTTTCCATGTTTTTCTGATTCAGCGGATCTAAACTGCATTTGGGTGATCTATATAATTTTGTATTTCCTCACATGATTCTGATGTTCAACCGCATTTAGCACCCCTGTAATGGAAGACTTTAATACAATCATTTCCTGTACAATGTAATTTAGCATTATACACTATCTTGAAGTCTTTAAAGTGTCATTTACATGACTGTTTTGACATTAGCAAGTTGAGATGTAAATACAATTTTGCTTTGCTTTGTTTTTTAGTAATATTAAAAGAGATATTTTTGAACCCATTTAACTGTGAGTCTCCTCCCAACCAGGGATGGAGGAAAAATTAAGAAAAGGTCAAGGACAGGGTCATGGTGTCTGTTGTGTGCACTACTTGGTAATACTTATATGGGGAAACTTAATGGACTGGTTTTGTTTTTGTTTTTGGCATAGTCAAATGGTGTCAAAATGGTTTGGTCAAAATCATGTGACAAATGTCATTACATTAGTTTTACCTCCAAAATAAAGTAAAAATCTTTTTAAGTATAAAGCCTAGTGTAGCCAAAATGTCTGGAGGGAGAAAAACAATGACAAAAGAGCTGTTATAAGTATTTCAAATAGCATAACTGAAGAGTGGATGAATTTTGTTTCAGTTTTTACCATGATGAAAATGTTTAATGTTTTTCCTACTATGGAGAAGCAGACTGATTTTTTCATAAATTTTCATAAGTAAAAAATGATTTTCATAATATTAAAAACAATAAATATATACATTCTTAATACTATGTTCCACAGAAAAATTGAGGGGAAGGGTCATGTCATTCATTAGGTATTCTCTTAGCATATGAACCAATTTTATGGATACCCAAGTTCTTCAAAATGTAAATTTAGCTGCTTATATAATCAATGAACATCAGTTATTTGCTAAATACTTCACAATAAAATGTACTTCATTAAACTAGTCAATTTAGATTTACTGCATCTGCAAAACTATTAGGCATTAGCTATCAAAATCTCTATTGACGTCAAATGAGTTCAGAAAGCCAATTCATCATGTGTTCGCTCTCATTCATGCTCTTTCTCATAAACATGACAGAAAAACATAAATCCAGTTTTGTTAAATAGTGTAATTTTTATTATAATCTTACACACATTAGTTAACTGGTCAATTGAAAACAAGAAGTGGTAATCTTGCATACTTGGAAATGACAGTATATGGAAAGACACATTCAAACACGGTTGAGGGGAAAGTAAATTGATACAATTTGACATATCAGTCAATAAAAAATGCACAAACCCTTTTTTTTGGTTTGTTTTGTTTTGTTTTGATTTGTATTTAATTTATTTTTTAATTTACATCCAAGTTAGCATATAGTGCAACAATGATTTCAGGAATAGATTCCTTAATGCCCCTTACCCAATTAGCCCATCCCCCCTCCCACAACCCTTCCAGTAACCCTCTGTTTGTTCTCCATATTTACGAGTCTCTTATGTTTTTGTCCCCCTCCCTGTTTTTATATTATTTTGCCTTCTTTCCCTTATGTTCATCTGTTTTGTATCTTAAAGTCCTCATATGAGTGAAGTCACATGATATTTGTCTTTCTCTGACTAACTTCACTTAGCATAATACCCTCCCGTTCCATCCATGTAGTTGCAAATGGCAAGATTTCATTCTTTTTGATTGCCGAGTAATACTCCATTGTATATATACATACACCACGTCTTCTTTATCCATTCATCCATCGATGGACATTTGGGCTCTTTCCATACCTTGGCTAGATGGCCAACGGACACATGAAAAAATGCTTAACATCACTCATCATCAGGGAAATGCAAATCAAAACCACAATGAGATACCACCTCACACCTGTCAGAATGGCTAACGTTAACAACTCAGGCAACAACAGATGTTGGCGAGGGTGCGGAGAAAGAGGATCTCTTTTGTACTGCTGGTGGGAATGCAGGCTGGTGCAGCCACTCTGGAAAACAGTAGGGAGGTTCCTCAAAAAATTGAAAACAAAACTACCCTACGACCCAGCAATTGCACTACTAGGTATTTATCCATGGGATACAGGTATGCTATTTCGAAGGGGCACATGCACCCCAATGTTTATAGCACAAACCCTTTTGACCTGGTAATTCCACTGAGAGAAATTACTCTATAAATATACTGAAACAAATATAAAGAGATATATCCATAAGAAACATTCTATGTGGTATTGGTTATAACAGCAAAACATACAAACAAAGCTTAAAGCAATCTAAATGTCTATCACTAGGGCTGTGGCTATTTAAATTATGACATAACCATACAATGGAATGTTTTATAGCTATTAAAAAGAATGAGGTAGCTCTGCTTGTATTCATGGAAAAGATCTCCAAGACCTATTATATTATAGCTTTCTATCAGTACAGAAGAGCATCACGGTATGTTCCCATATGTATCTTGACAAGGATATGGTATATATGTAAAGTCTTATAAATGTACACACATACATACCTTCAGCATATGTATGTACACAAAATTTTCTGGAGGACACATAAAAGCTGTTGATGGTTGTTCCTTCTGCAGAGTTCTTTCTTGAGGAAACTCAGTTTTCATGTTCTACTGTACTAAGCAATTAGAATACTTTATCATGAGCATTTGCTTTCTTTGTAATGATATCAGTTCTTCAAAGGACTAGTTAATAGCAGCTCACATTCTAAAATATCAATTGTATAAGTAAGGATATGGAAGCACACACTTTAAAAGTCTCTATCTTCTCAGAATCTTTGAAAAGCTAATCTCAGAATAGGTTTTGCATTGTAGAACACCAAGAAACTAAACATGGTAGCTGTACTGTATCTTTCTTCATTTGACCTAGTGCTAGATTCCAGTAATGTATGAAGTATGGAGACACAGCCCATCAGCTTCATTTTGTAACACGTCAGACCTCTTCACCTGGCTCACAGTATCATAAAGTGGATTGTTCTTCTCTGTGTAGCTGGCATAGGGCTGCATTTCATCCTAAGAAAGAACTCAAAGTCAAAATCAATTCAAAAAAGCCAGAATCATTTCCTAACTGCTGCCCACAGCTTTAGTTTCTACCAATAGTGCTTGTATTTGTATCTCTGGGCTTACATGGACATAAGAGAAAGACTTTTTTCTATTATTTTATCAAAAACTGTGCTGGTTATGTAGGTCTCAGTGTCAGATGAAAAAGATTGCGTGAAAGTAGGAATGGAGAGAAATTGAAGTAATACAAGAGATATTTCAAAGGCGAAGGTCAAAGACTTGGTAAGCTACTAGTTGTGAAATTTCGAGCAGGATAGGATTTAAGACCAGGTAAGAGGAAAATGATGATGGTATTGAGAAAGGGAAGTCAAGGATTAGAGATGGTTTCGTGGGGGAGGAAAGAACGATTCAGTTTTTCCAGGATTACAGGCTAAATGAGGAAAACATTCTGTGTTTTATAAGATATAGTTCTTGAAATGAAAAAATGGTTTAGGGTGCATATAAATAGTAACATGGTAGATAATTAACGAAATAAGTATGCCTGACTATTAGCATCATAAACTTAGAATTTTTACTTTCCAATTAAAATACTAACATGATGCAAATTACAAACTATGTGGCTATATTTTCAGACCATGTGATGTACAAATTTGAAAATATTCTTTTAATATTATCTTACCTCCTCAACAACTGAATTAGCTTCTCTTTTTTTTAATTTGCATTTTCTATAAAAAAATAACAAGCTGGAGTCAATGAAGGAAACATCATTATTTAGATTGAAAATGAGAAAACAAAACAGTATACTATTGACAAGTGTGATTCATTTTTTGATAGAATTCAAAATAAATCAGAACTGAACTACCAGAAATAAGAATGCTGCTTTTAGTTAATACATGTAGACAAGATAATTCTGGATGCTGGGATGAGGATGAAATTACGCAACAGAGCTTGATATACAGGAATAAATGTGATAACTCCATTTTATTACCTAAATTATTATAATCCTTTACTGATATAAAAATTTAGCATATGCTATCTCTCCCAAGATCCTGTCCTAAAGGGCCTAATTGACTGTGCTTGCATGCCTAAGTGACCAAGCAAAATCCCCCTGTCATTTAGAGTAGTCCAAATCTAACATATTTAGGATGTGCTTCTTGATTATGGGAGGTTGGTGTTAGCATATTAATTTCACCTATCAGTTCCCAATTTCTGACCCCTTCTAGCCCAATAAAGCCGAGGAAGAAAAAACATCAGTCAATACCTGCAGACACGGATTTTCCAAAGGCAAAAGGATCCCACAATGACCAAGATAATCAAAATAGGCAAGATGATATATACAGTTCTGACGTATACTACTGACTGGACTCCTGTAAAAATAGACACAAAAAATATATGGTTTATCTGTGGTGCATCCAGACAAGGGAATATTATTTAGCACTACCAAGAAATGAGCTGCCAAGACATGAAAAGACACGGAAGAAATTAAATGCATCTTACTAAGTGAAAGAAGCCAGTCTGAGAATGCTACGTTCTGTATGATTCCAAGTACATGACATTCTGGAAAAGGCAAAACTATGGAGACAGTGAAAAGATCAGGGGTTGTTAGAGGTTAGGGTGGAGGGAGGGAGGAATAGGTGAAGCCTGGAGGACTTTTAGGACAATGAAACTACTCTGTGTGAAACTACAATGGGGGATCCCTGCCATCTGCATAGTTCCTAAAACTCACAGAAGGTACACCTAGGGTGACCCTTAATTAAACTATGTACTTTGAGTGATAATGTTGTGTTAACGTTGGCTCATCGACTATTCCAAATGTACCCGGGTGGCATAAGTGATGGAGGCAGGGGAGGAGGGTGTGAATGTAGTGGGGCAGAGGTTATATGGGAACTCTGTGATTTCCACTCAATTTTGCTGTGAACCTAAAACTTCTCTAAAAACTAAAGTTTATTGAAAATAAATATATACTCATAAAATTATAATATATATGTATAAATATACATACACATACACACACACACGTGTATGTGTGTATGTGTGTGTGTGTGTGTGTGTATATATATATATATATATATATATATATATATATATAATGTTTCAAGGATGTCTCATAGTTCATGAAATTCAATTCTGTGATTTTATTGTAAACATTTCTGAGCCATTAAGAATCCAAATAATGGTTATAATAAAGTTGCTTTATCTGTTCTGATCCTAAGGTTTCTGGCAAGACATCATCCTAAGTCAGGATTTTGTGGCTTTAAGGATTCATGACTGGTGAATTCATATAGGACAGATATGGAAAGTAGATTTCTTGACAATAGTAATAGCAGGGTGTTTCTCATCTCCACAATTCAGAAATAAATGGGGAGTTGTAATGGCAGTAGTTGGAAAAATAACCTAATTCTGAGGTCACTGTTCTTCCAGGGCCTTGAAACTGACTGAAGGCATGGAGGCAAATTTCCATCATGTATTAAACGCTGTCAGCCATATAAAACTCAGTCTGACAACAGAAGAAGTCACCAAAGGAATTGCCAGCTCTGAGAGGCAGTGATTTTAAGACCTGGCTCCTGCTGTTCCCTGAATGTGTCCCCCAGCAGAGGGAGGTCAGTGGAGACTAAGCAGCCTGCCGTATGAGTGACTGGATCCTTCTTAAAAAGCATAAATATTCATTTAAAAATACACTTTATTCTTCTCCTAAAACCATAAGTATTATTTTAATAGTACATTCACTACTCAAGGCAAGTTACTACTTGCACAGAACAGAAATAATTACCTTTACTAATTTAAATTATTAAATTATTTTATTATAATTATTAAAAAGTAAACATCATTTTTAAAATATGGCTTCTTAAAACAAACTTCTGCATTAGTCTTCTGGACATAATTCTGAATGGTGGAGAAGAAGGACATAAAAGAGGGGCTGGAGAGATTATCCTTGAGTGAAATTGACCATACACTCCTTTTTCATTCTTCCATAGCTTCTCTGAAGGAATGAAATCATCATACAAAAGCTGGAATTACTAACCTGAATTCCTCTCAACGGACAGACTCTTGTTGCCAGTCAGATGGGACACAGAGCAGGACACATTAGACACCCGGTGGTCCTCCCAGCGGCACGAACTCTGGACGGTCACTGTGTCGTTGCCCAGTGGCTCTTCCACAGTGTGACAATCTCCCCCTGGGGTCCAGGAGATCTGCGCCGCTGGCTTCCCTGCAGCTGCCCTACACACGATAGTTCCATTCTCAAGTTGAAACAGGGTCACGTCGGGGGGCACTGCAGAGATGCAGGGGAAAATGCTTCAGTCTTAACACACGGATATGGAATAGAGAGAGACATCTGTTTCAGTCCAAATCTGGTTATCTGACATCCCACAATATACGATGCTCCTTACCTAACACTTTCAGGTGATATCCATGATAGAAATGCCCATGAGTTGTGACCACTTCACACCTGTAATATCCATCATGAGTGATGGCCACTGGATTGATCTGAAGGGCGGGATTCCAATCAGGTCTGGAGTCCCAGGATATTGTCTCGTCACTACAGTTTATGGCCCTGGTCTCATTTGTATCTCTCCTGTAGGCTCTGGTGCAGGAAGGCTTGTCTCTGAGGATTATTTCCCATCTTATTGTTACCAGCACAGCTTTCTGGGTGATCGGAGGGCAAGAGAGTACAGCCTTTGTATCCACAGGTTCAGACAGGGAAGTGTTAGCTGAACACACACACAAAGCGAATGATGAAAGAAAAGGGTGATAAAGAAATCCATGTTAAATTTTCTACAACATATTCCATAAAGTATACTGGAACATGATTTTCTACGCACAAAATGTATATAACATATTAAAAGTATTCCAAAGATAAACTCATTTTCTCCTATATTGTGTGTTTTTAGATAATCTATATTTATTATATGTGTTAGAAATATTTTAAGGCCTGGGGCCCCTGGTGGCTCAGTCAGCTGAGTGACTCTATTTCAGAACAGGTCAAGAGCTCACAGTTTGTGAGTTTGCACCCCACATCAGGCTCTGCACTGACAGCACAGAGCCTGTTTGGGATTCTCTCTCCCTCTCTCTCTGCCCCTTCCCTGGTCTCTCTCTCACCAAATAAATAAACTTAAAAAAAATTAAAGAAATTTTTAAGGGCTTAAATTTGATTCAGAAGTTTTGATATGTAAGAAACAAACAAAAAACACAATATAAAATTAATGGACACAATCATTATATCTAATATTTCGGCCATAGAGACTATTAGGTTTCTCTAATAACTCAAGCTTCTCGGGATAAAAAGTGGAAAAGTTGAGCCAGGAGAAAAATTTTCTCTCCTACGTTTCAGTGCGAGACAATAAATCACTTAATGTCAGAATGAAATGCCTATCCCCAAAGGTGGGAATTCAGACAAACATAAATATAAGAAGCATGTGGTACTTTCATTATAAACAGCATGGCATTCTGGTTGACCAAGCTGCACAGTTTTTGAGTTGTTTTTATTTGGAGAATCACACAGTCATAAAATCAACAAGATCTTCCATCCTTCCTTCCCTTTGAATCACATGTATCCTGCCAAACAGTTCGCCTGTGAACTTAGCTCACAGATTGTGTCTGACTTTCTACCTAATTACGAGGAATAAATGGAGAAGTTCACTCCTTCTGTCCATCTTTTGAAGTAAAAATTAAGCCCTGCAACCTACAAGTATTCTGCAATATATAAGCTCTGGCTCTCCCACAAACCAAAATAATATGTCCATGGCTGGGAGGGGTTTGCTGAGAGCGGATTGGGGGCATCGCTTGGGACGCACCAGTGACTCAGGTGAGTGGCAGGGAGCTCATCACTCTCACATGAGCAAAACCAGCTGTGAGAGGGCAAAGCTGTTACCCAGATGGCGCTTGTGAGTGTTAAACCCTGCGGTTGAAATCTCTCCTCTCCTCTTCTGGTGTCACTTGCTTCTTGCGTGATGGACTCATGCCCTTGCATTTCACAAACAAATCACAATCCCATAACTATGTGAAGCAAGGGGGAGGATTTGAAAGCAGGTCTAAGAGAGCAGTTAAATCCATGATTGAAGTGGCAACCCGCATGCACAGGGAAAATGCACCTTCGCCAAGGTTATAAATAAGCACGAAGGTGGCTGCTTGGAGAGCAGCTAGAGGTGGGTGTGGCCTACAGACCACTCTTTGTCCACGAAAACGCTCCTCTTCCCCTAAGAGCCATTTCACACGCTGCACCTGCCGTGAAGCCTTCTCAGAGCCTTGCTGCTTCGCCTTCTCCTCTACACTCCCAGCACACTTGATGTGAGTGCTCATCTCCTCCGTCAAATGCCATCTGTGCTGACATGTGGGCTCCCCCATGAAATGAGCCCCTCAGGGAGCTGTGGGGCTCTAGCTACTCTTGTTTGTCCCCATGTTCCCCACATGGCCTAGCAGTGCCTGACAGGGAGAGCTCCATAATCCTCGGACGGAATGTGCACTGCCTGGGGGTCATTCAGGGTCCCTCACACCTCGGCACTCAGACCACCATACTCCTCCTTTTCTCCCTGGAAGCGCCCCCCCTCCCCATGTCTTTCCTATGCCACCAGGGGAGTGACATTCTTATCCTCAAGGACAGGAGGAGAAGTGGAGAGAATTCTAGAGGAGAACAGATCTTGGTTGGTTGGTTGGTTTCATTGGTTTTAAAATCTTCATCATCCTTTAGCCTCCCCACGTAGTTCAGTTAGTCGTCCACCGTCGCTTCTCCAAAAAAAAAAAAAAAAGGGGGGGCGCCTGGGTGGCTCAGTCGGTTAAGCGTCCGACTTCAGCCCGGGGTCATTCAGGGTCCCTCACACCTCGGCACTCAGACCACCATACTCTTCAACCAGGCTCAGGATGGCCCCTTGACCAGCCCATCAACCGTGTTGCTAAGGAAGTTCAACACTTTTTCCCTTTAGTTCTGGCCTCTAGAAAAAAAATTAAAAAACTTATTACCTTCCACAGGAAGTATGAAACTATTCTGTTGTCTGTCCATAAGTGAACTGTTGGTTGAAGCTAGAAAAGGTTGAGAGAAAAGTACATGAAAGCAATTTTAGAGACTTAAATGGAGTGCAAGCCACTGTTTATCCACATCATACATACAACATGACAGAAAATTAGTTAACTGTAACCTAATTCCACAAAAAGCTTTACAAAGAAGAAATTAGAAGTTATCCCATCATTATGTGTAAAAAATAAACCAAATCTCTACTGACAACTCCAAGTTCTCCCTCAAGTGAAGTAAATTTCCCATTTTATTTTTACCATAAATGGTAACTCTTTCCTTCTTTCCCTCTTGCCTTCCTTCCTTCCCATCATTCCTTCTTTCCTTCCTTCTCATCCTTTCCTTCTTTCCTTCCTTTTTCCTTGCCTTAAGTGAAGTGTTGAGGGCAACTAAGAGGACTGATAAGAATAAGAAACTGCAATGAGCGCCCCCCCCCCCCCCCATCCCTAGCTAAGGGAACTGTCTGGTGATTAAGGCCACCATGACAGACAAAGGTTAGTTCAGTACATGAGGGATTTCTCTCATGGGCGTTTTGGCCTCTACAGCCCTGAGAACTGCTCCTATTTTAAAGATACAGACTGTTGTCTATGGAAAGTTCAAAGAATTTAGTCATGATTGATACCTTTAAAGGGTTTTCTTGTATCCTTTGGATTTTACTTCATATGCCCTGTAGAAATTGTTACTTTTAGTGATAAAATACATAATGTTCATGCTACAAACTGTTATCTTTTTACCATTTCACCGGCTTCTCATTTTAGCCATCTCATGTGGGAATATTAGCAAGTTAGTTCTTAGCAGATATAACTAAATCCATGTCTCGATCGTATGGGATTCTCTTAGAAGAGCCTGGTCTTGCATTAAGTGATGTTTTCGTAACTGATTTGAGAGAAGTTTTCAAGCATTGTGTTGAATGATCTCCCAGTAGGCTGGAGTGTGAAAGAGACCTCTGCTGGGGCGCCTGGGTGGCTCAGTCAGTTGAGCATCTGACTCTCCATTTCAGCTCAGGTCATGATCTCACGGTTCATGAGTTTGAGCCCCACAGCTGGCTCTGCACTGACAGTGTGGAGGCTGCTTGGCATTCTCCTTCTCCCTCTCTCTCTGCCCCTCCTTGCATCTCTCTCTCTCTCAAAATAAATAAAAAACTTAAAGTAAATAAAAAAAACAAGAAAGAAAGAGACCTTCTGGTTAATAAAGGTATTCCAGTGAGTGGAGGTGCATGGAGAAATCTGCCTCTAGAATCAGATACCAAACCCTCCTACAATTGAGCAAAATATTACTCCTTCCAAAGAATGCCCTGAGAAGAAATACCAATTACCCCTGAAACTTCTCATACCAAAGATAAAACCCACAAGTTCTAAGGTACTCTTAAGTGTGCAAAATAATTATTTTCAGAAGAGGGAAAAAAAATACTTGTTTTCACAAATATTCCTGATTATTTTTATGATGTTGGAAATACTTTATAGGTTTCATTAATTGTTGATATATGAATCCTTTAGTTTTATTATCTCGACTGGCAGCTAGTTGCCCAAGAAGGCTGATTTCATATCAAGTATCACATCTTCATTGAAAATAGAAACCATTCTTACGCAGTCTTCCTTGAAGCTCTCTATACATCAAAGTAGCAAAATAAATGTGTAAAACTTCTGATCAATGAATAGTCCTGTGATTTCTTTCTTTAATTTCTTTATCTGAAACCAAATTTTTCCTGGAAGTTCAGAAAGGTTATAGTTTTCAGGGCACCCGGTGGCTCAATCGGTTAAGTGTCCAACTTCGGCTCAGGTCATGATCTCACAGTTCATGAGTTCGAGCCCCACATCAGGCTCTGTGCTGACAGCTCAGAGCCTGGAACCTGCTTTGGATGATGCGTCTGCCTCTCTCTCTGCCCCTCCCCCTCCTCATGCTCTGTCTATCTCTCAAAAATAAATGTACATTAAACAAAGATTATAAATTCACATTGTTAATGTCAGAAGTCCAATTTAACTCTTTCACAATGTGGTGTGTGTGTGTGTGTGTGTGTGTGTGTGTGTGTGTGTGTGTGAAGAGAGAGAAATGTGAATTGTGTTCTTTTAAATATATCTATAGTACAAAAGTAACTTAATTACTCATTATGTTAGTCCCTTCAGGCTGCCTTAACATATAATAACCAACGTGGTCACATAATACAATAGAAGTGTTCCCCCTTATATTTCTGGAAGCCAGAAGTCTGATTCAAGGGGTCAGCAGAGCTGTGTTTCTTCCAACAGCTCTAGGGAAGAATCCTTTCTTGCTTCTTCCAGCTTTCGGTGGCTGCTAGCAATCCTTGGTGTTTGTTGGCTTGTAGATGTATCATTTCAATCTCTGCCTCCTTCTTCACACTGCCTTCTTCCTGTCTTTTCTCTTCCCTTCTGAGGACTCTTGTCATGGCTTTAGGGCCCAACTCTCATCCAGGGTGATCTCATCTCAAGAGCTTTAGCTTAATAACATCTTCGAAGACCCGTTTGCCAAATATGGCCACACTCACAGGTGCTAACTGGATATTTCTTTGGGGGAAGAGGGATGACATTCAACCTACCATTTTGGGGAGGGGGCACCATCTATGCATTGTCCCCAACCCTTAGATTTATAGTTTATATAATTATTTTACTTATACTTTTTTAAATATATTTTACTCTGTAGTTGACCTGAAACTGAAATTTTCTAGATAATGAGTAATTGAATGAACTTAGAAAGTATATTTATAAGTCCAGGAATGCATTTCCAGGAAAGGCTGGAATTATTTTTTAATGAAGTAAGATATATAACAAAAATAAAATTTTAAAGTAAAAATTAAAAAAACTAACTGTAATGGCAACTTTGGGAGACAGTAGACCTGGGTGAGGAACACAGAAAATAAATTACTAATATCTGCTAAGACCTAATTTTTTAAATCCATGTTTGAAACATAATAACTTATGTTTTAAAAATTAAATGAAAAAATTTTTGATATGCCATTGGTCCGCTTAGGGATCACATTCTTGACTAATAAAGCATATTCTGTTTTAAAGAAGCAAAGAAATAATTTTAGAATGAAAAATTTAGGAGCACTCTTAAATAATAAAATAAATATTTTATTTAGACAGTTTTAGACAATACAGTCTATAAATACATATAAGAATTCAAGATCCTAAAACATGAAAATTATGCCAGCATCAAGCTCATGTCTAGTAGCATTGTAATTAAAAGATGATCATTACCTGCACTGTCATTGTCCTTGCTCATTTTTGGCCTTAATCCGTTGCTTGGTGTAACCAGAGTTCTCGTTTCTGCATTTACACATTCCAAAAAGACAGATGGGGTAATCAGAGGAATACACATTAGTATTTCTGACTCCTACTTAAAATCACACTTTTTTCATGTTCTTCAGGCCATGTTTGGATTGCAGTTACCAATAAAAACATAAATTATGACAGGCAAGCAAGTCTCAGGACAATTTGCCCCAGGATGAATTTTTGACCTGAACTTCCTACCTGTTTGGGATACCCCTACCTTAGATCCAGAGTGCAGACACCTGCACCCTCCTGTCTTTACATTCAAGTCAAAGTATTTCTTTTTTTTTTTTTTTTTTGTTTAATGTTTATTTTACTTTCTGAGAGAGACAGAGAGAGAAAGGGGAGGGGCAGAGAGAGAGGGAGACACAAAATCCGAAGCAGGCTCCAGGCTCCGAGCTGTCAGCACAGAGCCTGATGTGGGGCTTGAACTCATGAACTGTGAGATCATGATCTGAGCTGAAGTCAGTCACTTAACCGACTGAGCCACCCAGGCACCCCTCAAGTCAAAGTATTTCTTCATTCTGGCTTATGTGCATTTAGTCTACCTCCAATTGTGAAGAAAAGGGGTGGGGGAGGGTACTATGTATTACAGACTGTTTAGGCACCAGTGAGTAGTTCAAGAAAGTTTAGTAGTGATATATTCATTGGGTTCTAGTATGGAACAAAAAAGGATTTCTAAGCATTGTTGAAATTACATCACAAAGACAACTGACTGTTAAGTTCAAATTTTGCAAGGCAAGTGGGAATTGCCTTGTGGGAATCCCACTCTAAGTGGGAATTGCCAATAAACATTTTTTTGAGCGGCAACTCCTGGCAAAGTGTTCACCAGGCATAGAGACATCATAGTAAACGATGCCCTCTACTCTCCAAGAGCTTAAGATCCAGATGAGGAAGCAGCTATGTACATAATTATAAGGTAAAGTTTTCAGAATGGTGACAGAAGTATACATAACGTCCAGGAGTTAAAAAGAAGAAATGTTTAAGAGAGCAAAGGTAGGAGATTAGGGAAGACTCCCTACAACAGATGATATTTGAACTGCATCTCAGTAGATGAAGAGTTCTGCAGGAAGATAGAAGGAAATCTTTTTGCACACAGAAAGAAAGTCGTTTAGAAGAAGATATGAAGCCACATGGGATTTTCAAGGAATTACAAATAGTTCAGAATTGCCTTTAAGTGAGAAAAAAACAGATGTATAATTAGAGTTGAGGTGAGATAGTGGCAGGTTCTCACTGTGGAAGGCACAAAATGCCTAAAAAGTGTTCACAAGGAAATGATACACTTCTAATACATCTACAGTAAATGTACCTGATCGGCAAAGAGACACATTTTAGAGTAAAATTTAATGCACAGTGTTTTTCTGGAGAAATTTTGAATCCACTGCTCCCATTAACGACCATTTTCTTCAATAAAACATTGTTTTAAAATAACAATTTTTGAACCCTTACACTAGGAAGAAACTTGGGATAACTAGCAGATGTTATTTATTACAGCCTCTCCATGCTGACAGGTATTTTTAACTGCATTTTACAGATAAAGAAATGCAGACTCAACAGTAATGAAGCAGTTTGGCCAAAGCCACCCACCCAGCTTGTCAGCTGCTCTAATTGCCCAATTATTCTTATGCAACTAGGTCCTACCTCAGTGTATAGAAAGCAAAGGTTGGATCCTAAGAAATGCGCTAGGATAAATACACTACCCAAATCAGTCCAAATTAAGAGAGTTGAAGAAGCAAGCCCAAATCATGTTGTGGGGGAAACACTGAGAGACAAAGATCGGAAAGAGCACATCAAATGACAAGTCCATGGAATTAAGATTATAATGGCCTATGAACACAACCATTATGAATTCTGGATCTGAATGGAAATCATTCAGGAGGGTCGAAATTCGTGGGCCATCACTCCCTCAGTAGACTGTAAGCTCCATGAAGGTAAGGAGTTTCATCTATGTTTTTCTTTCCACATGCTTAGATGAGTGCTTTGCACAGCTACCTGGCATGTAGCTAGCTCAAGCTGCATTAAAAAGATAAAAGTCAACACAACTTTATAGCAAACTGTAACAAGATATGGACAGTTAGTTTGCAGAAAAAGAAGTACAAAAGTCTCTTAGTCATATAGAAAGATACTAAACATTATTCATAGCAAAAGAAATGCAAATTAAAACTATACAGAAATACCATTTCTCACCTATTATGCTGCCAAAGTCTAAAAATTTGACAATACTTTGGAGCTATAGTGAGATAGGCATGTCGATAGGCTCATGGGAATGTAAAATGTTACAACTTCAACAGAGGAAAATTTGGAAAAATATAGCAAAATTACATATGAATTTTTCTTTTAACCCAGCAATACCAATTGTCAGGATCTATCCTAAAGATACACAGGCAAAAGTATGAAAAGAATATATGCACAAATCTCTTCATTACAACATTGTAATTGGAAGATTTTTAAAAGTAACTCAATGGCTATTCATTGGGGATTAGTGTTCTAAACTATGGTACATCCAGAAAATGAAGCATAATGAAACTTTTAAAAAGAATGAGGGGTAGCTAGGGGCTCGTGGATGGCTCAGTCAGTTAGGCATCTGACTCTTGATTTCAGCTCAGGTCATGATCTCATGGTTAATTGGGCTCCACGCTGATGCTCATGGAGCATCGGGCTCCATGCTGATCAATGTGGAGCCTGCTTGGGATTCTCTCTTTCCCTGTTTCTCTGTCCCTTCCCCACTCACACACCCTCTCTCTCTCAAAAATAAACAAATAAACTTTTTCTTAAGTTTAAAAAAAAAAGAACAAAAGAAAGCTCTATAAACTATTATGGCATGATCTCCAAGAAGTATTGTTAAGTGAGAAAAGCAGGATACATAAAATTGTGTATATTACACTACCATTAATCCCATGGGAGGGATACATGTGTGTTCTTTCTTTCCTTGCTTATAATTTCAAAACTAAATGGATAAAATGGGAACAGGAATAGAAATAATATGTCTCTGAATATACCTGGTTTAATAGATTTGACTTTGGAATCAGGTAGCCATTTTACATAATTAGAAAGCATAACCAAATATTTGGGGCATCTGGGTGGCTCAGTCAGTTAAACATCTGACTTTGGCTCAGGTCATGATCTCCCAGTTCATGGGTTTGAGCCCTGCGTTGGGCTTTGTGCTGACAGCTCAGAGCCTGGAGCCTACTTTAGATTCTGTGTCTCCCTCTCTCTCTGACCCTCTCCCATTCACACTCTGTCTCTCTCTTTCTCTCTCTCTTTTAAAAATAAATCAACATTAAAAAACTTTTTTTAAAGAAAGCATAACCAAGCTATTTGTAAGCACTAAGATTATAAAGCAAAGTGAAACAAATGTACCCAACTGAATTTGTTATAATTGGTTGCATGACCACATAGAGAGCAGCTATTCCAACTGACTTTCAAAACACAGCAATTTGACTGTGTGCCTCTAGTAGATTTTAACTTAAGGATAAATTGCAAAAAAAAAAAAATCTTTAATTATCTCCAATAATCATATTGTTGGTGATAGTAGAAACTACACTGGAAAATATCTGGC
This sequence comes from Panthera leo, assembly GCF_018350215.1. Taxonomy (NCBI): domain Eukaryota; kingdom Metazoa; phylum Chordata; class Mammalia; order Carnivora; family Felidae; genus Panthera; species Panthera leo. The sequence continues at coordinate 59,098,814 of NC_056687.1, forward strand.
TGTTTTTTAAAAAGTCAAACACGTGCCCACCATATAACCTGACCATTTCAATCCTAGATATTTACTCAAAAGAAACGAAAATATATGTCCCCACAAAGACTTGTGCATGAATGTTCATAGCACCTTCAATCATAATAGCCAAACCTGGACACGACCTAAATACCAATCAACATGTATATGGATAAATTGTCCATACACTGGAATAGTACTCAGTAACAAAAGGAACACACAACATTGATGATTCTGAAACTCATTCTGTTGAATGAAACAAGCAGACACAAAGAGAATACAGTATACACCACACGAAAGAATGCTACTAACATAAAATGCTAACTCATCTGTGGTGCCAAACAACACATCAGTGGTTGCCTGCAGATGAAGACAAAGGCAAGGATGGACTGCAAACATACATGGAAGAATATTTGGGAAACAATGAAAATGTTCTGTATCTTGTTTGTGATGACTCACAAACTGTAACTTTTGAATAGACGCAGTTAACTGCATACAAATTGCCCCTCAGTTTAATTAAATACAGTATCAGAAACATGAGATTTTAACACATGTACCATTAGAAGATGCATCCACACAAACAAACACAAAACAAAATGCAGGTGGAAAAACCCTTGACACTGAAAACAATGTTTAAAAAAAAAAACAAAACTTTTCCATCTAAGTCAAAAGCATCAGTAGAAATAAGATTGTTTTGTGATTTTAGTACAAATGAAACCTCTTACTCACTTTGAGCACCAGAAGTTTCCTTTCCCAAATCGTCATTGTCATATGCCTGAGAAAGCATACACCATCCACCCACATAACAGACATTGTATGGGCATGACTGTGCAAAGCCATACTCTAAAGGCTTCCTCCAGTGGGGGGGAGGGGGGAGAAGGCTCTCAGGGGGAAAAAGAAAAAAGCTCTCAGAAAGAGCACAGGTTTTTTTGTGTGTGAGGTTAAACAGTTTTTAACTATTCTAAAATCCTGTGGTTGGCTGTGTTCTCCTGACTAAAAAAGTGAGAGATAGGCATTGTTGATAAATCTCCACTCCCAATAAAAACTCCTGTGTGAGTAACTGTTAGTAACCTAAATAGAACGTGGACTGTGTTATACTCAAAAAGTTTCTACAGTTGCTAAGATTCGTGTATTATTTCTAAGGTGTGGAAACGGGAAACAAAAAAAGTTAAAGATTTCTTGCCTTTTCATTCATTTGGAGGTTTCTCAGGCAGAATGCAAACAAAGCAGTGAGGAGGCTAATACAATGAGTTTTAAGCTAAAAGAATGCTTTAATGAGGGCAAAACTGGAGCCTAAAATATTTGGCTATGCTCTAATAAGATACTCTGTGCAAAAAAGAATCGTGTGGTATAGTTTTATTTTTACATTTCTTTTGACATTTCTTTCTAGGACTTGGGGCCTCAAAGCCAGTACTAACTAATTAGAAGTCATTCTTATTGCTTATTATGGTCTTTGTAAATTTTATTGATATTAATATTTAATTAATTTACTACTTTAAAAAACATAACACAGAATACATTGAAATATATTTCAATACAATGAAATCTGTGGGAATCTTCTGATATCTTACTCAAGGAAAACCAAATAATAGAGTTATTTCATTCTTCATTTGATGTTTCAAGCTTTCAAACTTCAAAACTCTGCAAGTTATTATAACAAATACAGTTCTGGACCATCGTGGGTCAAGCATTGGCTGCAAAACAGGAAGGACATGAGTTTTACTTCTTACTCTGCTTTCCTGAATCATTTTAGGTAATTGAATAAATGCACATGCTCTAGTTTTCCCCTCCACAAAACAAACTATCATTCTTAGTTAATAAGTAAAGAATAACTGATGAAAGGGATTCAAAGCACATTGCAAACAGGTATTAAATCCTCAGGGTATTAAACCCTGAGTATACTTCACCAAAGATTCAAGGTTTCGTTTAAAATAAATGCAACTTTGAAAAAATAAGATAAAAAGAGACTGGGAGGTAAACCATAAGAGACTCTTAAATACAGAGAACAAACTGAGGGTTGCTGGAGGGGTATTGGGTGGGAGGATGGGCTAAACGGGTGATGGGCATTAAGGAGGGCAACTGCTGGGAGAAGCACTGGGTGTTATATGTAAGTGATGAATCACTAAATTCTATTCCCGAAATCACTATATGTTAGCTAACTTGGATCTAAATAAAATTTAAAAATTTTTAAAAAGAGAAAAAATTAAACATTACAGGAGTTTTCAAGGGAAAAAATAATAAATAAATAAATACATAAATATTTTCATTACTGAGCCTGAAAAATAAAATAAGATAAACTAAAATAAATGCAACTTTGAGGCTGAGACCTTAATCATACAAAGACTCATAAATTCAAATTACATTGCCAGAACAACCTTTATTTAGCTACACTAAGCACATAACTTTTTCTAATCAGCAGTACAGTAGTCAGTACAATACAGAAACCTTAACTTTCAATCTTCTGGCTCCAGAAAGCTTAAAATACCAACATTAACATTTTAGTTAGTAAATGTTTGTGTTGCATTTTATAAAAATGCATATTGTGGATGTAGGTTAGACCTAAAAGTATTATTTCCCAACAGTTACAAATGGATTCAATAAGAAGTTGTGGAATTAAATTGTGTCCTTTCTCAGAGGTCCTGAGAATGAATTGTCACCCAAATAGGCTAACTGTATTTCTGCTCTGATGAAGTGGTTTTCACATTGTGATCTAGGAACTAGGGAAAGTCCATGATATTCAACAAAAAAATCCATGAACTTCATAACTTTTGGAGAAGGGAGCCTAAATTATAATTTTATTTCCGATATATAATTAAAAAGCAGTATCATCCTGTAGGAATAATTGCAAGCATCACCAATTTTCCCCAAAATTCTGTTATTTATAAATAGCAAACAAGGAATGCTTGGAATAAAAGCTCATGTGAACCTTTTCTCTACTAATAGTACCTGAAGACAAATGTGTTAATGTTATGATAAATTTTGGAAATAAAGGAAATGTTTTCTTTTCTGCCTACTAATATAAGGATCAGATTATGATCACAGTAGTTTTCATTCAAATGGCACCTGAGTGAACCCCTATATTAGAGCTTTTGGACTGGTAGAGGGAAATTGGAAGCTACAATAATATTCCTTAATTATTTATTCAATTACAATGGTTAGGCACTTAATAAATCCCTATTTATCATGGAATTTCAATCTGCTGGGGACAATAGACATCAACCAAATAAATAATTATGTGAAATTGCAATAGCGATAAATGAAATGTGAAAAATGTATCATGAGCAACTTATCCTAGTATTGAGGTGGTGGGCGACGCCCAAGATGGTTCCCAGTGTTCTCTCTTCTTAGTGTTCATGTCTGTAAAACTTTCTCCTTGAAAACAACAAGAAAGTTCTTGACTGTGGATTAGACTCACTCATTCACTTAACAAATAGAATATAGCAAAGTGATAGATGTCACTGTTGAGAGTTACTTATAAAAAGACTGTGGTTTCTGTCCTGATGTGCTCTCTCTCTCTCTCTCTCTCTCTCTCTCTCACACACACACACACACACACACACATTCTTGGGTTTCTGTGAGAAAATAAATATTTGTTTGGGGATAATTTATAATGGAACAATAGGTAATTAATACAAGATCCAATAGACAAGAAGCCGATTGAAAGAGAGAAAGAGACAGAGACAGAGAGAGAAGAATATCCTAAATAAAAGTACTATTAAACATGTGCCTGGACAGCCTATAGACAACTAGGATCTGAAGAAAGACCAGGGCCAAAAAAAGGGAATCTCATCTTTTGCTATTATGCTATTTCATATCATGATTTCTGAACTTTTTTTCCTGGGACAAATGTATCTTCCTGCAGAACGAGAACAGAAAAGAAAAATAGAAGTTTGCCATTTTAGCAATGTGAAATGTAACATGTTTTTAAAATGAAAACTTTCTTCTTCATTTGTATTAAAGCTTAATATTTCAATGATCATGAATCCTTCCTTCTGAAAAAGAAAGAAACTGAAATGCAAAATAAGAGATTTCTTATTTTAAAGTCATATTTGTTATTTCTGCACTTGGAGTTTTTCCAAGGAAAAAAACTATTTTGAAAGCATTTGAAATTTTAGGATAGGGGCACCTGGGTGACTCAGTAGGTTAAGCGTCCGACTTCAGCTCAAGTCATGATCTCGCGGTCCGTGAGTTCGAGCCCCGCGTTGGGCTCTGTGCTGATAGCTCAGAGCCTGGAGCCTGTTTCAGATTCTGTGTCTCCCTCTCTCTCTGACCCTCCCCCGTTCATGCTCTCTCTCTGTCTCAAAAATAAATAAATGTTAAAAAAAAAAAAAGAAATTTTAGGATAAAAATATTTATGTTAAAGTGCTATAACTACAAACTTAAACATGAGTAAATCTCAAACATAATATTCAGCAAATGAAAGCAGCTATAAAATAATATACACAGTAAGATATCATCTATGACAATACAAAAAAAAGCAAAATAGATGTCATTGTTTGGGGCCAGATATATATCTGGCAAAATATAAAGAAAGGCAGGGAATGATCATTCCAAAAAATATGGCTACCCTTACAGCAAAGGTTGAGGGGTATAATTGGGGAAGAACGGGCAATAGTCTATTTCTTAACTTACGTTAACATTCACCGTACAACTGTTCTTTGAAATGCACGTATGTAATGCACTCTGCAATATATACATTAATATAAAAGAAAATTAAAATAGTAAGTTCAAAAAACACAAAAAGTATAATTAGTACTTACATTTTTTTGACATAACAATGTGAGCAATTGATCCTTGTATCATAGCGTCAAGGATGCTGTGTTCTTATGCTTTAATTTATGAAAGTGATTTACATTTTCAAAGGTATTAATGTGGTAGCAGACAACACCTAATTAGGTGTTCAATAAACAAAATAATGGGTGGAAACCCAAAGTTCTAACAAAGACAAATTCAGAAAAGCACCAAAATTAGAGTAAGAAAATCAACTAATATTTCAGTTCTTCCATTTATTACCTCTGCAGTCTTGCACAGATTACTCCCTGAACCTCAATGCTTCATCTATACATATAAGAATGTAGTATCTGATAACAGTAGTCATTCAATTCATAAAGGGAAGGATAATTATTTATATCATTGATAAATGGTATTAGGAAAACTAGCTTTTCATTTAGGAAAAAAACAGATTCCTATCTCACTTCTCACACAAATATAAATACAATGAACCAAAGATTTAAATAATAGATAATAGAAGATGATAGATAGATAGATAGATAGATAGATAGATAGACTAGAAGAAAACACAGATAATATATTTTTTTAATCTTAAATGGGACATGGAGTGAGTAACATCTCGGTTTGCCAGGGAATGAGGGGTTTCCTGGGACAAAGGACATTCAGTGCTAAAACCAGGAAAGTTCCAGGCAGACTGGGACAGTTGTCGCTGTAAGTAAAGAAAACTTTTTTAACCCTGGTACAAAATAGAAACTATAAAATAAAATATTGAGAAAGATGACTATAGAAATAATTTAAAACTTCTATATGGCAAAAAAGAAAAACAATGTGTAAGCTAACATTAGCAAACACCTATGGAATATTGTGAACATTGGTGTTAAAAAAGGCTAATATCCTCAAAAAAATATACAGAAAACACATAAACCAATAAAAAAAGAGATGGACATCCCAAATGAAAAATGGGCAAAAGATATGAACAGGACAACAAAAGATAAAGTTAAGTCATATGTTGAAAATTGGCTTAGCTGGTAACTATAATTATGCTCTTCAGATACAATAGAGAGAGAGAAATACAACACCCAGATGGTTTACAAAAAGGAAGAGTGAGAAAAGTTTAAGTAACAAGCTCTAAAACATAAGAATTCAATAATGAATTCAATGGATAAATAAAATTTAGAAAGAAAAAAGAATTGTGGTAAATAATAAATTTGGCCCTAGTTTCCACAATGATATCATCACAAAGCCTGTATCAGTGGGTTAGGACACCATGCTAATAAATCGTATATTGTTGGGGTAATTTTTTTTCCAGCAGTTACCATCACATAGCCTTAAACCAGTTAATAGAAACAGATTTGACCCCTGACCCACGGCAGATGTTGTACAAATGTGTATTAGTGATCACAAGGGACAATGTGCTGAGTGGATAGTGAATATCCGTGCATATTGATATGCAGAGATATATTTACTAGGATATTAATTCCAGCATAGTTCTTAATTCCAAAAAAAAACTGAAAACAACAAGAAAGTTGTTGATCTGTAAGGCCTCATTAAATAAGTTTCAAAAATAGTATCTATGAAAGATACTTGAAAACTGCAAAATTATAATTAAGATACCATCTATTGAATGTAAAATTCAGACCCAGGTTTAAGTGCTTTATATACAAAATTTAACTTAATCCTCACAACAACCCTAGACACTAGGTCAGAGGTGTTGGGTAAAATCTCTCAATTTTAAAGTATTGGCAACTAATTCAGATTTTTAAAAATTGTACATGAGCCAACTGAACGTGCCTGCAAGCCAGGTCTCGCCCATGGGCTGCCAAATTGCAGTCTCTGAGGTGGAAATTAGAGAAGAGGCCTAAGCCAGAGTGGGAAACATTCATAATGAGGAAGCTGTTGGAGGAAGCAAAGGTAGCAAAAACAATGAAGAAAAAAGAAATGCAATGCCTTACACCAGGGAGGAGATTTTAAGAAAGGAATCATCAAAATCAAATCATTCAGGAAACGTCTTAAAGTAAGGACTAGGAGCGTGATTTTCTAACAAGAAGGTGGTCAGAGAACTTTAGGGGCTGTAAGAGAGTAGTGTTAGTACAGAGGGATGAACGCAAGATTGAAAGGAGCCAAGCAAAAGAAACTCTCAACAAAGGTAGACTTATTCTTTCAAGAATTTCAGCCTTGGAAGTATGGGAGAATGACAAGTGGCTTTCTCAAACCTGAGAGAGAGCGCGGGATGATATTTGGAACTGAGAACCAAGAAGCTATCTGATAGAGAAGAGCATAGCATATTTGAAGATAGAAAGAGGGAGAGCTAGAACTTACAAGGCAGACAGTAAAGCAGAATCCTAGAAGTACCAGCAGGACATGAGGCCAAAGAGGGGTCAGGGGGTGGGGGGCAGTGTTTTTGAAAAGACTGACACTTAGTCTCTAAGACAGAAGCAGAAAGGGCAAAAGAAGTTGCAGACACGAGAGACATTTTGAGGAAGCTCATGTTGACAAACGTTTTCGGAGAATAACTACTTAGCGTCAGATAGCTGTGCAGAGCTCTGGCAATGCAAAGGGTAAGGTCTCCACTCTCAGAAGGGTCATCATTTGGGGAAGTTAAAGAAGTCCACATTGGATGATAGGTAAGTCAGAAGTGAGCAGCCATCTGCTGAATATGAGAGACAACGGGAAGAGTTTGGGTGAAAATTACCTAAGACAGTGTTTAAATCCAGGCTCCCAGCAGAACTACTTGCAAAGATTTGTGAAAGCCAAGATCTCAGACTCTGTACCCTAATAATTCCAATTAAGTAGGTCTGAGATGGCATCACAGCATCTTTAATAATTTAGGCTATACAGGTGATTCTGTCAACCAGTTTATGTACTGGTTCAGGATAATCCTTGGGGAACATCTAGGAGGGAGCCAATGAACGATAGACAGATTGAGTGATTTTTTTGGAGAAGAAAAATCACTAGGTTTCATTATGTTGACCTGGGCATTTTTTCCAAAAAATTATCAATACCATAAAATGGATTCTATAGCCAGATATTCTCATACAATAGTTAAACCTTTGGGAAAGGGTAGTATTTCAGGGCAAACTAACAAAATGGCAAGGAAAAAGAAAATAAATCATTAAACAACTAACAGCTCACATGTGCACACACCCAGTTTGGAGAAGTGCCTTTACTGAATCACTGAATATTCTCAAATGATACCCTTTGAACACACACAGGTTTCCCCCATGTTGATTGAAAGAAAAAAAAAATGTTGCTGCTTTCTCCTTCTAGCTATGATCCTTTCTCCTTTTGTTACTGCCAAGTGTCTAGAATTGAGTGGTCTGGACCACAGGCTCAATTTCCTCCACACCCACTCTCTCCTCAATACCAGCAACCTTGTGGTTCCTACACCTTTCTATTCAGAACACAATTTTGAAGGTCACCAGCTACCTTACAGTCAGACTTGTGGCCTTTCTTCAGTGCTCATGCTCCGGGGTTATTTGGAAGATTTTGACACTATTAACCACTTTCCTTTCCTTGTAAAACCCTCTTGTTAGCCTGTACCACTACTCCTGTGTTTTGCCAGTCTGTGTCTCCCTCTCTGTCTTCTCCGCAAGCCTTTCTCTTTAGCTACGTTAATGCAGGCATTGCCTGAAGTCTCATCAGCCCATCTTTCTCTCTGCACCTTTTCTTATCATCCCCAGAGCCCCAACTAGGCCTCTAGACAGTTGACTTCTCCTTGTTTTAGCTCTGCAGTCATAGTTCAGTTCCCTCTGCCCTTCCTACAAGCTATTTGACTTGCCTAGAATGCTCATCCCTCAACTCTTCCCGCCTAGCTCTTTTCTGCTCATCTTCATCTTACACATCACCTTCCAAAGGGAAGTCCTCCCTGCCCCTCAGACCAGACTAGATTTACCAATTCCACCTTCTCTTTCTTCTTATGCACCTATGCATTATTTAATCTTGGGCACTGATTTATTTCATGCCTACATTTCCTAGGAGACTCTAAGCTTTGTGAGAACATGATTTTCTATCTTGTTCAGGTATCCCCAGCATTAAGCACAGTGTCTGACACATGTCAGACACACCCTTACTTATTAACTGACAGACTAACTGACCCACATTTTAGCCTTGACTTATTTTTCCTGAACAAGAATCTCAACCCTTTAGATGCTATCTCTCCCCCACGCAAATGCCTCCTGTCATTTCAAGTGCATCACATTTAAAAATCATAGATTTTCCCCCACACACTTGCCACATCTCTTTTACCCTATATTTTTGGTACTACAGATGAGTTTCAAGCATAGTTCATTTACAAAAAAGTTGGGTGATATCTTTAGTAATTCCTTGACCGATGGATGCTGGACTTGATTTGCCCCTGTATAAAATGTAAGAATTTAATTTGAAGGTTTCTAAAGTCCTTCCCGTCTAAAAACACTTCTCAAAAGCTGTCATACATCTCCTTCATTTCACAAATGAGGAAATTTTTGTCTAAAGAGAGTAAGCAATTTCTTAAATATGATATAGCTGGTGGATAAAATTATACCTTATGATGAACCTTTAAACCCAACACAGAGAGATATGTAAGAATTTAGAAATTTGGGGAAAGGAGATTGAGATCTTATTGAGAAAATGAAAAGCACCAAAATATTCAATTCATTAATCAAATTTGGAAGCAAAGAGCATTTAATAATATAATATATCTGGGGCGCCTGATGGCTCAGTCATTTAAGCTTCTGACTTCGACTGAGGTCATGATCTCAGGGTTTGTGAGTTCGAACCCTGCGTCGGGCTCTGTGCTGACAGCTTAGAGCCTGGAGCCTGCTTCACAAAACAACAGATGGTCCTCAATGCTTACTGCACAGTATCCAAGTTCCTCTGTCGAGCTATCAAGTACCCCTGGAATTCAGTCTTATTTCCCACTATCATGTAGCACACAATCTCTGTTCCATCAAGGTAGAGTTCTTTCTGTCCCTGAGCACGTTGCCTTTGTTCATGCTGCACATCTCTTCCTCCCAATGTGTATATCTGCCTTCCCCCATCTATCCAAGCCTATCATTCAAGACCCATTTCCTCCATTAAAACTTTAACATCTCCAACCTACTGTAATTTCTCCCATCTTTGGGTTTTTACTAGATTCATAGTTAATTTCAAGACTGACGGATTTAAAATGTTCTCCAATTATTTCATCTCAGCTTCATCTCCCTAGTTTATATTCCGAATAACTTTTAGGCACTCTTCACACGCTCGCACACACACCCTCCATAAATAATTCAGTGTTCTTAATAAAGACTTTTTATTACTTTATTAATTAAGCATGGAGGGTTAGGGGAAAACATTATGTAAATTCACAACTATCACAAGATAGAAAAGGAATAGAGGACTGAAATTTATGAAGACAAACCCCTTCTTTTTTTGCAATTACTTTTAATCTTTTTTTTTTTTCATCTGCAAGCCATCGAATCTACCAACAGCCCTGTTTTGATTTTTATTTCCTTTTCTTGTTACTGCCTGCCCCCTCGTGGAAGATAATGATAAATGATCAAAATTAGCCCGATGAAGAGAAAAAGTTGGAGGAGTCCTTTTTAGTAACCACGTCCTTAATAACAGTGACTTATAAAAGGTAGAATCACATTGATTAGAATAGCAAAATATAATTTTAAAGCAAGAAAAATATGTAGAATACAGATGAGGGAAGAAGACCAGAAGACCAGTTGGAAAGCCTTGCTGTACAGTGGATGATTTAGATTGTATTCATTCCCCGCCCTCAGGAGCTTTCTTAATAAACTTTGTCTACCAACAACCACGTTGCTTGAATTTATAAACAAATAAGTCAACAGAAAAATAAATAGATTTTTTAAATGCCATGTTTTACATTGAGTCTGCTCTTACGCACCTTTGTGAATTTATCTTGCACAAAAAAGTGTTATGTTTGCCAAAATACCGTTAAGCAGTATTAATAACTATGCAGTATTAGTAATAAAGACATAAAGTCATGCCCCGAGTAGTTTGTTTCTCATTATACTAAATTATTTCACGGTGAATTTATCATGCACATTTCTGCATCTAATATAATTTGGTCTTTGGTATCTTGATTCCAAATATTTGGATAACTTTATAATTATACGAGCACAGCTTTCAGAGATTTGATTTATGCAGTAAATCTTCTGGTTGTATTTGGAAATAGTTTTAAAATTCACACCTTTAAACCATTAGAATTCAAAATGATCAATTACGTTTTCATCCTGTTTTTTTTTTTCTTTTACCCAAGAGCCATAATGCAATTTGACATGAGTGATAAATAGCTCCTTGCCTAGCTGCCTTCCTTGCCAAGTTGAGTCCTGCATGGTTTCCCTAAGAGCTTTCTACTATTAGATCTCAACTAGTGAAAGATTTAGAACACCAGATGTGTTTTTAAGTGAGTAGTCTATTAAGCTTATAACTAAGTCGAGGCATAACTTTTTTCAGTGGTGTTATAAATAGTGGTACTTTTTAGTGAAAAGCATAATGCTTCTTCAAATGTCTAGCGATGCTTCCAAACCTGACCGGGTGTGACTCTGCCACAAACTAATAGTGTTGGAAAAATCAATTCACCTTTATAAAATGGAAAAGTGTCTTCCATGCCTACTTCACTGGTTTGCTTTACAGATCAAAGGACAAAAAGTATGTGAAAATGCTGCCTAGAAAAGTAGAGGAATAATCGCTTCTCGGCCTTTTAGCTAAGATCAAATGTAGAAAAGTACAGGAATACTATATGGTTATTTTTCTTGTGTTCGTCACTAAGTTATCATGTGGAAAACAGACTTTTTTTCTTTTGCTGGAATGTAGGCAATACTTCAGTCTTTTCTTTTTTCGATTATAAAATTATAAAATTTAAAGCCAACTACACTGCTCCCTTGCAGCTGCTCCCATTTACTAAAAGTGAAACCTGAAAACTCCCTCCCACATCAACTCCTACCAACCCTCTGTAATGAAACCCGGACACCCCCACAATTGCCCTAAGTGTTTTACAAACTCCTACAGGAACCTAGATGTTGAAGAGTGTGTCCTTTCATCCAGAAAGTGTCTTTTACAGCCTACACATCTTAAAGGTAAATACAGACACCCATCCCAGATGCACCACTAAACTGTGTTATATTTTTAAAAGGCACCTGGCCATAGGCGGTTACCAAAAGTAATAACTTTCCTAATTTATACTGTTAACAACATTGACCCAAGTGGAGGTGGGATTATTATTCAATTTTTGTTTTTTTGAGAGAGAGAGAGAGAGAGAGAGAGAGAGAGAGAGAGAGAGAGAAGAGGGTCAAAAGAACCTAGATGACCTGGGTTGCTACTAAAATACATTTCATCTATTCTCCCTCGTTCAGAAAAGGGGGGGAGGGAGCATGGGGAAATAAGGAAGTGGACAGTGAGGCAAATTATAGAGATACTTAAAAGGCAATAGGATACGAAGTAAAATAAGTAAGACAAAGAGCAAAGTAAGGACAACAAAGTGAAATAAATCCAAAAGTAACACCCTCTCCCATCTCTTGTCATTGCAGTATCTTGCACTGCTCCACAAGAAAGGCAAAGAAAACTCAGCAAAAGCTGAGCCAGGTTTCTCACCAGTCGCTCTCCTGTTGCTCTTCAAACAGAATTCAGACTTACCAGCCACTAAGGAGACAGTCAAAATCAGTAGAAGCCATAGGCCAAAAGTCCTCAAAGTGCAGGGCATTTCTGATGTCTTGCTTTCTGCCCTTTACTTGGTACTTTGCCTCCACACAGGTATGAGAGGAACTGCAGACATGGCGAGGCTCTCTCTGGTCAGCTGCTCTGTGCTGGATCCTCTTAGCCCATCTGCAGCAGGACACTCCTTTTCTTCTGGCCTCTTCAACTCTGTGTCTGAGGCTGGTTGGCAACTTGGAATGAAAGAAACTCTTCTCTGGAACTTGACACAGCAATAGATTTCCTGTATGAAGCACTGAAGCAGAGACGGAGGAAGCAGATTGATTGACTCTGTCAGCTCATTGGTCCCTCTCTTACTTCTGCTCTACACAGATCAACTTTACAGTAAGGCACTGCATGCGCCCAAGATAAACAGATTTGTCTAAGCCTGGATTGCAAAGCAACACAGGATTATTTATCTGTTCTGACCCATCCCTTTAAATTTCCTAGTCACAGTAACTTTCTCCAAATGAAGAGGGGTACGGCCTCAGTAATAAAGTTTGGAATAAAACACCCTCCCTTGAATATTCTTGGGTGAAATCACTGTCTATAATGTCAACAACTCTAGAAGAATCGGAATTGTCTTAGTTTCCTACTGGTACTGTAACTAATTCCCACAAACCTCGTGGCTTAAGACAACATGAATTTATCATACATGACAAAGGTCAGAAGTCCAAAATGGATTTTATGGGGCTAAAAGTAAGGCGTCAGCAAGGCTCTGTTCTTTCTGGACACATGGAGAGAACCAGTTCATTGCCTTTTCCCACTTCCAGGGGTCACCAGCATTCCTTGGCTTGTGGTTACATCATCCCCACCTCTGTTCCCTTGTCACATCTCCTCGGTTGGTAACCCTCCTGTCTCCTTCTTATAAAGACCCTTGTGAGTACATTGGACTGACTACCCAGATAATCCAGGATAATCTCCCCATCTCAAAATCCTCAACTTAATCACATCTGCAAAGTCCCTTGTCCCCTGTAAGCTTACCTATTTACAAGTTTCAGAGTTTAGGACATGGACACCTTGGGGGGCCATTACTCTGCCACTCACAATTGTGTACTTACTCCCGTTTACTTTCACCTTTGAAGAGCCAGACTGATCATTTGAACCAAATTACAAATAAACACCCACTGTTAGCTATCACATATCTAACTTATCAAAAAAATTCAGACTTATCAAAAAAAACCTGCTTTAATGTGGTCAGTTCATATTCATTTAGATTATGTTTGGGAGGAAAGAAATCCTCTACATGCTAAGAATTTTCTACCCCAAGGCAAAATTCCCCAGGAAGGGGAAGAAAATGTCGCAAACAGGAAAAAGATTAAACAACATGCACTTTTTTCTTTTAGGTTAGCAGTTTCATATTCCCTCTTGCCAAACATTAAAGTATATATATATATCTCAACCTTTCCTTCCCGTGAACCAATGTGACTGAGACAGTGAAATCAGGCACTGAGGGCATGGAGTATTTGAACATATGTGCTGTCTAACAATGGTGGACTATAGCAAAAACAACTTCCCTGCTGTCTAATATTTCACCTGGTGTTGGAAAATCAGTGATGAAATGTCATTTAAAATAAAGCATTCTGGTTTCTACCACATAGTGGCTCAGGTTCAGAGGTTAAGATCATGGGTTTTGATAACAGATCTAGGGCTGAACCTCTGCTGGGCAATTACTAGTCCGATGATACTAGGCAAGTTTCTTACTCAATTCTGTAACCTATTCTTTCCACTTAATATTATGTTCACATGCGCATTTTCTCATATCATCAAAAAAGTGTGATGATCATATATTTTAATTCCAATTCAATGCCAACTGTCCAAACTAAAGCACAGAAAGGCTAACTGGCCTGCCTAAGATCTCAAAGTGACCCAGTGACATAGTGAGGAGTAAAACTCGAGTTTCATGTTGGCTTAGCCCTGTGTTCCCTCCACTCAACTCCTTTGGTTTCACTTCCAGGACAACAAATTTCATAGACAAGTCTCACATTCCCATCTTAGTCAGACCACATCTATAAATTAGCAGTTTAAGAGTCAAGAGAATGGTGTCAAAAAACAGAATTCTCAAAGCAGATAGGGAAGATGAGACTTTCTTCCCCATTCCTTTACCTCCTTCACCCCAAACCCCACTCCCTAAACTGCCAACTCTCACCCTTACCTCTCAATGAGAGCAAGTGCTTGGAAAAACAATGAAGGGACCAAGAGATTGCTAGCATAATCATCCACCAAAGATATGCCATGAAAATCAATATAATAAGAGAAAAATGTGCTTGTCTAGTAAATGCACCTCTTTGAAAAAAGTCTCAAGTCCCCAGATTCTCCTTAGCTGTGCCCCTTGGCACAGGAACACAAAAGTAGGGCAGAAGAGCAAGACAGAATCAAGAGAAAGGTGTTGCTCAAACCAGAAACCCAAACCTTTTACCCCCTCAGCCTTCTAATGCCTCTTCAATACTGCCACCTAAGAATCAGTGCACATGGGGGCACCTGGGTGGCTCAGTCAGTTGAGCATCCAACTTCGGCTCAGGTCATGATCTCACAGTTTGTGGGTTCGAGCCCCACATCAGGCTCTGTGCTGACTGCTTGCATGGAGCCTGCTTCAGATTCTGTATCTCCTTCTCTCTCTGCTCCTCCCCCGCTCACGTTTTGTCTCACTCTGTTTCTCAAAAATAAATAAATGTAAAAAAAAATTTAAAAAAAAGAATCAGTGCACATGAGAACTACATCAAAACAAAAAGCACAGCTAAAGAAACAGTCAACAAAGTTGGGGCACACCTGGGTGGCTCAGTCGGTTGAGCTTCCAACTTCAGCTCAGGTCATTTCATAGTTTGTGGGTTTGAGCCCCGCATTGGGCCCTGTGCTGACAGCTCAGAGCCTGGAGCCTGCTTTGGAATCTGTGTCTCCCTCTCTCTCTCTGCCCTTCCCCACTCACACTGTCTCTCTGTTTCTCAAAAATAAATAAACGTTTAAAAAAAATTTTTAAAAGAAACAACAAAACTAAAAGGCAACCTACTGAATGGGAGAGAATATTTACAAATGACATAAGCAAGAAAGGGTTAGTATACAAAATGTATAAAGAACTTATAGAACTCAATGCCAAAAAACCCCCAAATAAACCAATTTAAAAATAGGCAGAAGACATGAACAGATGTTTCTCAAAAGAAGACATACACATGGCCAACAGACACATGAAAAAATGCTCAACATCACCAGGGAAATGCAAGTCAAAATTACAAAAAAAAAAAACAAAAAACCTGCAATGAAATAGCATCTCACACCTGTCAGAATGGCTAAAATCAACAACACAATAAACAAAAGTGATGGAGAAAATGTGAAGAAATGGGAACTCCATGCACTGTAGGTGGGAATACCAGCTGGTGCAGCCACTGTGGAAAACAGTATGGAGGTTCCTCAAAAAGTTAAAAATGGAACTACCCAATGATCCAATAATTGCACTACTGGGTATTTACCCCCAAAATAATAAATAATAAATAATGAATAATAAATATTTACTCCCAAAATAATAAAACCCACTAATTTAAAGGGATATATGCACCCCTATGTGTACTGCAACATTATTTACAATAGCCAACATGTGGAAGCAGCCCAAGTGTCCATATATATAATAGAATATTAGTCAGTCATAAAAAAGAATGATATCTTGACATTTGCAACATGGATAGAGCTAAAGAGTATAACACTAAATGAAATAAGTCAGCCAGAAAAAGACAAATACCATATGATCTCACTCATATGTGGAATTTAAGAAACAAAACAAATGAGCAAAGGGAAAAAAGAGAGAGAGAGACAAACCAAGAAACAGACTCTTAACTACAGAGAACAAACTGATGGTTACTAAATGGGAGTGGGGAGGGGAGGGTAAAAGAGATGATGGGGATTAAAAAGTGCATTTACCATGATGAGCACTGAGAAATACATAGAAATGTTGGGTTACTATATTGTACACTGAAACTAATGTAACATAGTATTAACTATACTGGAACTAAAATTTTAAGAAAAAGAATCAAGCACATGAGAGACAAAGAAAACAACATTATACTGGTTAATGTTGTGGTAGCCAAAACAAAAAGGTTTGGTAAGTTTCAGTAAGTTAGAGCAGCTTTAAGGTATAATGCCCTCAAATTTGCTCTGTTGATTTACTCAAAAATTCGTTTACCTGCCTATAAATGCTTTTGAAGTAAACGTTTTCCAGTCAGTTGTCTCCAATGTCAGATTCATACTTAGCAACAACTGAAGTCAGTTAGGAAGATGTTGCTCCCTTGTCCATTATGTAGAAGTTTGCATGGATCTTGAATACTTACTGCACAGACTCTAATGGTCTTTTACCCCTGACCCCTTTCTCCATTGTCTGTCCTTTCTCCTCCTGGATTTGAGTCTTGACTGCCTAGAACTCAAGTACCTACCTGCTTCTCCTTTCTTAGCTGAATTTTCTGGATGCATATTCTCGCAAAAATGGACCAATATGTACTTGCCTTATCATTTTTACTTTCTGTGAGCTCTCTGGCTTCTACACACGGCTTAACTTACCCTTCCATATACACATGCACACACACACACACACACACACACACACACACACCTTCACATAAACACACTACTAAACACTTAGTCCCAAATCCCTCAATCTACCCTGTCCTACTATTACCCCCCAAGTACCAACGTAATGATTTCACGGAGGTGAAAGACATTTCAGAATGCCTAGAAGTGTAAAGAATTTCAAGGAACTCAAACTCCACAACATTCCAGTGTTTATTTTACATTCACCCTGCCCTCATGGCATAAAGGTTAGAGATTTGAAGCTAATGAATTACCACTATCATTGAGGCTTGATGATTCAATATATGATTGCATAAAATGGCTGCTCTCTTGGCCATACCCTATTTCATGCTCTTCAATTCATCTCTCTGCAGTTTTCATTGATTCAAACTCTAAGGATTCAAACTCATCTGAAATCCTGGATCTTCTTCCATGCACGGTCATTTAACGTACTGCTGAGAAACTTAAAAGAGTCTTACAAAATGTTATTTGTATTTTTTTTCCATTCTACTATTACATTGATATTTACCTTGAAAAATTTCACTTCCAATTTGACATCCAATGCTATGTCACTTCTATAATTCTTCTTAAAGAGTTTGACATAAAATATATCACATGAGAGTTAATCATTATTTTTTGAGGGCCCCTGGGTGGCTCAGTCAGTTAAGGATCTGACTTCAGCTCAGGTCATGATCTCAAAGTTGGTACATTCAAGCCCCATTTTGGGTGAGCTTGAGCCCCGCTTCAGGGGACCCCTGCTTCTCTCTCTTTCTCTCTCTCTTTGCCCCTCATGGAAATCCCTCTCTCTCTGTCCCTCACTCACTTGTGCTTTCTCTCTCTCTCAAAACAAATCATCATTTTTTAATACAAATTCACAGATTATATAAAAAGCAAAATATGGAAATGTTCAAAAATAAAATGTATGCAACATCAGCAAATAAAACCAGACCAGAGAAATCAGTAACCACATTTTATATTTTTCTAAATATTAACTCTAGACTTCACTTATTATATCCATAGTAAACAACATATGTGCAACCTCTGGCTTAGCATCTAAGCCCTAGTTCTAAACACTTCATAAATATGTCCTCACTTAATCCTCTTACAACCTTGTGAAGTACATATTATTATCCCCTTATTATCCCCATTTTACAGTTGAGGAAACTGAACCCAGAGGGGTTAAGTAAATTGTCCAGTCACACAGCTAATGAGTGATTGAGACAGGATTCAGCCCAGGAAATTTCGCTCCGAAGTCTACCCCTTAGGTATGTAACTAATTTATTTACTACCTTTTTTTTTTTTCTTTTAACTCTCTGCCTTGTCTCCAATACATCTCCTACACTTCTCACCTCTCCTAAATCTATTCATCTATTCACTCATTCCTTTTCCCAGTTGGACACTCTTATAACTTCATAGTTGTCTATTTTGAAGAGAGAGAGAGAGGGAGAGAGAGAGAGAGAAAGAGAAGAGTGGGGAAAAATGGGGAGAGAGAAGGAGGAAAAGAAGCAGCAAGGAAGGGAGCAAGAAAAGAGAAAAAAGAAACTGCTCAATCTATAATCTTTTATTTGCATATAGATTACTCTGCTGCCCCCTGGAGATAATTTGGTGCTGATGTTTTCATAAACTTCATAAATTGAGTAACAGCAGCACTTTGAGATTTTGGTAATGTTTTGATGTGATTTTGATTGCATACCTCACACTGCATATTTATTTACATATTTTGGAAGCTAGTTAAACATAACAAATGACTATTTGATGAGTAGTAGAGATATTATGACCTAAAGAAATATTATCGAAAAGAATAATAATCTTCTGAGATGTCAGGATGGCTTAATAAAAACAGTAGTGTAAAGAAATGGATGGATTAGTGAATAGATGGATGGTTAGGTGGATGGATGCATGGATGGATGGGTGGATGGAATATAGATTCCATGCCTCATTCTACGAAAATTTGAAGTAAAATTGTCATAGGTCGAGTATCCTGGAAAACAAGCTCTAAAACAGAGTTTAGTGTGAAAGATGTTTATTAAGGAATAACCTTAAACTCATCACTTGTGAAATTGAAGGAACAGAAATTGGGGTGGGCAGAGCCAGAAATAAAACTATAAGGTAGGCCCACAACAAGTTCAGCTAACCCCATGGGGAGCTTTGGAGCTTGAACTGCCCTTTAGAGTTGCCCTCTGTTATGCTAAAATGGACCTATTTTTATACTACCACATTTATCAGTCACTAGATATAGCTCTAAGAAAGAGCATGGCCTTGGCTGAGGCAATCCATGAAGGGGCTGACTTTAACTGACAATACTACCAACACTGGAGCAAAAAATCCTTCACTGAAGGAATCGGGTGGTACCTCACAACATCTGCCATGTGGATAAATGTTGGAAAATAATGTAATCTAACTCTGGTCTCAAGTACAGTAGTATGCCACTCAACAAATTGTCTTTCACTCCCAAGAAGCCAAATTACTAAATAGAAATCTTCTTGAAAATGTAAGCTTGGAGAACTCTGCATTAAGATGCAGAGGAAAAAGTGATCCCACCCTGATCCCAGGACCCTCCCCTTCCCAGGGGCTACTCACACTACACCTTCTTCCCATGTCCCCACATTCCACCTCCCCAAAGAGAAACTAGACATGTGGGATGGGGAGGGGAGTTGGCCAGAGGAGGACTTGCCCATGGCATTAGAAGGAAGGATAGCTGGGAGTCCCTCCACCATTACCCCTTTCTAAACATTCCCAGCCAGCCCCTCAATCAAGTGTTTGAGACTCTTCATTCCCTTTGGGCACCCTTGGGTGAATCT
This sequence comes from Panthera leo, assembly GCF_018350215.1. Lineage (NCBI taxonomy): Eukaryota > Metazoa > Chordata > Mammalia > Carnivora > Felidae > Panthera > Panthera leo. The sequence goes on from NC_056687.1 coordinate 59,118,586, forward strand.
TCAGTGATGATTTTGGCAACTTCGGGAACAGATGGCAATTCTCACAGTGGGGGATGAAGGTGGACTTTAGAGGCAGTTATGCTATTTTCATCTATGAGTGACAACTGGGAAGGGGAAGTCCAGAAGAATACAAAAACGAACTGAAAAGAATGAAAAGCTAAGTCATATACCTTAGCTAAAAACTGACATTCAGGCAAATTATTCTAAAAAAAGAGAGGTATCATCTGATCTCTAAAATGCCCCAATTACTAGAGTCAAGAAGGGACAGTAAATTTGAAAAAGAAATACTCCAGAATGAGTCAAATGGGATCACCTTAAATATCTCAGACAGTATTAAGTTAATAATAAATGATTTTTGTCTTTCTAGTAAAATAATGTGAAACATGAAAAGCTGATACCTGTCTGTGATTTCACTTAATTTATAATGGACCTTTTTCAGGAGAATAACAAATGTTTTGTTGAACTGTCATGTTTTTACTATATCAGCAACCTAAAATTTTTGTTTCCAAATTACATTTTTACCATGCTGCCTATCTTTTATAAGATGATGTCATGTTTTCAATGAATAACTAGAAAGCAGTCTAAGTCGGCTGAACTTTAAGGAGTTAAATTTGGAAGTTTAAAAAATGTTAGAAATTTTTTCCTAGTTTTGAAAGTAGCTGTTAAGATATGGCCCCTGAAGTTGAACTCCAATTCACACTTCAGTTTTGCCGCTTAGTTTTTGGTTACTGTTATTCTTTTTTTCCTGTTCTATCTATGTTTATTTGATTCCTTTTTTTTTTTTTTTTTTTCAAATCTGCTGTCATTGTTATAATTTCTAGTTCTCCACCAAAACTTTTAATTTTACTTTTTGTCTCTTTGAACACTAAAAGGATATTTTAAAGTTGCTGATAATTCCAATATTGAGAGTGGCTGTGGATAAATATTATCCATTGTTTCTTCTGGTTCCTTCTGTGAAGTTGGTCTCCTCGTGTGCCGGTTAACGAGTTTTGTTTTTCAAACCGTGGAAATAATTTGAGGCCCCATAATGATTTTATCTTCCTCCAGAGACAAATGTCATTTATTTCTGCCAGTTATCTGTGAATTTAGCAACCTGGGATCATTTTAATCCGATTTTTTTTATTTAAAAATTTTTTGGGGGGGCGCCTGGGTGGCTCAGTCAGTTAGGCATCCAGCTTCGGCTCAGGTCATGATCTCGAGGTCCGTGAGTTCGAGCCCCGCATCGGGCTCTGTGCTGACAGCTCAGAGCCTGGAGCCTGTTTCAGATTCTGTGTCTCCCTCTCTCTGTGACCCTCCCCCGTTCATGCTCTGTCTCTCCCTGTCTCAAAAATAAATAAATGTTAAAAAAAAAAATTTAAAAAATTTTTTTAATGTTTATTTATTTTTGACAGAGACAGAGCACGAGCAGGAGAGGGGCAGAGAGAGAGGGAGACACAGAATCTGAAGCAGGCTCCAGGCTCTGAACTGTCAGCACAGAGCCCAAGGCAGGGCTCAAACTCACAGACTGCGAGATCATGACCTGAGCCGAAGTTGGACTCTCAACTGACTGAGCCACCCAGGCATCCCTGTCTTAAACCAATTTTAACGACAGATTTTATAAACCACCAGATGTCTCAAAGCTAGACTGCAGTCTATGTGAGGAATGGTTTTATTTTCTCCCCCTTCTTCCCTCCTCTCTCTTGCCCCAAGAAGCTGTCAAAACACTCCTTAATCTTTTAGTCAGTTTGTCTATATCAAGAAATATCCCAAAGTAAAAGCAGTTCCAAATGCCATCTGCCCCAATCCGTATTTTTTTTCTCGATCTTGGCCAGGTAATTCTTTGTTAGCTTGCAGGTTCCCAGATAAATTCCAGCGGAATTATACTCATAATAGTTATTATTATTTTCTACCTTTCTTCACTGGGAAAGTTGGTCTAAATTTCTGTCTGCCATTTCCAGATATAGAAGTCTCATCCCTTGCTTCTTTACTATTCCTCATCTCTCAAAGCCCCTCAACAACTCTTTTTGATTATGCATCTAAATATTTCCTGAACTTGAACACTTTACCAGTCTTCACTATATTGGATTAGAAAGAAAAGAAAGAAAGAAAGAAAGAAAGAAAGAAAGAAAGAAAGAAAGAGAGAGAGAGAGAAAGAAGAAAGGAAAAGAGGATAAAATTATGAATTCAAAAGCATGGCTTTTAAAAATCAGTCACTATGTCACTTAACTTTTGGACAGCAGCGAAAAGATAGACAACAGGAACTGAAGAACCCTGTGTTTGGCATCAGCTGCATTTCATACAACTTCCCTCAGTCTGCTCTATTCAAATCTTTGTTTATTTTGGTCACCTGTTGCATTGATTATGTCAATGAAATGTAAAAGCTCAGCTATTCCGTTCAACAAATGTAAAAAAAATTTAAAGTCAGAAGTCCTACATTAAGATATTTTTCCTTGAGTAGCTTTTGCTGCATTAACATCTCTCTAAATTATTTTTCATTGACTGCTTTCCTACTAGCGATCTTTCTTGTATGCTTCATTTCTTCTTCTTAAATTATTTTTATTTAATATGCTGCCAATAGTTTTGGAGTGGTTTAACATGATTTGAAAGTGTGTCTAGGGGAATTTTCTAAAGAATACTCTTAAGATTATCTTACCTTTGGAGGGAAAGAAACAGGTTATGAGACTTAAAAAGGTTTAGATGTTGGGATGCCTGGGTGGTTAAGCGTCCAGCTTCAGCTCAGGTCATGATCTCAAGGTTTGTGAGTTCGAGCCCCGCGTCAGGCTCTGTGCTGACAGCTCACAGCCTGGAGCCTGCTTCAGATTCTGTGTCTCCCTCTCTCTTTCTGCCCCTCCCCCACTTGTTCTCTGTCTCTCTCTGTCTCTCAAAAATAAATAAATGTAAAAAAAAATTTTTTTTTTAATGTTCACATGTTGAATTTGCCGTGCTGAGAAAAGGTAGATAAGATCTTTTTTATTATTATTATTTAGTGTTTCTATATTTTAGTTGGCTGACAGTGATAAAGCAATCAGACCAATGAGAAGCAGGCCCTGCTTCTAACATATTTGTCCAAAAAGTGAGTCAACCAGTTGTGACTGAGCCCCTACTGGTTTCAGCAACCCTGGTGAGAATGAACCAAAGATGAGCTTACACCACAAGCTGATCTATAAATTCTAATTCTTCAAAATGAAAACCCCAGAAACAATAGCACCGGAAACACAAGCCGTCATCCCTCTATCTTCAAAGGCCAATCACTATCACGATATCTATCTCAAGACACTTCCATCCAGACGGAGGACCCCCTGACTTTGGGGAGCTACCTTTGCAAGAAAGGAAGTAGGTAATGACCTGAAGATCTGGCTGCTTTGCTTATCTTTGTTCATTGTACATGTTTTAAAATTTTTCTGTTTCAAGATAATGTGTTTTATGACTGTTTAAATCTGGCTGATGATAAGAAAAGATCAGGAAAAGAGGAAAATACACTATAATGACGGCTAAGAGCAGATCACAGTGTTATGCCTGGAGGGTATACTTAAGGTTGTGGCTGAACAAAAGGAAAGAATGTGGGAGTGGAAGTCCTGTACCCAAGAAGGCTTCAGGTCACAGAGCAGTCATCAAGGCAGAATTGTCCAAGATGGCATTAGGAATATGTCATTGAGTACAAAACTTAATACTTGTTTTAGGCCTATTTGGAAGCAAATAGCAACTCCTTGTCTCCTGAGATATCAGTATTAATGAATAAGACTCAATACACACATTGGAACTAGTTTGGGGAAAGCGACATGCTCAAATATTTCCTAAACATCTTTTTCATTTTTTAATGTCTTACTATTTTTCTTCTTCCAAAAGATATTCCCTGGAAGTACAAATATTAAGTAATTCAATTATGCTCTATATACACCAATTTGGGTGTCTCTTAAGTGGGATTATTCCAGCCCGATGACTTCAAGAGTCCATAGAAATAATGTTTCTACAAAGCAAAGAGATGCATGATATAAAAATTACTTTCTATAAAAAGAAACAAAAATGACTAAGGGAGCAAATATTTTTAAATAGCTATTATTATAAAAGTAACATCTTCTTGGCAAAAACAATTTAAACTGTAGTATAAAATGATATAAAGTAAAACGTGAAGGGGCGCCTGGGTGGCTCAGTCAGTTAAGTGGCCGACTTCGGCTCAGGTCATGATCTCGGGGCTGTGAGTTCGAGCCCCGCGTCGGGCTCTGTGCTGACAGCTCAGAGCCTGGAGCCTTTTTCAGATTCTGTGTCTCCCTCTCTCTGACCCTACCCCATTCATGCTCTGTCTCTCTCTGTCTCAAAAAATAAATAAACGTTAAAAAAAAATTTTTTTTTTAAAGTAAAAAGTGAAAATATTCCTCTAAGGTCTCCAATTTCCACTTGCCTTCCCATTCCATGCTCCATTTGTGGCGAACATAGTAATGTCTTCACGAAAGACATACAGGTCCTATTCCCTAGACACAAACACATGCATGTGTTACCTGACATGGCAAAAGGGATTTTGCAAATGTGATTAAATTAAGGAGTTTGAAAGGGAGAGATTATTTTGTCTTATCTGGGTGGGGCCGATATAACCATAAAGGTCCTCATAAGGGAAAGGGGGAGGGCAGAAAGGCAGCATCAAAAAGAGAGATGGAAGATGCTGTAGGCATCATGGAGGAAGATGGAAGAAGGAATCATGAGCCAAGGACTTCAAGCTTCTCTAGAAGCCGGTAAAGGCAAGGAAGCCGATTCTCCTCTGGAGCTTCCAGAAGGAACACAGCCTTGCTGGCACCTTGATTGTAACCCGGTTAAAGCCGTTTCAGACTTCTGACTTCCAGAACTGTAAGACAATAAATCTGTGTTGTTATAAGTCGCTAAGTTTGTGGTACTTTGTTGCAGCAGCAATAGGAAATTAATACATCATTTAACACTGTGGTAATTGTATAGCCTCCACAATGTCTATAAAAGCCTGCTATGATTTTCTTTTATAATTCTACTTCTTTATCAGCCCCACCCCTAATATTTGTGGAGTCAGGTGAGAGTGCAGGTATAGGCCCACATATGTATATCCGAGTATTTTAAAGTTATAAGTCAAGGTAAAAAATTGTTAAATAAAATATGTTCTATCCTCCTACCTTAATAAATATACCTTTGAAACAAAAATTTTTCTAATGTAAACCTGTGGTTTGTATAAGAACATATGCTGGCAAGAAATCAAAGATAGACAAATTTAATTACTATTATGTAAGGCTGGGTGTTCTCTTAATGGTCTATCTATGTTTGGAAGTCATAAAACATATATAACTCATAAGCCATTATATAATTATATCATAAATCCTTTTCTTATTTCTACACAATTTAGTTTCTCCCTTAGTGAACTGACCATTCATATGCTTTGCCTAGCTTTTTCTCTATTTGGCTTAACTATATATATATATATATATTCTCTATTTGGGTTATATATATATATATATATATATATATATATATATATACATATATATAAAATAGTAAATTTCCTTTTATTCTAGATATTAATCACCTCAGCTGCCTCCTATTTCTGTTTATTAAATAGTTTAAAAGAAGATAAAAGTCTACATATTTTTATTTTAAACTTTGACTCCAAGACAACATATGGATATGTCTGGTAGATTTGAAACTGGTATTTTGCTGTCGTATTTTTTTATCAATATAAAAATCATCATTTTATTGGTTTAGACTATATTTATTATATTGCTGTGATATTAGGTCTTATTTCAGCCATGATATTTCTAATTATCTATTTCTCATACTTTTTAAGTTTATTTACTTATCTTTTCCTAATACTTCCTGTTTATAGTCTTGTGGTGGGTAGTCCAACTTAATAAGTTCATATTTATTATTTTTTTTCCCTATGAAGTTTTAAAGTTTATCAGTATCTAAATCTCTCCACCAAAAAACAAAGACAAATCTCTAAGCTCACTCTATTGTCCTTATGGTTTTGTATACAACCATCCACACTCATCCTATGCTAATATCATCCAGAGCAGTGCTACTGAAAATGTGGTTCATGAACCAGCACTGGTCCACAAACTGATACCAGTTTGTGAATAAAAAAAAAAAAAAAAAAAAAAAAAAAAAAAGCTTTGAGTGATGTAAATCAACTGTATTACCAAGCATACAATTTAGTCTTGCTGACTTTTGTTTTTTTCTTAGCAAGATTTTCTCAATAAAAGAAACAGCATATTGATTTACATTCCTGCCTAAGCCCCTTATCTCATCCAGATGGATAACAAACTATTCTTGGATTGACCCTTTAAGTAGCATTGGTCTAGACTAGAGTTTTAGTTCTGGATTTTAGAATATGTTTTTGGATGTCACTGCTTAGTCAATGAAATTTACTAAGTTTGATTTTCGTTTTCTTCAACACTTTAAAAATGCTACTTAGTCTTTTCTTGCATCCAGTGTTGCTACTCAGAAAGTTCAGGCTGACTTTTGTTGCTTAGTAGTTGACCTGTATTTATCCTCTAGAAACTTTTAAGTTGCTTTTTGACTTTGGTGCTCTGAAGTGTCAATTTTAATATATCTAGGTATAAAGTTTTCTCATCTATTCTGTTGTATGAGCTCTTATTTCTTAAGTTTATTTATTTATTTTGAGAGAGGCACAGAGACAGTGTGAGTGGGAGAGGGGCAGAGAGAGAGAGACAGAGAATCCAAGCAGGCTCCGCACTGTCAGCATGGAGCCCAATGAGGGACTCAAACTTACAAAACCATGAGATCATGGCCTGAGCCGAAACCGAGTCAGATGCTTAACCGGTTGAGCCAGTCATCCAGGGGCCCCTGTACAGAGCCAGCCACCTAGGGGCCCCTGTATGAACCATTTCAAACCAAGGTTCTTACATCTTCCATTCCAGAAATTTTCAATAATTATTTTTCAAATACTAACATCCTTCCATTTATTTTACAGTGACTCCAATCATACCAATATTAACATTGCCTCTCCTATCCCCAGCAGTTCTTAGCTTTTTTATTTTTTATCTTATTACTGCTTCCTAATTTTATCTCTTCCTTAAAAGATTCTCCAGTGTGATTGTCCACCTATTTTGCTCTTTAGCTGTATTCATTCTGCTATCCAGTAATTAAACCCATCCACTGATATCTTTACTTCAACAATAATATATTGATATCCAGTATCTCTAATTTGTTCTTCTTTGAAGTTTTCTGTTTCATATTTCCTATATTCTCCCATATCTCTCAGAGGATATTTACTGCTTTTATTTTAAATTCTTTGTGCGCCAGGTCTGTGCACTCTACTACTTCTAGAATGATTTTTTTTTTTCTTCTGTGTTCATAAAGTGAGTCTGTGAGTTCATATGATAGTGGTAAAATCAGTTAGCTACCCTAGCAAATAACAAATATCTGGGGAGAAGAGTAAAAGTCTGGGCCCTGGTTTGTACTGGTTTAGGCAATAGAAGGGTACATCACAGCATGAAGACTATCTAGCATTACATTCTATGCTTAACCACTCCTTCTTTGCCCTCCACCCATGAGACCCTGCCTATCAGGTAACTAACTGCGCGGTATCTCTATCCTGGGTGTTACTGTTTTCTAAAAGTAATCATAAAAAATCTTTTATAATGTATTATCCAACCCATGAAGGGGGTGAGTAAGCAGATTGGAGGGAATGTTCAAGGACCTAGGTGCACTCAACTCCAGCTAAATACACCAGGAAATACCTAGTCAACCTAGGATCTGCTGTTCGTACCAAGTCAACCACCGATGTTTAGTGTAAACTGCTGTTTAGAGGTCCCATACTTCATTACAGGGAGCTGATGCAACTACCTCCCACAAAGCTCTAGTTTTTCCATGTTCCACTAAAAAGACTAGAGCAGGTTTGTCTCACTTTTCTCGAAAATTTCCAGAGAAATCATTTGTATTTAGAGCAGAACCCAGAATATAACTTACCCTGCGAGTAAACAGTCTCATCGTAAGTATAGATGAGAAACTTCTCGTTTTTAAATTGTTTACCTTTTAATCTACGTACGGAAAAGAATTAACATAGCAGGCTTGTGACTGTAGTCCCCAGAAAGGCTTGTTTACAGATTGGTGCTTGGCTGGTGTCTGGGAACGTGATTAGAAAACTTTCCCTAAGTGATAACAGTGGCTCACTGTACCTCTGCTGTTTGTACAAACAATAAGGTTTATGCCATGCACCGGCTTTCCTTCTGAGAATCTGGAATTTCAGTGAGTACAGTCAGTTTCACAGGCACTGTGTGCCTACATGACCAGCCTGTGATACAAATGCTGGAGTCTAGGCTCAAGCAAGCATTCCTGGTAGACATTTCACACAATACTGGAAGAACCAGGTGGATCCTATGCAACTCACTGGGAGAGGACTCATAGAAGTTTGTGGCTCATTTCTTCCAGACTTTACCTTGAATACCTTTCCCTTTAACAGTTTTGCTTTGTATACTTTCACTATGACGAGTCATAGCCACAAGTACAATCACATGCTGAGTCCTGGGAGTCCTCCTAGTGAATCACCAAATCTGGGGAGTAGTAGTCTTGAGGACCCCTAACAAAATCTATCCGTAAGTGGATTAAACAGTCTGAATGCATGTCAACATCTCTGCCTCTGGAAAGCCATCTCATCTACCCAGGGTGCCAGAGGACAAACCATTCATTCACAATAAAGCAATGAAGATATAGATTAGAGATATACTATAAGGTAAATTTACCCATTAAAATAACCTTGTCTCTTAGGCAATAAAAATTTAAATGTTAAGGAAGTTATCCGTGAGAACAGGAAAATCCATGTTTTTTTTTTTTTTCTGGCAAAAAAAAAAACCAAAAAACAAAAAAACCCTGAATAATATAAAAACACAAGTTGAAGAGTGTTCAAAAATATTTTAATAGCAGTAATATGGCAGGAAGATCAAACACACAATTACCAATGAGAAAAATTGACTACCTAAAACAATTTTTTTCTATTGAGAAAAACAACCCTGAAGGAAGTGAAGCTCTACACTACCCTTCCTCCAAACCCAAATCATTCTAAGAACTCACCTCCTACACATGAGCACTGTCTGCTATTTAATCTCCACATCGCTTTAAAGAAATCTGGTGGTACAGCAGGCACAACCTTAAAAGAAAGCTCAAAAGGCTTCTCTGAAGGAAATACCCTTTCTGAAGTTAGAGATATTCTCTAAAGATACATTAATGAAATATAAAGTGAAACTAAATTATTTGTTGAGTTCCCAAAGAAGAGGATCACAGGAAATACATCTCTGCTGTTTTTTGAGTAATGGCAAAATAATAAATTTCAAGAATAATAATTTATAATCCAATCAGAAAATTAGAGAAATAAGTCATACATCATGTTGCATGTGTGCACCATAAATTTGGGTCAACATGTTAAGGGATATCTAATGTACATTTTTTTTTAAATGAAATGAGCTGTTGCACAGAAAACTTGAGAAAAGCATAATTAAATGCATTTTAAATTTATGGCATTCAGGATGCCTGGGTGGCTCAGCTGGTCGAGTGTTCAACTTCAGCTCGGGTCATGATCTTGTGGTTCATGGGTTCGAGCCCTGCATTGGGCTCTGTGTTGACAACTCGAAGCCTGGAACCTGCTTTGTCTTCCTCTTTCCTCTGTGTCTTCCTCTTTCTCTGCCCCTTTCCTGCTCATGCTTTGTCTCTTTGTCCCTCAAAAATAAAAAAAATGTTAAAAAAAAATTTTTTTAATTTATAGCATTCATTCAGATGGTAGTTATTACAATTTAAGCAACTTAAGTTACAGGTGGTAAATTCTCTCATGTTACTCTCATTCATTTAATGCCTCTTCTTTCTTCCTTCCCCCCAGTATTTTCCTCCTAATACAAGAGTTTGAGTCCCAATTAGGTTGTGCCCATGATGTTCTTATATTTTATTCCTGGCACCTAGATCAATTCTGGGTATTCTGGGTAAATGCATAGCAGGCACTTAATACATGTTAATTACTGTTGTTAAAGCAAGGGGAGAGTATGGTAGGAAAATGTATTGTGTAAACTGGACACTGAGACCTAATCTATTACCTAGATTAACTGTATCTATTACCTAGAATATTGCATCTAGAAGTCAGTTTTCCTAGAATCCCTGCCTTGGCTTCTGTCAGAGCATGCAAATCATTTTTAGTCCAAGATAAGAGTTAATCTATGTGTATGACTTGCTGACTCCCTGATGTCATTGATTCTATTTAGGCATACAATGTTTGCCTTCTTGGCATCTTAGATGAATTCCCTAAACTTGGCACCTATAGAATTTGAACATAAATTGAGATCACTCTGGGACTAATGGCCAATCATTATAGAGACAGATGTCACTGATGGAACACTTGAGATAACCCTGTCCTAATGATAAGATCTTGCCACTGTTCTACTTCTGTTCGTCTCATCCTCATTAGATGAACATGGCAGAGTAACAGTATGGCATTTAGGCCGGATAGACTGTAGCAATAAAAGCTGATGCTAAGGAATGTATGCAAAGTATGTAATACCTCTTCAAGTCATACTAAATAGTAAAATCTTGTTAACTTTGCGGTAACTATCTCCTAAGCTGTCAAACAGAAGGTAGTTTTTCTCAGGAGGATAACTCAGTTAATTTTTACAGTGTACTTGATTACTGATGTTTACCAAAGATCATAAATACCCACTGAATGAGGAAATATCCTAAGTGGAAGGGAGACTTGAACTCCCTGAAGTCCAGCCATTACATTAGGGAGAGTAACATTTGTTTTTAAGTTTATTTGTTTATTTTGAGAAAGAGGAGGGGGGGAGCAGAGAAAGAATCCCAAGCAGACTCTGCACTGTTAGCACAGCACCTGACTCAGGGCCCCATCCCAAGAACCATGAGATCATGACCCCAGAGGAGATCGAGAGTCGGATGCTTAACCAACTGAGACACCCAGAAACCCCAGGAAAATAACACTTTGGCCTGCCAAACCAGCAGCCCTAAAGCTTTACCATGTCTCCTCTTTAATAGGGTTGAAATTTACATAGGACCGTCCAACTATCCCACATTGTAGTCTGATGGCTGTGGATTTACATGAAGAACCACACAGCATTTTATAATACTGTATTCATCAGGAGTCTTGGTTGCAGTCAAATCCATGTCAAATCAGGTCCAGTAAAAGCAAGGAGAGGAACATATTGACTTGTGTGATTGAAGAGCTGAGGGACAGAACATGATATTCAACATAGTTCATCAGGAGTCACGCTGCCTCTCAATATTGTTTTTCTTTGTATGTTTGTGTCATTGTCTCTTAAAGCACTGTGGGTGTCCTCCACATAGCTAGGGAGAATGGCCATCATGAGTGCTGGACTCACATTTCAGCTCTGACTCAATGGCAGAGCCAGCTGCCCATCCAACTTCAACATAATGACTGGTTCGGTTGGGGTCACTTGCACATTACTCACATAGTCATTATTCTCATAATACATACAATATATGGCCAAACCCGATCTCCTGTAATCAGGAGGAGTTCTATTATCGATAGTCCCAACAGAACTACATAGAGTGGGAGCAGATGGTTCCTCTATGTGCAAGGGATGCCGAACAGTGAAAAACAACATAATTCACTTCAAATGTTTATATACAGACTAATTTGATAGGAATAGCTAGAGTCACTGCCAACATCCATCCTCGTTTACTCCATTCTGGCCGCATTGGCCTCCTTGCTGTTCTTCAAATAAGCCATACACACTCTTGCCTCTGAGCCTTTGCATTTACATCTGGAATGCTTCTCTCATCTCCATCAGTCTGCATTCAAATATTACCTGTTCAGTGAGGATCACACTAAAATGCAACACCCTGACAGCTCTACACACACACACACACACACACACACACACACCCATGTGACTCAGCTTTAGCTATTTCCTAAGTATTTGTTATCTAATATAGTCTTTTATTTATTGTAAATTAATTAGTATTTATCATATTATTATCAAGACAATAACATGAGGACAGAAACTCTTTTTATTTACTCACTGATAATATCTCCAGCACCTAGTGCAGTGCCTGGCATATAATAGGTGCTCATTACATATTTGATGAATTAACAAATGATGGAATCTAGCAGGGATGCCTTATCATCTATTGGATAACATACACTACAGTATTATACAGGAGGGTAGATAATAGTACAGTATATGAATACGGTCCTCATTTATCGGCCTCCCCTGGCTTCTACAGTTTAGCAAAATACATACTAACCTCCTTGCTGTGCAACTAGACCAAGGGTGGGATTTCCACAGTTTTCTGGGAGGAGCGATGCCCTTGGATCAATACAAGTCCTGTCTCACTTCCATGTTCTGTTTGCGCAATCTGCAAGACTAGGTGGCTGCTTGGTTCCCCAATCCACATTCCTTTTCCCCACTGGGATTTAAATCCTATTCTGAATCTAAACCCTGACACCCTGCCTAGGCAGGAAGCTAGATCCTTTGGAGAGGATGCTACTTCACCCAGATCACCTGGAAACATGATGTCAGTCAGAATATTACAAGAACACAGAAAGTGTTATTGCAACATCCCATCCACCGGGCTGAATCCCCTTTAGTACTGATTTGGCAGATTTTCCTGGACTTTGACAGTTCCCTCTTGGACTCTATATATAATTTCCATTGCAGCTCTACAAGGGAATTTGTTTTGCCTAGTGATGTGTACATCAACATCAACGCCAATGATCCGTGAGACTACCAGTTACTGCGAGGAATAAATGGCCCCGGAATCCACCAGAGCTTCACACGTTTGCTCCTTCGTTTGACACTCAAGGGCCACACAGCCCAGGTATCTTTTCACCTCTGTAAACCGTTAAACGGCCTCCCCACAGTGATGCACAAGTCAAAGGCACAGTAGTCAGCGGGCCTGCGTGTGAAAGTCAACCACCAGCCTCCAATCCCCCGCCCCCACCTGCCTGCCCTGCGCCAGGAAACCCCAGCCCCCGTCTCCCTGGAATCAAAGCTCAGAAGGAAACGGGTGAGTCCAGATGAGACTACAATTCCCATCAGGCGTAGCGGGAGCGGGATCACGCACGCGCAGACCAGACCCTGGCCCTGTTGCCCAGCCGCGGGGCTTCTTGGAGAAGAAAATGGCAATACCGAGGCTGCGGCACGCCGTGAGGACGCTATTTGAGGTGCCAGCGGCGCTGCGGCCCTTGAGCCGAGCTTGCAGCACGTTCCACGCCTTCACCGACGTGCTCAGGCTGCCTAAGAGACAAATGACGAAGCTCGTGTTCCCACTGCGGGAACTCGAGCGGCAGCTCACACCAGACTCGAGGTTGGACCTTCACGTGAAGATCTTCGACCCGAGCCTGGAGGACATCTCCAAGGCGGAGGCCGTCTTCACGGCCACGTCCCGGAACCGCATCAGCTACCTCAGCTCCGCCGTGCGTCTCGACCACGCCCCAGACCTCCCCAGCCCTGAGGTGAGAGCCACCGCCGCCCTCTGGTCGTGAAGACTTGGACAGGCATATTGCCCTCACCTGTTCTTGTCACCGAACGGGAGAGAAATGTCTAGCTTCGTGTGGACACATATAGTTATTTTAGCCAAAAAAGCACATAGAGTTAATAGTTATTTTGGTAATGAATATAGAAGATTTTAAAATATTGTAAAAACCCAAACCAAGCGTACAAAAAAAAAAATTAACTGGCCTTTTATTATCGTTTTCCTTTTTAATTAAAGTGGGGAAAGCATGCCGAGAAAAATGAGACAAAGTGAGGAATATGAAAAGTATAATAGTTTCATAAATGTGGTGGTCCTTACCAATATGTAATTTTCACTCAAGCCAAAGTTCCGGCCGTGCAAAAATAAGAATTATATATACATGGCAATGATGTAGATTTTTTTAAAAACAACTTTAGTGAAGTTGCACGAGTGTGCATTTTAGGCGTGTCTTGCAGACCTCATTATCTATTTGCAGTAACTGCACCACTTCAGTGCAAACTTTCCTTCTAATCAGAACGGTTATGGTAATTTATGTAGTCAGAACTAAGGACGTAGGTAAATCATTTAATAATTACAAGACAGCATCGTGTTTCCACTTAGGCTCTTAATTACTGGACTTTTTGTGTAATTTGTTTTTTAAAATTCAGTTTTACCTAGACATTATCATTGGATTTAATCTGGCAAAGCTTTTGAAATATATGCAGGACTCAGATCAATTCATGTTGAAGGACTGACCCCAGTCTTGTGAAATATATAGTGCCCCTGTCTCTCTGCACTAAGTACCACCCACTCATATTGATAAGCAGAAATGCCCTTACAGATTTCCAAAACACCCCCCCGGGGGGGGGGGGGGGGGGGTGGGTGGGTGAGTCATACTGCCTTCACTTAGAACCCTGATTGGTATTGTACCCCCTTCATACCATGTTAAGAAGCAGAGTCATGCATATTAATGGTTAGTATCAGGAACATTTTGTTTCTTTCTACACTATAGAGATCTAAAGGAGAAAAGCTTATTTGGAGCAAGAGAGGTCAAGAGGAAGGAATAACCTCGTAATTACAATGGTATTGCAGTCTACTCTGGGAATTGCAGCGGGGAAATGCAGTTTCAGGCATGTAGTTGTACTGTAGAGTAAGTTTTGTTGAAATGCATCTAGTTTTTAACTTAAAAATTTGTAAATATGGAATGCTTAATGATTGTCACAGACATTCTTGAGTAGTATACTGTCATTAAAGGCACAGGTTCTGGAGATAGATGTCCTGAGTTCAGTTCCAGCTTCTTCACTTTCTAGCTGTATAATTTTGAGCCAATTATTTAGCTTCTTCTGCCTCAAGTTTTAATCATTTGTAAAATGGGGATAATACTCTTACCTCCCTTATAGGGATGTTGTAAAAAGTAAATCAGAAAATTCACGTTATGTGCTTTGAACAGTACCTGGCATTGGAAATCATTCAATACGTGGTAGCTGTATGTTAGAATTTGAGGTTTGACTAAATGTAAGCCACCTCGTTTCGTTTTGTTTTGTTTTGAATGTGTATTTATTTTTGAGAGAGAGAGCACAAGCAGAGGAGGGGCAGAGAGAGACAGGGACGGTGGATCTCAAGTGACAGCAGTGAGCCCAATGCAGGACTCAAACTCACGAACTGCAAGATCATGACCTGAGTCAAAGTCAGACGCTCAAGCAACTGAGCCACACAGGTGCCCCATAGGCCACCTTTTTACATGGCTAGGCAAGACAGTAGTTTGACAGATTTTTGCAGCTAATACAACATATAATAAAAATGTATATATAAACCTAGTATTCAGTTAGCTTCTTTTTTTCCTTGTATAAGGTGTGTTTTATAGGCAGAAGCAATGTTGGAAAATCCTCTCTAATAAAAGCCCTTTTTTCACTGGCGCCAGAGGCTGAAGTCAGAGTCTCCAAAAAACCGGTATGTTGAAGGAAAGGGATGGGGAGGTGGAATTTAAAAGAAACAGTATATTGAAATGTAAAATTGTCTGAACTATCTCTGAAATTGACTAAAATAACTAATAAATGTTGAGAGGTACAAGAAACCATACTTGCTAAGTTCCTAGAACAGGTCTTCTTCTTTTTTTTATTTTATTTTTTTATTTTATTTTATTTATTTATTTATTTATTTTAACGTTTATTTATTTTTGAGACAGAGAGAGACAGAGCATGAACGGGGAAGGGCAGAGAGAGAGGGAGACACAGAATCGGAAACAGGCTCCAGGCTCTGAGCCATCAGCCCAGAGCCTGACGCGGGGCTGGAACTCACGGACCGCGAGATCGTGACCTGAGCCGAAGTCGGACGCTTAACCGACTGAGCCACCCAGGCGCCCTTCTTTTTTTTTTTTTTAATGCTCATTTATTTATTTTGAGAGAGCACAAGCTGGGGAGGGGCAGAGATCAAGGGAGAGAGAGAATCCCAAGCAGGCTCCACACTGTCAGCACAGAGCCCAGCGCAGAGCTCACACTCACGAACTATGAGATCATGACCTGAGCTGAAATCAAGAGTCAGACGCTTAACTAACTGAGCCACCAGGGTGCCCCTAGAAAGGTGATTTCTTTCAAATAAGTAGTAAAGTAAGACATTTCATTAATGCCTGTATATTTCCCTGAAGAAAAAGAAAGTATGTCTGTATTTATTTTAGTAGTCTTGCAAGTTTCTTGAGGAAATCCTTTTGTCCAGATCTTTTCCAAAGAGTTGCCATATAAAGTGTTCTTTTGCCATTCTATATTTACTTCTTTAAGAGTGATTGTTTAGTTTTATGCTGATTTTAGAGGAAACTGTTTTGAATTATTTTTTTCCTCCTATAAGCTTTTATATCTTGCAAACTCCTTTTTCCCTTTCTTCCCCTATTCCCTCTCTCTTTATACATAGATATAAATATATATACATACATACACATATACAATTAGACAGACCCAGGTTTACCCAGGACCGAATTATGTGATTATGTCAGCTAGTCTGCTGTAGTAACTTTCTGTCAGTTTTTAATTTTCTCTACTTCTTTCTCAGTGATGCAGACTGTACCAATATCTAAGATACCCTCTCCTTATTTTTTTTTTAATTTTTTTTTTAACGTTTATTTATTTTTGAGACAGAGAGAGACAGAGCATGAATGGGGGAGGGTCAGAGAGAGACGGAGACACAGAATCTGAAACAGTCTCCAGGCTCTGAGCGGTCAGCACGAGCCCGACATGGGGCCTGACGCGGGGCTCGAACTCACAGACCGTGAGATCATGACCTGAGCCGAAGTCGGACGCTTAATCGACTGAACTACCCAGGCGCCCCAGATACCCTCTCCTTAAAACTCACCCCCAGTTCCCTTCACCTTGTTATATATTCCCACCAACCTTGTGCTCACTGCCTCCCTTTCCTTGCATTGGAACCCTTCCATGAAGCTTCACTAGTCTTCTCTTGCTCCCCATTTCTTCATATAGTTGATTCCCTGGCTCCATCGCTGATGCCGATGATTGTTGTCATTCATGAAACCTCCTATGCTTACGCCTACTCTGTCTTACCAGATAACCCAGCTAAATTCTCATTTCTAGGTAGTGTGGTTCCCTACTCTCTATTAGAGAACAATGGAAGAAATGTATTCTTTTTTTAAAATTTTTGTTAATGTTTATTTATTTTTGACAGAGAGAGAGAGACAGAGCATGAGCGGGGGAGGGGCAGAGAGAGAGGCAGACACAGAATCAGAAGCAGGCTCCAGGCTCTGAGCTGTCAGCACAGAGCCCAATGTGGGGCCTGAACTCACAGACCGCGAGATTTCGACCTGAGCCGAAGTCGGACGCTCAACTGACTGAGCCACCCAGGTGCCCCTGGAAGAAATGTATTCTTGACATTCCTGATTTGTCATTTTCCTATGGATAGACACATCAGCTGATGGGAACCTAAGCACTGTTTTTTAAAATCTTTCCTCTGGAAGTATTTGTTCCAAGTTCCAAACAATTGACTTTTTAAATTTTATATCTTAACTGTTTGTTTTCTGATTAATAGTGTCATTGGACACAAGACCATGACTTTTTATCATCTTTACATCATTTTAGTTTAACACATATTTTATAGTGTTGTATATGCTTTTAAAAAATGGTTTAATGAAAGCACAAAAACCATCTAATGAAACGTGCGAAAGATCTGATCCTAGGGAAGGAGTAGTCTCGGCATAATAAACTATCAGGCTTTGCATCTAGGTTTTATGAAAAACTGTATGACTGACAGTAAGTATTTTTAGTTTAGCCAGTCTATGCCATAAGACAGAGAATCCCAAGCAGGCTGTGCCACTGACAGCAGAGAGCCCAATGTAGAACTTGAACTCATGAACCATGAGATCATGACCTGAGCCCAAGTCAGACATCTAACTGACTGAGCCAGCCAGGTGCCCCAATTTATTTCTCTTTAAAGTGGAGATCTGTTATTCATCAGAGAATATTAACTAATACAGTCACACCATTACAGGGTAACTTTTTATTGAGACAGAGCTAATGAAAAGACTCCAACATAATTTGGCTACATATTCTTAATCCAGAGTTCTTAAATCATATAGATTCTCTTAAAAATGAATTGGAGGGAAGAAGTAGTATCATCGAAGCTTATCTCCAGCCACTTCTCTTTTATCTTCTTTGTCTGTATCATCATCAACCCAGCTAGGATTATATTCATAATACTTAGGCTTTTAATAAATTGAATAAAAATATTTTGAGTCATTAAATATATAAAGGACACATATACCTGTATATATTTGTATATTTTAGTTAAAATATAGTGCAGTATTGGTTTCAGGAGTAGAATTCAGTGGTTCTTCACTTATATATAACACCCAGTGCTCATCACTACAAGTGCCCTCATTAATACTCCTTAACCATCTAGCCCATCTCCCACCCACCTCCCTCCATCAACTGTCAGTTCTCTCTTGTTAAGACTCTCTGGTGGTTAAGGACATATTTTAACAAAGATTTTATTTTTCCATTTATTTTATCAGGGGCACACAAAGAAGATGAATTTTTTCAAAGTTGGAAAATATTTTACATTGGTGGACATGCCAGGTTATGGCTATAGAGCTCCTGAAGATTTTGTTGACATGGTAGAGACCTATCTAAAAGAACGAAGGAAGTAAGGAAAAAATTTTCTTGTAAGTTTAATCCAAAAGCACGTTTTCATTAATGGAATATTCTGCACCGTATGACTCTGCATTATCAAGTGACTTCTTTTAGACGGTCCATTTTATTCTCATAATATTCTACAGTACAGCATGTAGGGCCAAGGTGTATACTGCTTGCTTAATTTTTTCTTGTAGATTAGCTTAATTTTAAATTTAAGTGTTTTCCTAAATTGAGACTATAACTAGTTTTTCAGCAGAGTGCACTAATGTTTTTATATCAAACTCTTAGCTGACTAATTTTGAAAATAAAGATTATTGGTTATTGTGGTATTTACCACATTTAGATAAACTTCAGTGCATTTTAAAAATACTTCTGACACCACATCCTCAGTAAATGTAACTTTCTTTGGTCTCCATAGGTAGTCAAATGGCAGTTTTATGTTTCAAGCATTGTACAACATATAGAGAAATTAATGTTAAACTTTTGAATTATAAAAAAGTATAAGTATCTTGCTTGTAGCTTTACAAAGAAACTAAGATGAAATATTTACACACAAAAAAATACAAAACATAATGTGTCTGGTTTCCGTTATTTGTTAGTCTTAAAATAATATTTGAAAATTTAGACGTTTTTGTGACAACATCGTTAATTGGCTTCATGTCTCTCCCACTAGAGTTCAAGCTTTTAAGGGAAAGGACTCATTCATCTTTGTATCTAGTCTTAGGCAGAGGATCTTAGGTTCAATACATGGTATTAAAATAAATTAATATTTAGTAAATTTAGTTAATGAAAGTAACAGCATTGAGAGTTATTGGATTATAGAATGGACTTCCTAGTGAACTGAGAATTCCTTTTGCCTAAAGAAATTTTTAAATTTTGGAATGCAAAATTATTCAAAGGAAAATTTCTTAGGATAGTAAAGGCCAGGGGAGAAATGAATGAGTGTATTTTATATTGTCATTAATTTTTATTTCTGCATTCTTACAGTTTGATGAGAACATTTTTGTTAGTGGATAGTGTTGTTGGAATTCAAAAAACCGACAGTATTGCCATAGAAATGTGTGAAGAATTTGCATTACCTTATGTGGTAAGTGTTTCTTTCAAATCATAGTTGCAGTTAGAAATACCAGTTTGTGTGCATGTGCAAATGTGTGTGTGTGTGTGTTTGGTGAAAGAGCAGGTCTTGTCTCCGCAAGAGTCCCTTTTGACTAATCTTTTTGATTATCAGCCATTAAGACAAGTTCTGTGGTACTTTTATTCTCTTTTCTCTCCCTCAGCTTTAAGGTTTCGAAATTATAGTCAAAGTAAAGTATTTTCAAGTTGTGCTCTTCCCTTTCATTTTTTTGTGGCAATATAAATATTTGTCTAAAACATGTTAGTAGTTCTTTAACAGCAGTTTGGCAAGTAGTACTTACCAAAAATGTAAATGAAATTGCAACTGAAAATTCGCTAAAGTGATTTGCAATTTAAGAACCATTGCAAGAAAATAGGCTCCAGCACACACAAGTAGGATTTTTACATTCTTAAAGAAAACAAAATTTCTTTCAGGAATATCTTACCAAGGCTTTTTCTGTTGTTTGTCCTAGAATAGAATACAGGTTAGTAGGTTGGTATCCACATTATTTTGCTTTGTGAGTTTTGCAGATAAGATAGCACTCTCAAGTTTCTTTCTAAGGAAGAGTGAAGAGTCCATTGACTATAATTTGGTTTCAAAAAAAGTTAGGAAACCACTAAAATGTAACAGTGGAGTTGAATGCAAATCAAACCATGTTACTAATCGGCAGCATTTTTGTATTCTTGGGGTTATGGAATTGGGGTTTGCAAAAGCTCTGTGAAGCATTAGTGATAACTAGTTAGTTATGAGAAGTCAAAGGTCTGATATAGTCCACATAGTAGAAAATACCCAAATAGTGCCAAATTGGTTTTATTAAGTGATACAGTATTCCTGATTTGGTATCATAGGTACCAGTTAGTGAAATTGTATATTTTTCTCAGTTCAACTTTAAGGAAATAACTATTTTCTTCTTTGGAAAAGAGCTTGTGATAGAGGAATTATGTTTCCTTTTAAATATCAGCATATTTAAAGATAATAATAACAAAATATATAAATAAATATCAGCTTTTTTGCTTTTATGAGGAAAGATTGCCATTTGGAGGGATTCACAAGTAGTTAGAAACCACACACTTTCTGCTTCTCACTTCTTTTACCATTAACATTTTTAATAACTGAAAAGCATAAATGATGAGTCAGGAAATATAATTTTATAGAAATTCCCCAGGAAAATATGATAGATCAAAGTCGTTTTAATTCATTTTATAATCATTCCTACAACTGTATCAGATACAAGATACAAAGAGCCTGATTTCTTTTTTTTTTTTTTTAATGTTTATTTATGTTTGAGAGAGAGAGACAGAGTGTGAGTGGGGGAGTGGCAGAGAGAAAGGGAGACACAGAATCTGAAGCAGGCTCCAGGCTCCAGGCTGTCAGCACAGAGCCCAAAGCGGGGCTCGAACTCACAAACTGTGAGATGATGACCTGAGCGAAGTTGGACACTTAACCAACTGAGCCACCCAGGCGCCCCAAATAGCCTGATTTCTAGGGGTTTTTCTTAACATTATTACATGTAAGACAGAACCATTTTTTAGGTCAAAAATGATGATGTTGGCATTTTTATATAGATCAGCCTGATAATGCTCACTGTATCTTAGTTAACATGAGATATATAGTGATCATATGCAACATTTGTCATACATCAATTGCAAATATGACTCAAGGGTCCTTTTCACTGGTCTTGAATCCATGATATTATGGCCCTGTGTAGTTAAAGCACTATTAAATAGAAATACATAGTATATGCTTTATCCATTGTATACATGCCTTTTTTTTTTTTTTTTTTTTAATGTTCATTTACTTATTTTGAGAGAGAATCCCAAGCAGGCTCCGTGCTATCAACACAGAGCCTGATGCAGGACTCGATCTGACAAACCGTGAGATCATGACCGGAGCTGAAATCAAGAGTTTGACACTTAACTGACTGAGCCACCCAGGCACCCCAGTATATTGCATATATTCTTATTTAATATTCATGGTAACTCCTTTAGGGGGTGTTGCTTTTATTTTATAGATGAAGAAACAAGAGAGATTAAGAAACTGATAAGGATCTACTAGTTACTAAAAATTTGTAGTGAAAAATGTGCAAAACTGTGTATTAAAAGATACTTTATTTCTAATGCTTAAATATTTGTTTTCTTACAGATGGTATTAACAAAAATTGACAAATCTTCCAAGGGACATCTTTTAAAACAAGTGCTTCAGATCCAGAAATTTGTTGACAGAGAGACACAAGGATGTTTTCCTCAGTTGTTTCCTGTAAGGTAAGAGTTGAATTGTTTTTCTTACCTTTATGTACTCACAACCTTTAGTATTAAACAGTGTTTCTTAGATTGAGGTATTACTTAACATAAGAGGAGTTTGGAAAGCTATGCATTTAGCCATGATTTATTGGCACAACCCATCAGCACTTTTGTTTTTTCCTTCCCTCTAGTTTGTCTTCTTCTACAGGCTCTTGCTAGATTTTCCCTAGGTATCTTCATTTTCTTTCTGCCTCAGCCTAGCTCAACCCTAGACTACAGAAGTGAAAACTTTTTACTTCTTAAAATCAGCTAAATAGCAACCACAATATACTACCATGCTTTTCTCAGTTTCAGAGAAAAACAAATTATCTTTATGGTACAAAGCTCATTCGGGCTGTGAGGGATAAACATTTTTCTTTAAAAGGACCATATGTAAAGAAGAAATGCTTCATATAAGTTAGAATTAAGCACTGGTAGCAGACAAAATAATGATTTCTTTAGCTGGCAGTTTTGAGCTAGTTGATGTCGTTTAGTGATGAAACATGAGTCTATACTTTGAGCATATACCTGGGATGTAGTAGGTAACTTGTACTAGAGCACAGACAAAGTGCCATTCCCGTATGATTTTCTCTCTCTTAACTTCTTTGTGGAAGGCACTATGGTATTTGCTATGAGAAATAATAAGACCAACTAATACTTGGTTGTATATAAAACTGTCCCGTAATCATTCATTCAAAGTCCTGCCAATCCAGATCACATTTAAATTGTTTGTAGTTGTGAACATTCCTGTCAAAATCCTTCATTCATTCATTCCTACAAAATGGTCTTCTCTCTTGACTTTCACTCAAGGGTTTAACCCGTTTATTTGTCTATATCCTATCTATATAATAGAGACTCCTAGGGGCAGGAATGAAATCCTACTTCTTACAGCCTTGAGCATTGTCATAGCAGGACAGCTGTTTATTCTGTTTAATAAGAAGGAAGTGAGACCTCAGCTAAAAAAGCAGCAAAAACATAATATGGGCAGATTATGGCTTAATAGCAGCATTTATTGGGAAAAAAATTAAGTTTTAGTTGACTGTAAGCTGAATTTGAATTAACAGTATAATGGGGCTGGGGGAAAACTGACAATGTTTTCTTGACCTATATTAATAGAATTATAGTGTCCCAAACAAGGGAATGATCAAGCAGTAGTCCCACACTGCTGTGAGCTATATGCCATCAGATGAGTCAGGTTAGGTTGTGACTTGACATTAAGAGCAACTAGAACTATCTGAAAACAGATGGTCTTGGGGAAGGTTACATCACTACATCACTCATAAGACTTACCTGATCCTCACAATAAACATCTCTATTTCTAGTTAAGGTTGCAAGTCAAAGAAGTGAAGTGAATTGCAGAGAGTTACCTGTTTAAATAGAACATGGGCTTTGGGGTCAGAGAGCCTTTATTTTGCATGATTCTTCTTATTTCTTGACCACAGATTTTAAAGTAACTTATTTCATTTTCTGAGCCTGTTTTCTCACTAGTGAAAATATGATTATTAGAAGGATTAAATACAATGTATTGTGACAGATATACACACAGCCACATAATAAGTGTTAGTTTCTTTTCTTGCCAAAAGTCAGTCAGTAAGTGGCAGGGTTAGGCTAACAACCCAGGTTATCAGATTCCCAGTACTTTTTAGAAACATTCTCTTCTTGAGACATGTCAGCATTCTCTGCTGCATGACCTTGGAATCACTGCTGCCACAGTACTCACCATAAGTGACCAAGGCTCTGCAGAAGCCATACAACACTCAAAGGCTAAGACTTGAGATGCGGGATCTGGTGACTTTCAAGAACTTCACCATTCACTATACCATAGTGACCACATACAGGAATTTGTCAGACTGTATTCTGTACCTCTCAAAACCCAATTCAGAAAGTAGAGTTGTATACATTTGTTGGTCTTATGTGCATGACCAAGTCCTAGTCCATCCCTCTAGAAAGAAGTTTGGCCTGTTCACAAAATAATTATTATGAGAAAGTCCGGTTTTGTTTCCTTCTTTTCTTATATCATCCTTATAAAGAAAGGTGGGAGTATAGTCCAGCAGGCTTTGGCCTTTAAGGCTGTAGGCAAAAGCTAAATGCTAAACTTCATGACAGAACTCTGCCCCAGTTGAGTAGAAATGTATAAATGGTGAAAGGCCCCTAAAGATTAATGCTGGGATCAGTCCGTTTTAATAACTGGCATGGAAGAAATATGTAAGTAAGTAGAGTGCAATTGCTCTCTATGTAGTGGGATTCCAAGCAAAGAGAATGTACTCCAAGAACAGAATTACAGTAGTTGACAGAAATGTTGCAGATGAGTTCAAGATGCCATAATTAGTGTGTGTACTACCCAGCTTGTATCTCTCCTTTAAACCATATAGCTTCATTTATGACCCAGGAATCATTATGGGCTGTTTTCAAGCAGGCAGTTTTGGTTAAAAACTCTAAAATGCTGTACTTTATCAAGAACAGAATTAGCAGTGCAGTAGAAAATATTCTCCCTGTTTTATATATAGGTGTATACCAATCCTGTACCCATAAAAGTCATAGTGTATCCATAAAGTCCATGTATCCTGAGAAACCATGTGCTCACTTCTATGCTGGCAAATGGATGGATGCATATGGATGGATATAGCAAGACAGGTAGATAATAACAGACATAGTAATGGTGATGATGATTTTTAAAAATAATGAAAAAAAGGTCCAAGTTATCAAGGTTATTGAATCTTTGTCACAAAAAGAACAAACTAAAGAGATCAAAACTTTTAATCTGGGAAATAAAAACCAAAATAGAAGATGTTCCAGTGGCATTTTTCACAGAAATAGAACAAACAATCTTAAAATTTGTATGGCATCTCAAATAGCCAAATCAGTCTTACAAAAGAAGAACAAAGCTGAAGGTATCATAGTCCCTGATTTCAAACGATGCAATAAATCTATAGTAATCAAAACAGTATGGTACCGGCATAAAAAAAGGCGCATAGATCAGTGGAACAGAATAGGGAGCCCAGAAATAAACCCACACACATATGGCCACTATGACAAAGGAGCCAAGAATATACAGTGATAACTGGGCATTGTCTTCAATAAATGGTGTTGGCAAAACAAGACAGACATATGCAAAATAATGAATGCAGTAATGAATACAATTCAGCCATAAAAAAGAATGAAATCTTACATCATACACAAAAATTAATTCAACATGGATTAAAGACTTGAATGTAAGGTGTGAAACGATAAAACTCCTAGAAGAAAACATAGGCCCTTAACATCAGACTTGGCAATGATATTTTGGATGTGACACCAAAGGCAAAGGCAACAAAAGCAAAAATACACAAGTGGGACTACACTGAACTATAAAAAGCTTTTGCACAGCGAAGGAAACCATCTTCAAAATGAAAAGGCAACCTACTGAATGAAAGAAAGTATTTGCAAATCATATATCTGATAAGGGGTTAACATCTAAAATACAAAACTCCTACAACTCAATAGCAGAGACAAAAAAAATCTGATAAAATTGGGCAGAGGATCTTAATAGACATTTTTTCCAAAAAAGACACACACATGGCCAAAAGAAAAAGGTGAAAACATGAAAAGATGTTTAGGATCAGTAGTCATCAGGGAAATGCAAATCAAAACCACAATGAGATACCACCTGATACCTGTTAGAATGGCTATTATCAAAAAGCCCCCCTGCCCCCAAAAAAGGCAAGAAATAACAGCCTTTGGTGAGAATGTGGAGAAAAGGGAACCCTTTGCACTGTTGATGAAATTGGTACAGTCACTATGGAAAACAGTATGAGGTTCCTCAAAAAATTAAAAATAGAACTGCCATATAATCCAACAATACCACTTACAGGTTATTTACTTGAAGGATACAAAAACACTAATTTGAAAAGATATCTGCACCCCCATGTTCACTGCAACATTATTTACAATAGTTAAAAAATGGAAAAAACCTAACTGTCCACCTATAGATGAGTGGACAAAGAATGGGAAAACACACACACACACACACACACACACACACACACACACACACACACAATGGATACAATTCAACCATAAAAAGAATGAAATCTTGCCATTTGTGACAACATGGGTGGATATTTGGGGCATTATGCTATATGAAATACATCAGGCAGAGAAAGACAAGTTACCATAAGATCTCACTAATATGTAGAATTTGAGAAATAACAAAACAAGATCATAGATACAGAGATTAGTGGTTGTTAGAGTAAAGGATGGGGGATGGGAGATATGGGTGAAGGGGATCAAAAGGTTCAAATTTCCAGTTATAAAATAAGTCATCAAGATGTAATGTGCAGCATGGTGACCATAGTTATTAATACTGAATTGCATATTTGCAAGTTGATAAGACAGCAGATCTTAAAAGTCCTCATCGCAAGAAAAATTATAATGATGTGACAGGTGGTGACAGATGTTAACTAGACTTACTGTGATTACTTCACGATATATACAAGTATTTAATCATTATGTTATACACCTGAAGCCAATGTTACGTGTCAGTTATACCTCGATTTAAAAAAAAAGCACTTTGTGAAGTAAAAGGCAAAGTAGTAATACATTGAAATTTTTAGAATCCTGAAGGAAATCGATCTGATACTGTGAATCATCAGAATACAACAGGCTGGTGGGAGAGAGGAAATGCAGGACAAATTAAGACATTCTGTTTCATACATGGAACTCAAGAGGTTTTAAACAGTTCTTAAGTTGGATGAAGTCAAATCTGTTACTATATCTGAAGTAAAGAAGAAAATGATTTTTCTTTTTTTTTCACAGTTCTGTGACCTATTCTGGAATCCATCTGTTGAGATGCTTTATAGCAAATATAACAGGAAATCTTAAGACTGATGGCCTGTAGTTTAGCTGAAGATTCAAAATTCTCTATGCCAACTGGAGTTTTGAACATCAATAATTTCAACATTTTTTTATATTAAATATAATTTATTGTCAAATTGGTTTCCATACAACACCCAGTGCTCATGCCAACAGGTGCCCTCCTCAGTGCCCATCACCCACTTTCCCCCCTCCCCCACCCCCCATCAGCCCTCAGTTTTGTTCTCAGTATTTAAGAGTCTCTTATGGTTTGCCTCCTTCCCTCTCTGTAACTTTTTTTCCCCCCTTCCCTTCCCCCATGGTCTTCTGTTAAGTTTCTCAGGATCCACATATGAGTGAAAACATATATCTGTCTTTCTCTGCCTGACTTATTTCACTTAGCATAATACTCTCCAATTCCATCCACGTTGCTGGCCAGATTTCATTCTTTCTCATTGCCAAGTAGTATTCCATTGTATATATAAACCACATCTTCTTTATCCATTTGTCCGTTGATGGACATTTAGGCTCTTTCCATAATTTGGCTATTGTTTAAAGTGCTGCTATAAACATTGGGGTACAAGTGCCCCTGTGCATCAGCACTCCTGTATCCCTCGGGTAAATTCCTAGCAGTGCTATTGTTGGGTCATAGGGTAGATCTATTTTTAATTTTTCAACATTTTTTTTTAATGTTTTGTTTTTGAGAGAGAGACAGAGAGACAGAGTGTGAGCAGGGAAAGGGCAGAGAGAGAGGGAGACACAGAATTTGAAGCAGGCTCCAGGCTCTGAGCTGTCAGCACAGAGCCTGATGTGGGGCTCAAACTCTTGAACCTCATGGTCATGACTTGAGCTGAAGTTGGAAGCTTAAACAACTGAGCCACCCACGTGCCCTTCAACATTATTTTAAATGTTGTGTGTTCTGTAATTTGCAGAAGGATCATTTCAGCTATAAAACTTGCATCTTCCCAAAGCAAGTATGAATTTGTGCTTGGGGGAAAATGTTTATAAATAATTTAATTATGCTGTTCATTAGAACAAATAGTGTTCTATTTTAACAGTTCCTATTTTAACAGGACTCCTGTTTTAACAGACTGACAAACAAGAGCACATAGAAGTCCATAATATGGAAACCTATTTACTACTGTGTAGAGAATGGTTTGCCGTGTTTTTATTGGGCTTTTGTCTTTTAAAGACAATGTCTATTACCTACATTTAAATAATAAAATGGACTAGGTTAAAAGGGGCTACTTTTCTATTAAGCACTATTGGTAGATGGAAGACCATTCCTCTCTCTATGCTTATAAGTTATCTTTTTTCTTAGACTTTGTATATATTCTTGATAAAATCTCAGTCCATGCTCAAACACCAGTCATTTCAGGCTGGGATCATTCACCTTCAGGTGAACACAGTATTCAGAATCAGAAGACCAGAATTCAAGTTTCAGTTCTAATATTTATTACATTGGGCTATAGGCATGTTACTTGCTTTCTCTGCACTTAATTTATAATTCACAAAGCTATAAAGATTACAATGGTATTATATGTGTAAAGGATATTTTTATGTTTTGTGTATTTGTAAAGTAAACCAACCCAAGAATACAGCAAAATTCAGATTTATCACAGAAAACCTGTTGTCATTGAGGAGATAACATTTTCTCTAGTAAAAGGCAAAAAACAAAACCAGTTTTAAGTGAGAAAACTGATATTTACAAAAGGCAAGAGAAAAAAGTTAATGAGACAGTTTAGAATTGGTACAGTAAGATTCAGAATGGAAAGATAAAGCGTGAACAGAAAAGGTTTTTATGAAGATGCTATGGACCTATTCATGTAAATGGCTTAGCTTTTCAAAGTGAGGCTGAGTATTAAAAGACTACAGCAATAGCACTGGATAAAAACTTAAGGCTGTAAACAACTTTGTGACTTTTTTAGGAAATTTAGTATTTTCAGTTTTACAGTTGATAGCACTGGTTTATTCTAAAAGCGGTGTTTTAAGCTAAAAACAAAAACAAAAATAATTGTATGCAAGCATTCACAAAGTAAAACATATGGTGACAATAGAATGATCTTAGAAGTCGACATTTTGCTTGCCAGTGTCACTGTACTGCTTGTCTTAGCCTTTGTTCTCCTAAAAGGAGAGCCCAAGACAAAAGTTTGCATGCAGTCATTTATTTGGGAAGTGATCCCAGGGAACGGGAGCAATAGAGAGAGCAAACAGAAGACAGGAAAATCAATCAAGGATGCAGGAGTTGGACATCACATAAGTACTAGTGCTTGATCTTGATGGACCTTCTTTGGAGCCTTATGAAATGTGCCTCTGAGTTGTCTTTGAAGTGGGAGAAGGTGGGTCCATGCCTCTTCCAACTTGTGGGTGCCCAGTGCCAAGAAGTTCCTTCAGCTTGTCAGAAGGAGCAGAGAGGAGGTGAAGTGTGGTTATCCACTCCTACTGTAAACTGTTGCCACAGCAGTGGCCAAAGGAAGAAGGCCAAGAGGATTTGGCATGGGAGATCTCAGCACAGTGCTATCAGGAACGACCTATTATAAATGCTACCAGAACAGTAAAATTGATATTCACTCTGATGACACTAACAGTAGTTTCTAACCTAGTTTACTAGAAAGTTGTAGTTTGTATATTTTAGATTTAATTATATTATTATATATATTAGATTTCATTTTCATTAGAATTTTAAATTGTTTGGAAAGATTAACATCTAGAATACTGCATTTCTTGCAAATATGTATAAATTATCACATTGTAGACACATGTGAGGCTTTTTTACTATTTCCCCCAGAATTCTAAGGATCAAGAGAGGGGGAAAGGGAGGAGATGAAGAATCTTACTCCAAAGAAACATTAATGAAGTACAGAAAAGTGTTAGGCCTGTAGTCCAATCCAGGCTTTATAGTGTTATCTCCTTAACTCACTGAACACTGGTTTTTCCAATAAGGGATAATCTCCAAAGTCTCTTTCAACTGTAAAAGTTTATGCTTCTTGAACAATAATGCCACTTCAGATGAAGCAATTCAAGCCCAGGGAAACTAACTCATTGGAGTCATAAACGAATAAAAGCAGAAGCAAGACTGGCCCTTAAATCTTAGAATCATAGAAGCTGATGGCTATTTTTAGACTTGTCCTGAATGAGTATTATCCATGTTTTAAGGTACTAAGTAGCTACTACCACTCTGTAGGAATCCAAGAAAAATATATACAATGAAAAGGGACTAGAAATTTATTAAGAACTTTGAATTAAATCAGGATATTTAGCAAGGCTCCAGGAAAGAAGCTAAAGCAGTGTTTAACTGCTTTGCAGGCTGTGTGCATCAAAATCACCTGAGCTCCTTGCTAAAAATGCAGGCTTCTGTCCCCAGCCCCTGGCTGTGTTTATCAGTCTTTCAGAAGGGAATCCACATTTTTAAACCACCCACCAAGTGATTCTCAAAACAGCCTCAAGTAGGAGAACCACTAGTGTAGACAAGTGGGAAAATGTGCAAAAAAACAATAGGGCTAGATAAGGAGTGGAAAGGAAATAAAATGAAGATGGCCGAGGAAAAGAAGGATGCGGTATATACGAGGGCACTGTTTTATTTTTCTCTACATCCATATATAACTTAAAACTTAAGGCTACAACCTACTTAACAAATAGAATAGTACTGACCTAATTTTAGTAAACTAGAACACTTGAAAAATACATCAAACCTTGTATCATTGAAAACACGTAAGATTTATCCTCTCTGAGCAATGGTACAAACAGTATACAACTATCAGATGACAGCATCAGCACCAAATTATAAATTTATGTGTGGCCTCACCACTGGGTCTATTTTGTGTAAACTAAGCTTTCTTTTTCTTCTTCTTTTTTTTTTTTAACTTATTTATTTTGAGAGAGAGAGAGAGAGAGAGAACAGGGGAGGGCAGAGAGAGAGGGAGACAGAATCCCAAGCAGGCTTTGCACCATCAGCATGGAGACCCACAAAGAGCTCAAACCCACAAACTGTGAGATCATGACCTGAGCCAAAATCAAGAATTCGGTGCTTAACCGACTGAGCCACCCAGGCACCCAATAAGCTTTGTTTTTCATTTGACTTCCTCATCTACTTCTATTTTGTTATCTTGTACTTCATGTATAACTATATGCCACCGTACGTCCTTTTTGGAGAAAAGTCTATTTGGAATTAATCACTGGCACCCAAATAAATAAACCAAAAAAAAAAAAAAAAAAAAAAAAAACCAGAAACTTTTGGAGATCTTCAAAATCATTTTAATATGCCTTCCTGTGAGGTATGGTGAAAAGATGAAGTGAAATAATGGTTGTGACCAGTCCCTGATAATACACTTAGTGGCAAATTTTTTTAGTCCTTTTTGATGATTAATTCTAGCATATAATCAAGAATTATATGCACAACCATTAGAAGCTACAAACCTTGGTGTTCAGAGGGGGACTTACCTAAAATGGAGCCATAAGACCAAAGTGACCTTTTAAGTACTCCTTGATACTTTGCTTTCCATCCCAGCCCATCCCCATATATCTAAGGCACAGAGTAGGTTTTTATCAACCTAATTACTCAGTTCTTAATTCCCTGGTAAATCATAAAATTATTCAGTTTTTAAGGGACCCACCAGCTTTTTTTTTTTTCTTTTTTAATGTTTATTTTTGAGAGACAGAGCACGAGTGGGGTAGGGGCAGACAGAAAGGGAGACACAGAATCCAAAGCAGGCTCCAGGCTCTGAGCTGTCAGCACAGAGCGTGACGTGGGCTTCAAACTCATGAACCTGTAAGATTATGACCTGAGCTGATGCTGGGATGCTTAACTTAACCGACTAAGCCACCCAGGTGCCCCAGGGACCCACCAGCTTTAATTAAGGAATTACATCTGCTTCTCAAGGACAGGATATGGTAAATTTTTTCATCTTAACCCCTGGTACAAAGTGAAAATTTGACTATTTAGTAGTCAAGTACTTGTCAATTAAATGACACAGAGCTACTATAAATATTTATTGAACTGACATTACTGCTGTACAGCGTTACACTAAATAAGCTCCTCTCTGAGTCCAAGTAGTATTTCCAAATCTTTCCAGAACTCAGCAAGTTCCACGTAAAACAGAACACTGGACCAGTTTGTTAAGCGCTTAAATGTCTCATATATGAGCATTTAAACACCCATTAAGGCAAAAATATCATCAATGTCATCTGTCTCCTTAATGGTTCCTGATGTATTATGTTTGTTCATTTGCATCACTGTCCATGAGTTAGTTTCATTTTCATTGTTTCCTGTAAGGTTTTCATGAATTTGTTTCTCTTTAGTTTGTATGACAGGATTTGAAACTCTGCTCCTCAAGAGTTGCTTATTGTTGGGGTAGAGATCAGTTCTATGAACTGAATAGTGTGAACGTTTCCATTTTCTGCTATCTGTAGCATTCTGCATCCCTTGAGGGGACTGTTGAATTTCCTTTGAAAGAGTCAACTGCAACTTTCTCTGCAGTCTCTTCTGTCCCAGTAAAAATCTACTCTGAGATCTTCTTTGTCTCAAATGATGCTTTGAAGTCTTGATTCCTGAGCCACGAAGAAGGCAGTTGCAAATAGATGCTTTTATGCACTTTAGTTTCTTTGGTAAACTTTAAAGGATAAGAGAAAGGAAAAATCTGGGATTAAGACACAGAAAACATTTTCAAAGACTTTTGTCTTCCTTTTACCAACACCTAACAGAAAAGTACACAATTTATCTCTAAGTCTTGTGCCCGTGTACAACCCCAGAATCATCGGAAAAAATAAATAGAAGCTTGAACCCAAATCTGTGTTTTCAGAGCAAAGGTTTCCTCTGACTCAGGTTGTAGACGAATATGTGCCCATTATGTTCCCAAAGTAAAGTAGCTCCTACAACTGCCTAGCAAGGTAGCTGAATGGTGAGATACCTCCACACTTTAGTGTCAGAGCTTTTCCCTGATAACTACTGTTCATAATGTAATAGGGGTGGAGCTGAGGAAAGGATATATCACAATTAGGAAAATTTGGATTTTTTATATCTGGATAAACAACTTCATGTTGTAGAAGGAAATAAGGGAAAAGGAGTAAATGTGAAGAGAGAGTTTAAGAATGAAAAGATAGAGCTTCTGGCATAGACCAATTGGGCTACCCTAATTGTGATTCATGTACCATCTTCAAGCTTGGGAATTCAGAACTCAAATAGCTGATAATTTTAGGTGTTTTGCTTCTGAATAAGGTATACTGCCACAAGGTGTATCAGTACCTTGCTAACTCCCTCACCACTTGTGATAGATTTCAAAAGATTAGCATGGGTCTGTAATTTCTAC
The DNA here is from genome assembly GCF_018350215.1 of Panthera leo. NCBI lineage: Eukaryota > Metazoa > Chordata > Mammalia > Carnivora > Felidae > Panthera > Panthera leo. The sequence continues at coordinate 59,151,665 of NC_056687.1, forward strand.
CCCATCACCCTTCCCTTTTCTTTTTTCTTTTTTTTAATTTTATTTATTTATTTATTTTGAGAGAGAGAAAGCGTGAGTAGGGGAGGGGCAGGAAGAGGAGAGAGCAAGAATCCCAAGCAGGCTCCGCACTGGCAGCATGAAGCCCGACACGGGGTTTGAACCCACAAACTGTGAGATCATGACCTGACCTGAGCCGAAGTCAGACGCTTAACCAACTGAGCCACGTAGGTGCCCCCTCTTTTGCTTTTTAAATAAATACATAACTTTGAGAAAGCCCATTATAATGTAGTGAATCATGGTCAGTTTCCAAACCCTTTTACTTGTCTTACTGTAAGTGGTAATTTTTAAGTGTACCTCCTAATTAAAATGGGAATAGAAAAAATGAAAAAAGAAGAATCAGAGGATCTGAATGGAGTTCTAGATCTCCCAACTGTAACAACCTAATCAAAATCCCCTATTTCCTCATCTACAAAATGAGAGTAATACTGCCTGTCTCAGAGAGTTATCGTGTACATTAAATAAATTATAAATTGGACTATAAATATATTATTGAAACAGCAAAACATGGCAGTTTGAAAGAGCGCTATCTTTGTGGGGTATGGAATAATGGTTGAACCAAATAAACACTAGTTTGTTACCATTCTCATTAACTTTTATTTATTATCATCTCTGTCTCAGGCTGAGTTTTCCACTCTAGAATAGATCCTTTTTAGATGGCTACAGGTCTTTAAGGGACGCTAATGTAGATATCTTTCCAACAATTTCATCCCTTAGGAATACTTAACAACTTCTCTCATAGCTCTTAATCAAAACTTGTTTTTGTTGATCTTTGCAGCCAGTGTTCTGAAATTGTTACCGTGGGCATCTATTATTTTTCAATAAAAATATAAAACCCTAGAGGTGCCTGGGTGGCTCAGTCAGTTGAGCATCTGACTTCGGCTCAGGTCATGATCTCGCTGTTCGTGAGTTCAAGCTCCACATTGGGCTCTGTGCTGACAGCATGGAGCCTGGAGCCTGCTTCGGATTCCGTGTCTCCCTCTCTCTCTGCCCCTCCCCTGCTTGCACTCTGTTTTTCTCTAAATAAACTATATATATATAGTTTATATATATACACACACACACACACATAATATATATAAAATGTATAAAATATGTATATATATATACATAATATATAAAATATATATATATAAAATATATATAAAATCCTAAAGTGTCTAACTTCATTGTAGTGCTTCAAGTAATACTGGTCACAATAAAAGATAATCATCCTTAAGTGGTTCTGTGACCCTAAGGACCACAAGAGGAGGAAATCAATACCCAGAGAATCTGGCACCCATGAACGAACATGACCTGACCCTAACCCCAGAGTCTGGTGTGTGCCCTTGTAAGAGGCAGACTGCTTCTGCTCTCACATCCTCATCCTGCTATGCTGAAGCTGCGGGCAGACTGGCTGTCTTTCCTACGAGAGCAAGGGCTAGAGCTAGTGCTCCATGAGAATTAAGTCTGTCTTACACAGGAGCATCCCCAGGCTTAACATACCACAGACAATCCTAAGCCTCTCTGAAGTAACAGATGGAATGGGGAAGAGTATAAGTGAATAAATCCAATTAACCAAGTTAACTTTCTTCCTCTCAATAATAAAGCTGTGCCCAACAAAAGCAAACAAAACTGCATTTGGAATAGATCCCTCTTTTAGCCCCCCTAGAGCTACTGGACGTACCATTTTTTTAAAAAAGCTGACTTGAATATATATAGGTTTGCCTAAATGACAACAGCAAAAGTTAAGGATATAATTTTTATTATATACCTACCTATGGCCTTGAGCTTCCACATGTTTAAGCCGGTTACTTTTAAGAAGTTTGTTACCCAGAAAGGAGGCCTGAGCCTTGAGTTTTTTGCTCCTGCACCACAAAATTGCCATTTGGATTTCTTCAGAAAGTTGAGTGAAAGTCTTAGCCCCTCGAAATCTTTGCACAAAACTTTTGGCATAGGGAGTTCCTGATGCTCTCTGAGAAGAATGTTTGGTTGCCTTTAGTTTGGACTGAGAACATTTAACGCTGGTCTCCTGAAATATGGAAAGGTGAAAAAAATATATTGGATTTGTTACTGACTTACAAATATATAACAACAAAGAAAAGTTAACTCACCATGAGAATTAGAAAACGTCTTAAGAAGGAAAACTTTTTTTAAGCTCACTGTGCTTTTCTTTGTCTCAAAAAACTTAATTTTTTATCAACTGCTCCTAACACAAGATGTTTTTCCCCTCTGTGCAACAATAGATCTCATCTCTAACTGAATTCAGGTGGGAAACATAGATGGGAAGTATACTATAAATATTCTGACAGATAACCTACTTAACCTATACATAAAAATGAATAAATATTGGTCAAAGTCTATCTAGGAAAAAAAAAATCACTGAAGAGACTTTTTCCTAGATACTACTGGATTACCACAGATTTGTTTTCCACTTATTTCTATACCCTAAGTTACCCTCAACACTGGGTCACAGACGTCACTGGAAATGCATGGAGATACGGATGGCTGCTGAAAATATGTTAAAAATGCTTAAACCGAGCATCGTTTCCAATTCAACCATGTTTTGATGTGGCACCTTTGTCTCTTCAACCCCATCTTTCTATATCAAGTGGAGTTTGAATTGTACCAACTTTTATTGTTTATGAAAATATGCCACTCACTAGATTTGCTTTCATCCTTCATTCAAAACTTACCTTCTTCCAAATTTCTCACTCAAGAAAAACATTAAAAAAGTAATAGAAAATGTAAAAGTAGAGACATAGCAATACTTTGTGTTGGTGATCGATAAAAGAAATTTGACCTTGAAAACAAGCTGAGCATGTTAGTGCTAATTGCTAGAAATGTGGTAGTGATGAGTCATGACTAAGCTGACCAACCAGCCAGCTTCAAAACCAGCTCACCTAGGAACAGCAGGATGGACTGCAGAGAGCTACAGTTCCTGAGACAGCTGACAAAACTATTTGGGGGACTGATGTAATGGTAAAGAACAAAGACTGTGAAACCAAAGTGCCTGTGTTCAAATCCCAGCTCTGCCCCGTATTTGCTGTGTGGCCTGAGCAATTTCTTATCCCTTCTATACTTCAATTTTCTCAGCTGAAATATGGAAACAGTAATAATATCACCAGCCTCACAGGGCTTTTGCAAGGTTTATAGGAGTTAATACATGTAAAGCATTTTGAACACTGCCTGGCATAGAGTAAGTGCAGTATATGTGTTAGCTGTTATTACGATGATGATGATGACACTGATGAAGATGATGATTCCTCCCTCTGGAACTCATAAATTGGACAGAATATAGATCCAAGCTAGAATCCTTATAAACATTCAAGAAAGTACTCTGACTTACTAGAAATGATTAAGAATTCTTAAATAGAACAAAGAAATAATCCATGCGAGAAACCAGGAGAAAACAATTTGAGAAGAACAGATGGTAACAGAAGTCAAGTAGTTACCACATGAAAGAGGGTGACACTGACGTCCTTATCTGTTGCTAGGTCCAGAACAGAATTTACAGGTACTAAGAGGAATCATGTTAAAACTTGAACCCTGACAGGGAAAGAAAGAGAAGCCTCATGACAAAAGACAAGGATGACAGTAACAATGAAAAAAATAGCTAATGACATCTAACAACAGTTAAGTGCTTTGCATACTTTACATGAATTAAAACTGCATAATCCCATGAGGTGCATACTGTTATTAGAAAACAGAGGTTTGGACAGGTCAAGAAACTTATATAAGGTCATACAGCTAGTACCAACTGAAGCCAGGACTCAAACCATTTCTGTCTGACTACAAAGTGCATACTCTTAATATAATCCACACCTGCAGTGGATCCTAAGGGCAATTTAAAATTCTAGTGAAATGCTTAGTAAAATGTTTCTGGAGGCATTCTATAAACTGAATTTCCTGGATACACTCAGTCCCTTGGGAGTGCCTGTATTCATTCAGAAACAGGCTGAGAACTAAGATGGCCCTAAGCCGAGAGCTGGTGACAAAAACAGAGGATTCAATCTCTGCCCTTGGTAAGTGGTATCTACTTTATAAAGTAGCAGAATCATAAGCCATAGGAATAGAAGCCAGACAAACCTGAATAGCCTTGTGCTTCAGCTGTTTGCAGAAAGCTCTCAAATCAAATTCTGATGACTTCTCTGTAGAGGTGGAGAGACCACAGATACAAAAACTTAAGCAAACAATTTTCAAATCAATGAATTCTCAAGTATATAATATTTCTTGCCAAATTACTACAAAAGAAATAAAGGGAATTAGATGAGTATGTGCTCAGAAAAAATTACCTTTGAAGATTTTCTTACTCTTTACTGGCTGTCCAAGATCCACATTATTCTGTATATTGATCTTCATTTGCTTAGCTTTTTTGGAAATTCTGTGTACAGTTTCTTTGCTAGACCTTGGTGATTGATTTTTTGTTAAAAACAGTTTATTTAACAATTTAGTTACTCCTTTAGCTGCAAAAGCTGTGGGCATTTTTTTCTTAAAGACCTCAAAATAGGGCTGTCCTAAAAATTCGGCAATATCAGAAGGAAAGGTAAAATCTTTGAAGTAAGGCAGTGGTTGAATCCTAGAGACTTCATGAAGCAATCCAAACAATGGCTCATATAAAGAAGTCAGCCTTTTTAAAACACCTTTATAGAGAACCCTAGAGGAAGAGGAGGTCATGAATTAGCCAGTAATTATAATTTGCAGATTATTTAATAACCACAACAGATTCAAAGCTGAAAATAAATGTCGATCAATCTGCCACTACAGATAAAAAACGCTCTGGGACATATTTGCATAGAGCCAGATTAGTCCAGCCCAAACAGAAAAATCCAAGTACAAAATTTATTTTAAGTACTACATGGAACGATGTCTCAAAGGATACGCAACAAAATGTTAAGTGTGGTGAGATTTTAGGTAAATTTCAGGTTCTTCACTCTTTTTTTTTTTGGAATGTCTTAAAATAAGCATGTATTATTATTATAATCAGCAAAAATTAAAGCTATTTTCATTATAGAAAAGAATGGAAGGTTTGACATTTTAAAATAATGTTAGTTATTAGTAGTTCTAATGTTGTTACCCCTAAGAATAAGCAGAATAAACAAGATGAAATAGTACTTGAGCTACCCAGGTTAAGACATCAAGGACATAACCATCAACACTCTAGTTCCTAATCCATCCCAAATAAACTCTGACCAAGTGAAGAAATGGAACCCCTGCACCATCAGCATCCCACAGGAAAACAAATATGAAAACCACTAATGAGAAACCTAGGTGGAGTTAGATGAAAAACAAATGAAGGATTTCAGAGGTAGGTGCATACATACCATAACCTGCTCACCAGCCCAACCATCACAAGGTTTAAAATAATGAATTCTTGTAAACCTAGATGTTTCACAGTCAAGCTGAAGAATCAAGTTAAAGTTTGAAAACAAAACCAAAGTAACTGGGTTTTGTAAGTTACATTTATGAAAGAAACAGATTGGAAATAGAATTTTCTTGAAGAAATTAAAGCTTTAAAACATGTTCTGGGGGCGCCTACGTGGCTCAGTCAGTGAAGCCTCCGACTTTGGCTCAGATCAGGATCTCAGGATTTGCAGGTTCAAGTCCTATGTCGGGCAGGCTCTGTGCTGTCAGCTCAGAGCCTGGAGTCTACTTCAGATTCTGTGTCTCCCTCCCTCTCTCTGCCCCTCCCCCACTCACACCCTGTCTCTCTCTCTCTCTCAAAAAATAAATGAACATTAAAAACAAATTAAAAAACAAACAAACATGTTCTGTTTCAGGCATGGAAACTTAAAGTAACATGTACTCTGCAAGAACACTCATTATTTTACTTCTAAGATTAAGAATTTCTATCAGTGCCCTTATGATAAGACATGTTAGAAAGAGACTGGCAGTCTCTGGCAATGGCTGTATCAAGCAACTACTAGAAAAAGGAGGCCAAGAAGCAAAATTTTAAGAATAGGTTATAACTTCTACAAACCTCCTAGCCTTCAAACAAATACTATTAAATATATCCAAACAATTCCAATTCAGGGGAAGGCATTTCAGTTGATTCAAGGATACAGAAATGTCTTGCAGCAACAGTCCAAGAGGCGAAGTAACAACTTGCAGGCTCCCAAAATCTTCATGAGCACCAATTCAACCACTGGTTGGCTAGGGATGACATATGCTTCGGTAGTTACACGATGATTTTCACTTCACAAAAAATGGAAAAGTATGTCCTTTTTATTCTTAAAGTTCATTAATTATAAAGCTCTTACATAGCAGTTTTCAAGTGCAGGTGAGCTTGAAGCTCAATTTGAAGTAGTTCTGCTCAACAGTGACTTACTCAAGTTGATGGACACTGATATTTCAATGTAATCTATTGTGACCCAGATGTCAGTATCCTGCCATCCCTCCACAAGCCAACAGAGGAGAGATTCTCACAAATACCAGGTGCCTGTTACTAAGACAAAATCTGCACAACTGAAGTACAATTGATTATATCCCAACACCAAGCAAAGTCCAAAGAGAGACCACACTAAAGACAGAGTTCCCAGCCCACCACAAAGCCCATCACAAAGCAGCTGGACCACTTACTTGGAAGAAAACAACTCAGACAGATGTTGAATTGAACCCTCCAAATCCATGTTTTTCAAACGTTTTAAACATTGTTCAACCTAGAAGGGGAAGAGTAGCTCAAATTCATAGAATACGGACATGGCCACTGATGTGACGAGGAAAACAAAGATACGCAAAAGTTCAAATTAGGGAAGGGGCGCCTGGGTGACTCAGTCAGTTAAGTGGCGGACTCTAGCTCAGGTCATGACCTCACAGCTTGTGAGTTTGAGCCCTGCGTTGGGCTCTGTGCTGACAGTTCGGAGCCTGGAGCCTGCTTCAGATTCTGTGTCTCCCTCTCTCTCTACCCCTCCCCCACTTGTGCTCTCTCTCTGTCTCTCAAAAATGAATAAATGTAAAAAATTTTTTAAAAAATTCAAAGTATGGAAATACACTGAACACCACAGAATACCTTCATTTTAGGTAAAATAATCTGTAGCCCAAAGCAATTGCTCCTGCTCAAAAATTGGAAATTAACCCACCTGAACACATTTCTCAAACCCAGTTATAACTAAGAATTTACTATATGCCAGGATGTGATTGATGCTATAAAGGGCACTCAAGTAAGTATGAGATTATTCTCAAGATTATCATTTTTCTGAACCAACATGATTTCTCACAGTGAGATCATTAAAACAAGATAGTAGATTAATTAACTACTTGATTTCAACAACTTGTAAATGGCCTCAGAGATGAGCAAAGTGATTTACTCACTTTTACAAGTATATACGGGATACTTTATGCAAGGCATGCTGGGAAAAAAAATAGTATGTGACACTCCCCATCTCTAGCTGCTAAAAACCTAGTAGTAAAAATAAGAAGTCATACAAAATATTTAAATGCTGAAATAAAAGATGTGCCTTATTTAAAATTGCAGTCCCCTCAGCACTCTACCCTTTCCTGCTTTATTTTTCTCCATGACACTTTCGACGGACGCATTGACTGATGGCCTTTCTCCTCTCAACTACAGTGTAAACTCCATGAGGGCAGTATATTTCATCTATCTTATCCACCACTGTAACTCAGTACTTAGCACAGTGTTAAGAAGGCACTCAGTAGCATTTTTACTTAATAACAAAAACAACAAAAAGCTATCCATTTTACAAAATGTGTTAAGAATTCTATGATCTCCAGGAAATACCACACAAAAGGCATACATGGGATGGCATCCAGACTTTGAAGAGTGTAAAAATCTGGATGGGCACTGACACTGGCAAAGATAATATCTTGCTAACGCTATATATATGCTAAAAATTTAAGTATTGATTCTGTTATAACAGCATAGCTTTCAGAATAGTGAAGGCAACGATCCTCAAATTCTCTGGGGTTAGCTCCTATCTTTTCAGTTTTTAATTCTGGATCCTATACTTTGAGAGAAGTACTGACAAACCAAGATGGGAGAGCACTTGGGAAATATAGTAAGTGAACTACGGTTCAAAAATAAAAACAAGGGAAAATCATTTTGAGAATTTAAGCAAGGCAGAACAAGGAGGAACATAACAGTCTTCATATACTCTCTTGTCACACAGAAAGAGGAACTGACTATTTCTTGTGCTTCATTTATGGGAATATTAGAGATAGGGTAATTCTACTACTCTGCTTTCTCCGAAGGGAGAAAAAATAACGTAGATGACAATACTGAGTAAATAAGGAAATGTTAAGCAGGTCTAAGGCAGCAGTAGTAATGGAGATGGTAGTTGCAGGAGCATGAAACATGTTCCCTACTCTAAGGGACGGCAGGAAAAATAAACCATACACAAATAACTGCCACATGCAGACTGAACTCAATACCATAAGAGAACCACAAAGGGGAAGCCCAAATAGCCCACAGTCATAAAAAGAAGAGGTCAACCACACTAATAATCAAAAAATGCAACTTAAAATGAGATTACTACAATATGCCCTCATGTTACTCTTTGGGAAGAAGTTTATCACTGCTGGACAGCTTGAAATGGGACTTACAGGATGGCAAGGCTTTTACCAGGCAGAGATGGAGGGTCTGGGCATGCTAAATATACAGAGCCAGATAAGCAAATGTTCAGGTGAGAGAACAAATGTGGTGAGCACGAGACTTGTGAAGAGTTCAGGTTGTCTGGAATATAAAATATATGAAGGTGAGAGAGAAGCCTGAGCTACAGAAAACTGAAAAGGCCAGATCACGGAGGATCTTACAAGCTAAGCTAAGAGGTTTCATCTTTACTCAGGAGCCGATAGAGAACCATTAATAAAAATCAAAGCTGTGCTTTATGATGATTAACTCGGCTTTGGCATATAGAATATGTCAGAGTATAGGAAAGACTGGAGTTGAGGAAAGATCAATTAGGATAGCAAGACAATTAAAAGTTGACATGGTCTAAAAAAAAAGAAGATGCAGCCAGAACTAAAATAAGGGTGTAGGAGCATAGAAAATTTTTGACTAACCAATTGACTTAATGGGAGAGCTACATAAGAGGAAGAAGCAGAGAAAATGGAACACCAGATTTTTCTGACTGGATAATTATTCACAGCTTGGAAAGCCAGAAGGAAAAGCAGGTTCAATCTGACACTTTCAAGTTGAAATATATTCAAGTTTGGTTTTGGAGTAAAAGACTCATGAAATAAAAAGCTGCCCCAGAGAAGAAAACTTAGGAAAAGACCATGCTCCCAGATCTTTCTTTGAAGAAGAAATCTCCCATCTTTTTTTGCCTTAAGTAATGGGAGCAGAAAATTAACCAGAAAGCATGAATCTGTAAGGTTAGAGAACACGTCTGTGTTCTTCACCCTGTATACTGAGCACCAAGCACAGTACCTGGCACATAGAAAGTTACAAAAAAGGGCACCTGGGTGGCTCAGTCAGTTAAGTGTCAGACTCTTGATTTCAGCTCAGGTCATGATGTCAGGGTGGTGAGAGCCCGTGTCAGGCTCTGTGCTAAGTATGGAGCCTGTTTAAGATCTCTCTCTCCCTCTCTCTCTCTGGCCCTCCTCACCCTCTCTAAAAAAAAGGAGGGGGGGGGGGCTACACAAAATACCTGCAGAATTAATAAAGTGAAAGAATGAATGAGATTATAAAGAACCCAGCTTAGGAGACTCAGCCCTGTAGTGTAGAGGGCCCAATCTAAAAATTATAGGAAACCACTTTCCATAACTTGTTATGTAGCCATTTACTCTAATATATTACTGATTAGATTATATGTCCCACAATATATAAACCGTGACTTTGTTCTTTTTATGATATTAGGATTTTGATTATGCTCAGGAAGTTGTTCTTTAATCCGGCACTTTGTCTTGCTTAAATCACTGTATCTGTGAACTAGGCAAAAGCATTCTCAATATAGATTACATATAATGAAGAAAACTTTTCATAAAAATTACCCACTAGAAACAAGACTGGGGAAGAATTAAACATAGTTCCTTTCTAAAGAAGTTGCGTTTTGAAATGCTTTCGGGGTGGGGGGCGGGGATGAAAGCCCACATGCAGCTTTGGACTGAAGATCTATTAAGTCACAAGTAATTTACTAAGTTTCCATACATAACAAAATATTAAGTGGCAGTATGATCTCATTTTCACCAAGTAAACACATTGAGTCATAAACACAGGGCTTCCTCCTTACCTGTTTGAGGGCTAAATGGGGCTTGTGGTGGCCCATCCTGTAGTGATTGCTGTAAAGGACTGCACATAGCACATCTGTTTCTGCATCCAGGGTTTGGCTCTTCAGTGACAGTGTAACAAGACCACATTCTCTAATTACAGCTGCAACACAAAGGTCTAAACCAGAGACATTTAATAAAACTTAATTTGGGGGTGCCTGGGTGACTCAGTCAGTTAACCATCAACCTCGGCTCAGGACATGATCTCACAGTTGGTGAATTCGAGCCCCGTATCAGGCTCTGTGCTGGCAGCTCAGAGCCTGGAGCTTCTGTGTCTCCCTCTCTCTCTGCCCCTCTCCCGCTCATGCTCTGTCTCTCAAGAAGCAAATAAAAGTTAAAAAATTTTGAAAAAAAAACTTAATATGTATTTCTACATTAAGTATATTATATAAAAACACTGTGAAGGAACATCTTTCCTTATTAAGGGGATTAAGAACAAATTAATATAACCAGCTTTAGCTATAAGAACATATTTAAGGATTCTAAGTATGTGAGAAGATGGAAATGGTGACAGATACAAAGTCCAAAATCATTAAGAGAACAACTGCTAAACAAGAAAGTATATTTTTGTAACACATTTTTTTATGATTTTTAATAATCTTTCATATGAAGACTTTGCCATCATGTGGTGTACACCTACTTACCTTGATGGCGGGTACCTGTTATACACTTCTCTAAATCCCCAGTTATGTACATAAGCAAGGCAGAATGAATAAACTCATACTCCTAAAAGCAGTGGTACTTTAAGGTAAGAATATATTCAGAAAAGAGAAACCACTATGGCAACTGGAAGTTACATTATTTGATGCATGCCCGACTGGACACAGGATGCTCAGCAGAACAAAATAACAGCTTCCTAGTCCGAAAAGCTGTGAAGTAGAAGATGGAGTTCATGTGTTTCTCTGTGGCTCTAAGGGTAGCACTATCATCCTAGATGGAAATAACACAAAGGCAGATTCCTACACAACAGGGAGAACCTAATTTTGTTTTGTCCGAACTATATGAAGCCAGAATGGACTACCATGAGGATGGGGAATGAGTTACTGAATTTCCATGCCTGATAGGAATCCTGTTAAGGAATTTTTGAATAGGGGTGCCTGGATGGCTCAGTGCGTTAAGTGTCAGACTTCAGCTCAGGTCATGGTCTCTGATCTCACCGTTAGTGGGTTCCAGCCCGCATCCACCTCTGTGCTGACAGCTCAGAGCCTGCGGCCTGCTTCAGATTCTGTGTCTCTCCCTCTCTGCCCCTACCCCACGCATGCTCGCGCGCTCTCTCTCTCTCTCAAAAATAAATAAACATTGAAAAAATTAAGGAACTTTTGAATAGAATAAGAGGGAAGATTGATCTGTAAACTGCCTGGGGATGGATGGGGAAGAGGATGTCATGATTAGATAGGTTGTATTTAATATTAACTATCATTTGAGTGTTTATTTACCGCATTAGGCACTGTTCCAAATGCTTTATAACAGTGACGCTTCTTCAAAACAGCCCTTTGAGGCAGGTGCTATTCTTTATCCACACTTAAAAATGAGCGGAGGCACAGAAAGATTAAATAACGACACTTCCCAACCTGCCCAGCTCCAGCAAAGCGAAGTGCCTGGATTTTCAAACCCAATCTGGCTCCTAACTATTGGGCCCTACTGCCTAAAAACGGCAGTACTATTGGTAAAACACCTTCGTTTAAGAGCACTCTCCCCTAATTATATCATTAGATGCTCCCAAAGCCGGTGGAAGGTAGGGAGGACTAACCCCGTTTTACAGATAAGGAACTAGAGGCGCAGAAGGACTGCAGTCTAAATCCAGCGTGCCCCAGCGCCCTCTTAGAAGATCAGGCAACAGACTTCAGGGTGAACGGGGCCGGTGGTGGCCTGTGGGGAGCCCAGGGTTTCCAGACAATACTTCTCCCTAACGCTAGCCACGTCCACCTCTCTCCGCCCAGTGGCCGCAGGGCTGGGCCTCGGACCTTCATCGCTCCAGCCAGGCCGTGAGGTAGGTACAGTGAATTAAATGGGGGACGCCAAAGTCAGAAGCACCACAGGCTTCTCCGGGTAACTCGGTAGCCCACACACCCCAAGTCAGATCCTGCCCCGCGCCCCTTCCCAGTGTCCCGCGGGTTCAGGAAGTCCCGCCCCCTGCGCACGTGCGCTGGGCCCGGTCAGACACCGCCTCCGGAAACGTCTGTGGCTCGCCGGGCCCCCTCACTCACCCAGCGCCGCATCGGGGTCCTGTACCGTCACTGTGCTGTGGCTCCCCGCCTTCGGGATCTTTACGCGGTTCCACGGCTCCGGGCCCGGCGGCACCGTAGCCATTTTGGGACGCGGGGGAGGTACTGGGAAAGGCGGAGCTGGGCGAGGCCTAACGGAGCCACCGAGGGAGGGGAGGTGAGAGGAGATCTGGGGGAGGAAGAGGGCAAGGGGTGGTGCTGGGGCGGGGCCCAGAGGTGGGGGCGGGGCCTTCACGAATTGTGCACCAAATACAGGGGACTGGGAGAGTCCCTAATCACCAAAACCTGGCGGTGTTTCAGAGTCTCTCACTTGGAAGAGTTTGGGGGTGGGTGGAAGCCCCATCCCAGTATTACTAAATAAATAAGAATCTCCGAATGAGGAGAGGAATCTGCATTGTGTTTGGGCTTCCCACGGGATTCTGCGGCACAACCAAGTTTGGAATTACTTCAAGGCGTTTTACAGTTGTAGTAACTGAGGCCACCCATAGGCCCCCATCTGCACATCAGACATTGGGGGGAGGAGGAAATGAAATAAAAGAAATGCAAAGTGTGACGTTTGAAACACAGAAGACGGGATTTACCTTGTCTGGAAGGTCCTTCTGTCTTCACCAACAGGAAAACTGCCATCACATCAAAGAAACTTAGAGCCCCTCTGACTCTATTAACCCCGTCCTCTATCATTGTTTAAGACAAGATGGTATCGCAAGCTCTGCTGATCCTCTCCTTATTAATAACTTTCTAATAGATTATTTATCCTCAGCCACAATGACGTCACCTTACTTGAATAAGCCCTTCACTGTAGTGAAGAGGCAATTCTACAGAGGCAATTCGTAGATTTTGGAGACAGACCACCAAGGTTCTAATTCTAGCTCTAGTTCTCAGGAGAGTTACGTAACTTCTCCAAACCTTAGTGTCCTTATGGGTAAAATGAAAATAATAGTCTCTACCTCAGTGTTGTAAGGTGCTTTAGAACAGTGTCTGGCATACAGGTACTTACTCCTATCACAATTAATATTGTTATTATTTCTACTGTTTAATGCAAGTAACCTTGCCCTATTGAAACACTTGCCATGCTCTTCCTGTGTGCCTTGGCAAATACTAATTGCTCCACTTGGGTCATCCCCTGAAACACAGTCTCCCTTCCTCAGCTCTGGCGTCATCACCTCTGGGTAGTTCTTCCTGAACATCCCATCCCCACTCCATAACTTGACATAGACTACCATAGTGCCTTGAATTGGCCTCTGTATTAGCTTTCTTTTGCTACTGTATTAAATTACTACAAACTTTGTTGCTTAGAAGACATTATATTTCTGAAGGTCAGAAGGGCAAAATGGATCCCACTGGACTAAAGTTGGCAGGGCTGGATCCTTCTGGAGGTTCTAAGTGAAGAATTCATTTACTTCTTTCAGTTTCTAAAGGCCACTTGCATTCCTCAGCTCATGTCTCCATCCTCCATTTTCCAAGTCAGTAACATAGCATCTTCCAATCTCCCACCACCCTCTCCTACTCTCTCTCATCTTCCTGCCTTCTTAGAAAGACCCTGGTGATTACTTTGGGCCTGCCAAAATAGCCCCATATAATCTTCCCATTTCAGAATCTCTAACTTAATCACATCTACAAAATTTGTTTTGCAGTGTAAGGTAACATAGTCACAGATTCTGAGGATTAACATGTGGACATCTTTGGGGAGCTATTACAGCTATCACAGACTCTCATGAATTTACTTCCCAGTGTCTATTAGTGTATTCGTATGTCTTCAGTGGTCTATGAGCTTACTGAAGGCAGCACTACCAGTAAAGTTCACTGATCTTTCTTTATATCTTAATTCTTAGCTCAGTGCATGGCATATAGTAGGATCTCAATAAATTTTAATATTTTTATTGAAGTATAATTGCTATCCAAAGAACCACATATATGTAATGTATACAATTTCACAGTTTTTCAATATTTGCCCATTGAATAAGAGACTAGAAAATGCTTGAATAGAGTTTTGAAAAGATGATTAGGAATTTCTCAAGCAGATTAAGGGAAGAAAGACATCCCTAACAGAAAGGTGTTAAACAACATGGGTTGGAAGAATCAGTGGTCTTGGGTCAGTATTGCTGGAGTTGGTGTGTGCTGAGGGATGAAGCTTGGAGTGGTGGTGTCAGATTCTGGGCAGAACTTGGATTTTACACTGAAGGCTGGTGGTTCCCCACCCTGGATGATCATAATTACCTGAGCAGCTTTTAGAAAATAGAAATTATCTGGTCCCACTTTGGAAATTCTTATTAGGTCTGAGTAGGACTCTAATTTTTGTTTTTTAAAAGTTCCTTGTGATGGTAGTTAGGATTGGGGAGCCCTTACTGTAGGTGATAAGGAGTCTCTGAGTCTTAGGCAGGACAATTTTGGTTACTTTGCATCAAAGAGCACCCTAAAAGCAGATTTAAAGGAGACGAGGCTGGTCATGAGGAGGTAAAGGAATCTATTGCAAACACTGAGGCAAGACATGATGGTGGCCGGAATTCAAACTTTAACACTGAATATGGATAGTAGAACTTATTTAAATGTCTGGTATTTAGATATTTAGATGTCTAGCATGACTTCCAGATTGTTGTTTTGGGTTTGCAAATAGCATTAAAAGGTAGAATAGAGTTAGGTGGGTGGCAAGGATAATGAGATAACTTTTGATACACTAAGTTTGAGGTCACCCACGGCCACAAGAATATGACCAATTCACCAATGGAATAAATGAGACTATAGCTCAAAGGGTGACTGCAAAGGAAGGAAGTAGAATTGGTGAATCTAGGATAATATTTTTAGAAGCTTAGAGAAAGGGGGACAGTTTAATTTATAATAGATATGCAGGATCCATCAGAGTATTGTTTTGTTTCTTATTTTAAGGTAGTGTGTCAGTCAGGGTTCCACCATTCACATAGAATCAATAGGATGTATATATATCACACATATATATGTATTACATATATATTTTTAAGGGATTTATTGAAAGAAATTGGCCTGCACAATTGTGGGGTTGGATAATCAAGTTTGAAGTCCATAAGGCCAGCCAATAAGAACAGGCTGGGGGTGCTTGGGTGACTCAGTCAGTTAAGCGCCCGGCTTTGGCTCAGGTCATGGTCTCACAGTTCATAAGTTTGAGCCCTGTGTCAGGCTCTGTAGGCTCTGGTGATAGCTCAGAGCCTGGAACCTGCTTCAGATTCTATGTCTCCCTCTCTTTCTGCTCCTTCCCCACTCATGCTCTCTCTGTCTCTCAAAAATTAATAAATGTTAAAAAAAATAAAAAAGAACAGTCTGGAAACTCAAGCAGAGCTGAAGCTGCAGCCTACAGAGGGGATTTTTTCCTCCTTCCTATTTTCAGGGAAACCTACTAAATTTTCAAGGCCTCTTAAACTGATTGGATTGGGTTTACCCAGATTACCCAGGACAATCCTTTACATAAAGTCAGCTGATTTGTAGCTGACAATCTCATCTACAGAATACCTTGATAGAAAGACCTAGACTAGTGTTTGACTGAGTAACTGGATACTAGAGCCTAGCCCAATTGATACACAAAACTGACCATCATGGACAGGAAATGACTTGCTCACATACATGCTAAAGGAAAGAGGCCAAAAGAGTTAGAGAAGCTGGCCATACTATGGATAAAGAGGGGAGAGAATGAACAGAACAAGACCCATTATTCATTCAATAAAAGTTTTGAGCATCACTTCTTTGCCAGGCACCATACTAAGTCCCAGAGGAGACAAACAAGGATGGGATCAAGTATTCAGGTAGAGAATTTGCCTTAAAGATCAAAAAAGCCTTTATTTTCTGAGCCTGGAAGAAAAATAAAAATAGCTTTAGATATGAAGATGTTTAGGATGGGGTACTAGGAACATGAGGGACCCCAGAACAAGAGCATCCATGTTGTCTGTAGATTTCCGATCATTACCAAGAATAGAGGGCAGCAGGGAAATGGAGTTGCAGGTAAGCAGTGGATATTTGAAATCAGAACTTCCTTGAACTGGAGGGTGTGGAAGAGGCCTGGGTTCTGTATATTAGGAAGTAAGGTTTTAGTGTCGTGCTTAGAAAATTTACAGTCTGTAAGGAAAGACTAATTTGAACACCAAAATGGAGAGACATGACTTCTTACTCAGTTTATAGACTCAGGCAAATTCAACAACAGATTCCCTTGGTAGACAAGGAAGCCAGTAAAAAGATGCTCATTGCTGTTACTTACAGTCACAAAATTTTGGAAAACATTTAAATATCCATGTGTCAGTTACCTATTACTGGTTAACAATCAACAACTTAGTGGCTTAAGTTGTTGGACTGGATCTAGAAGACCCAAGATGGTCTCACTCACAATTTTCGCACTCTCCCTAGGATAGCTCAAATAGCTGAAGGTGAATTGGGATGGCTGGGTCTCTCTGCTTTCATGGTATTAGCTGGGCTCACACATATTGTCTGGGACCTTGGTTCTCTTCCATATGGCTTTTCTCTCCATGTGACATTTCATCCTCTAGAACCTATCTCTCCAAATAGACTCTCTCCAGTAAGATAACCTGGACTTCTTTATATGGCAGCTGGATCCACCATGAGCAAAAGCAAATGCCACAAAGCTTTGTTTTTTCTGGGCCCAGAAGTCCCTGAATGCCACTTTTATCACATTCTATTGGCCAAAACAAGTCGTAAGGGCAGCCAGATTCAAGGAATGGGAAAACACACTCCAGCTCTTACTGGAAGAAGCAATAAAGACACATTGCAAAGAGGCATGGACACAGGGAGAAGTGATTCATCCTATGGGGGCCATTTTTAACAACGTACTACAGTCTAATAAACATTTCTGTTTATTAGACAACATTTTGAAAATTGTGGTAAAGTTCTCCTCCAAGATGGCAATGTAGGAAGACCCTGAACTCCCCTTCTCTCCAGAATTACCAAATTACACCTATCTATAGAGCAATTCCTCCTGAAGAAGAACAGCTTTTGCACAACAAAAGATAGAGATAATAGCAAAACAGAACAGCAAGAGAGACAGACATCGGTAACAAAGGGAACCCCCACCCCAAATACTGCAAACCACAGTGGAGAGGGAAAGTACTGAGGTACTAGGAACAGATTCCTCTGGCCTTGGGCACAGATCAATAAATAAATAAAATCTTGGTTTAAAAGAGCAACTAGCATATAAAAGTGAGCCCTAGAGTTCCACCAAATGGTGGAGGAAGCTGCAGGAATTCAGTCAGAGACTGGAGAATGACAAGGTTTATGTCCCTCCACCTTGAAAGCACAGACTGGAGCAGGGTCGAGTCACTATGCCAACTTTCAGCTTCAGCAAACCCCAGGTCCTTTAATGCACACCAGCCCCAGTCATGCTGGGCATGGAAAGAACTTGTGGTTTAAAAGAGCAACTAGCATAAAAAAGACCCAAGCTCAGAACTCTACCTAATGGTGGTGGCAGTGGGAGGGGAGCTATTGGAACACTTTTTGGATGGGAGGGACTGGTGGGCACAGTCTGCACTCCTCTCCATCTTAATAATGTAAATGGGAGCAGAGCCTGGGAGCCCTTGCAGGTCTGCCACCTCAGTGAGCATAGGTCCCTACCCTATACCAGTTCTAGGCACCCTAAGTCACAGAAAGAGAAGTTGAGGTTTAATAGAACAGTTAACATATAAAAGAACCAGCCCTAGAATTCCACCAAAAGTCAAGGGAGTTGCTGAACTCTCTCCAGGTAGGAGGACCTGGTGGATGGGGTCTACACTCCACCTCCACCATGAAAGCACAGACCAGTGCGTAGTCTGGGTGCCGTAACCAGCTTACCCCAAGCCTCTAGCCCACAGCAGCCCCAGCAATCCCACCAAAGCAGCCACAGAGTGATGCACACCAGGACACGCCTGATTAGCATTCACTACAGCTCCAGTTTTCACACCAAGGTGATACAGCCACAAAGCACCCTGGAACACTCCAGGCCCACACCACTTCAGCTTCAGACACTTTGCTAGGGCACATCGGGCACACAGCACTTTGGAACCTCCTGGCTGTCATCTGTTTCCAATCCAGTTGCCCTGCCAGGGGAGTCCCCTGCGCAGAGCACCCCAGCAACACCAGGTCCATGTTTGCTTCGGTTTCAGCCACTCCAACAGGGCATCTTCTGCTTGGAGCACCCCAAAACACCCCCACCCACACCAGCCTCAGCTCCAGTCACCTAGCCAGGGCACTTCCTGCACTAAGCACCCTGAGACATCCCAGCTTGCATGGAGTTCAGCTTCAGCTGCTCTGGCAGGTCGACCTCAGTGTGGAGAGCTTGGGACAACCCAGCTTGCAGCTACTTCAACTTCAGCTGTCCTGCTGGGACACATTTTTCATGGAGAGCCCCAGAGATCACACTGGCCTATGCCCACTCTAGCTTTAGCTGTCCTGCCAGAGCCCCCCTCTCCCTGCATGGGATGCCCTCAAGACACCCTGACCTGTACTCTGCTAGGCTCCAGTTGTCTCTGCAAGGAGCACTGTGTGGAGAGTGCTGGAACACTCAGGCTAATACCCACTTTAACTTCAACTATCCTGCCAAGGTGCCTTCTGTGCTTAGAGCCCTAGGTCCCCCTAGCTTGCACCCACTTTAGTTTCAGCTCTCCTGCCAGGGCACCGTCTGCACACAGAGCCTAGGGACCTCCTGGTCCACATACCACCTCAGCTCCAGTTGCCCTGCCAGGGCACCCTGGCTTGCACCCATTTCAGGTTTGGCTATCCTGCGAAGGTGTCTTCTGCATGCTAGGGGCCTCAGGACACCCCAGTTTACACCCACTTTAGCCTTAGCTGCCTTGTCCAGGCACCTGCTTGGTGGAGACCTCAGAGACCACACCAATCTGCACCCACTTCGGCTTTAGCTGCCTTGACAGGGCACCCTCTTCATGGAGAGCGATGAGGCTCCCAGTCCACACCAGCCACAGCTCCAGCCAGTCAGCAGGTGTCACAAAGAGCCCATAATCTACATAGGATATGACTGAACACAAGTCCATTCCTTCAAACTTAGAAGTTGCTCTTCCACTTAATTCATAGAAACAAACACAGAAATTCAAGCAAAATGGGGAGATAGAGGAATATGTACCAAAGGAAAGAATAGGACAAAACCTCAGAACTAAATGAAACAGATAAGCAAAATGCCTGATAAAGAATTTAAAGTAATAATCATGAAGGTGCTCAGCAGGCTGGAGAGAAGAGTGGAAGAACTAAGTGAGGCCATCTATAAAGAAATAGAAAATATAAAAAAGAAGTAATCAGAGTTAAAGAATATAATCACTGAAATAAAAAAAAAATACCCTAGAGGAAATGAATAGTAGATTAGTGGATGCAGAACTTATCAGCAATCTAGAAGAGAGGGTAATGGAACTCACCCAAACTGAACAACAAAAATAAAAAATATTTTTTTTAACGTTTATTTATTATTGAGAGGCAGAGAGACACAGAGCATGAGCAGGGAAGGGGTAGAGAGAGGGGGAGACACAGAATCTGAAGTAGGCTCCAGGCTTTGAGCTGGCAGCACAGAGCCCGACGCAGGGCTCGAACTCACAAACTGCGAGATCATGAACTGAGCCAAAGTCGGTCGCTTAACCAACTGAGCCACCCAGGCGCCCCCAAAAATAATTTTTTTAATTAAGGGATCTCTTGGACAATATCAAGTGAATAAACATTCACATTATAGGGGGTCCAAGAAGAAGAGAGAGAGAATAGGACAGAAGAAATTTGAAGAAGTAAGAACTGAAAACATCTTTAGCCTAGGGAAGCAAATAGACATTGGTTCAACAAGCACAGAGAGTTCCAAACAAGATGAATCCAAGGAGGCCATGCCATGACACATAATAACTAAGATATCAAATATTGAAGAGAGAATTTTAATTTTTTAATTTTTTAATCTTTATTTTATTTTAGAGAGAGTGTGTGCACAAGAGAGAGGGAGAGGGGCGGAGAGAGAGAGAGAGAGAGAGAGAGAGAGAGAGAGAGAGAGAGAAAGAATCTTAAGCAGACCCCATGCTCAGCACGGAGCCCAGTGTGGGGCTAGCTCATGCACAGAGCCCAGTGTAGGGCTAGCTCATGTACGGGGCCCAGTATAGGGCTAGATCCTATGACCCTGGATTCATGACCTGAGCTGAAATTGAGAGTCAGATGCTCAACCAACTGAGCCAGCCAGGCTCCCCAAGAGAAAAAATTTAAAGCAGCAAAAGAGAAGCAAAAAATTTCCCATAAGAGAAACTCTATAAGCTGATTTTTTAAAAACTTTTTTGTTTTTATAAGCTGATTTTTTTGTTTATAAGCTGATTTTTTAAAAACTTTAATGTTTTTATTTATTTTGAGACAGAGAGAGACAGAGCATGAGC